>NC_064443.1:5757575-6060606 GCF_023343835.1 Lagopus muta | reverse complement strand
CACGTGGGGAAGCTGTGAAAATAGATGAAATCTGTTTTCTTGTCAGATAATACTGTAGTTGATTTGGTGAAATAGAACATCAAATCTCATTTTATTTAGCTTGTTTTATTACTTTAGTCTGGCTTGTATTAATTAAATCAAGTCTGTTTTTTTAGCAGATCACATCCTTTGCATTCAGAATAACTTCTTTTTGTTATGCTTGTGGGATGTTAATGCAGAGAGTTTGCCATCAGTATATATGCTTTAATGACAGTCTTTGCTATACTGGATGAAAAATGAAAAAAATTGTTGAGGGTATAACCACAGATAGGAACAGTAGGAGATGAGTCTGATTTTCTTTTCGTGGTGCTTTGAGGTTATGTATCAGTTGAACTGCAGTGATGCGGGTGCGTTCCCACAGTGACCTTTGTAGCTGTGCTCACTTGGCTGGCGCATGCAGACCCACGCTTCTGGGGGCATATAGCATGTGGAGGTGAACGGAATGGACAGAGCAGGGTGGTGTGAAGGGCTCTGTTCTTTGAAGAGCTTGGCGTGGCCTCTTTGCCTCAATCCCTCTGAAATCTAGGCAGACGCAGAAAGCAGTTCATGAGATGATTATCTGCATAGCCCGCAAGGCATTCCTCATACAGTCTTAAGTTAAGAAAAGATAGTTATTGGCTCCTCCCAGATTACCACCGTGAATCCAATTAACTACAGGAAACACTGCAGCAACATAATTCAGCATCTCTTCTGTAAACGGGGTGTCCCTACAGCGCATTTCTGGGGATGGTACTGCAGCCATGAAGGGGTCAGCATTCACTCACTCTTTTTGCAGGGTCACAGGTAAGATGTTAGACTGAAATTCCTGCACTTCTGTTTGAAGACTCACTTAAATTTACTACGTTTTTGACTATTCGAGGTGTAACCCCTTTACCTTGTAGAGTTCCGTTTAGATCTTTTCCACTTTCAAATTCCCTCAGTAGCACTCAGCAGCACTGAAGGAATTCCATTCTTTTGTATGTAGTCTTACATACAAAAATCTGTCACAGTACAGGATCAGGAATATCAGACTCACTCGTGTTGTTTGTAGAGCAGTTCCTTTATTCATTTTCACCCCTCTTTTGTACTTCTCAATAGTAATTACTGGTTCCCAGCCTGTGCAAGGCAGGTTAAGACAACTTCTGTTAACTGTTGCGTTAGCACTGAAAGCTGACGTGACTCAATGAGACGAATCCAGTCAGTTGATAGATCTGTCCATTTTTGGTTGCTATTCATGTAAAAAAAGCTATTAATAGCAAATAGTGAATCACCAGACCAGCACCTACATAACTTTCTAATGAAATTAGAATTAAATTCTTTTGTCTCTTTTGTATGTGAAAGCAGTTACAGTCCTCTAAATACAATGCGTAATGATTAAATGACATTCACCATAAACTAAAACAAATGCTGAGATTTTTTTCCTAAGGGTTAAAATACCACTTACTTATGGAAGTAACAAACCAGTTCTGGCTGTGTGAAATCAGAGCAGTCCTACAACAGCTGCAGTACTGTTCTGCTGTGCAAATTATAAACCTCTGAACTGTATGAAGATGTGTTCAAATTAATACCTCGTCTTCCCTTTGTCCTGTAGTGTGTTTATTTGCCTTTTCCAATTGCTGATGTAGCTCCTAGCTAGTGCTTTTAATTTTGTTTCACCATTCATAACAATCAAAGTTCTTAACCTTGTCATTAATTATAAACAGTCCTCACGTGGTCATATTTTTGCTTCGTCTTGTTAACTGAGTGGTCTTTAATTTCTAAACATCTTAATTAGTGCAGTTTTCAGAACTTTGCGTTCAGGCAATGAAACTTCATCCCATATAATCTGATATTTAGACAGATATCCTCTTGACTTCTGTGGGACTGCTCCCAGGAGCAAAGCCATTCAAGAAGATAAGTACTTACAGAACCAGGCCATGGAGTAAATGTTACCTGAGGGCTTAGGTGCTAACCTAGTGTGGCCCCTACCTGCAGTTGCATTGACTGTGTTCCTTTAGCAGCTTGCCCATTTGCTTGTTCCTTGTCTGTAAATGCTACAGGGGGGAGAACAAATCACTTTAAAAGCAAGAAAATACTACAAGTGATCTCCACATTTTATGTGACAGGCATAAGCATCAGCCTTTGCCTCTCTTGTATGTAAGAATGTATTTACAATGGAAAGATTACCCAAGATTTTTCATGATAATACATGAAACCAATCTTTTCAACGTGTGGTCTGCTGTCATATTCTAGGTTACCAGATCCATACAAATCTGGGGAAATGGGTCCTCACTGTTAGTAAACAGCTCCACAGAAATGGGGGGAGGATTACTGTGTGCTGGCAGCTGCACTGCCACCACTGGAATCATTCCGGTTTGGAACGCAAACTCTCCTGTTTGAAAGCATGTTCTGAAGACAGTAACTGCATCTGTTAAACAACCATATTAATTGCTAAGGTATAGTGGGAATCTTAGCACTTTGGGGCTTGTTTTCTGGCTGCTAAAACATTAGACATTATTTCCTTCTCTCAGTGTATTCTGAAGCAAAAATTCAGCCCAGCAACTGGAAAACACTGATTTCCAGATCCTGCAATCATAGGAAATGCTCATCCTGTATGCAAGGCAGAATGACACCTCAGCCAGTTTTGGGCTGTGGTGTAAGTGCTGTGAACTTTCCTCCTTTCTGGGCAGCTGCCTGCCAGCCAGTTGCAGGCCCCCATCTCTCAGTTGTCCGACTTGCTGCATGGCTTTTTGCTGCTTAACCTTCACTAAGGGTTCTTTTATTCTAGAGGCTGCATCACCCCTTAGAAACTTAGTGGGAATACAGACTGATCTCACCTAAGGAAGCACAGTGTGCCTGTGCAATTTCCTCTGACAGAAATCCACCTCTGATTATATGACACAGCAAGTTGGATGTGACAGCTGTCATCTGTTACCAAATGCAATAAGTGAATCGGCAACAAAATCTGAGACATCCTTTCTGCTAGGATCTGGTTTGCACAGAAGTGGGGAAAAGCCCTCCAAGGTACGCAGAGAAACACCAAAGCAAGTACAGAATGCATGCCTCGAAGGGGACTGCTGGAATATCCCCTTAGTGCTTGGTGTCTGGCTCCAACAGACCCGTTTCCCTGGGCACTGTGGTTCTGACATTTGTTTCAGTCAGCCAGCACTGCAGATGTTATTTTTACTTCCATTTCTTTACCTGCCTTGTTTGTGCAAGCTTAACGACATTGCTTCCCATGGTAAAGAGATGGAACATCAATCACCTAAGACACTGTTCCATTTCTTAAGTTGTGATACCAGGATTAAAAGAGCAGCCTCTTTGCTGTCATGGCAATAGAAAAGCATGGCACAGAGCAGATCTGATTAAGGTGGTATCATGACTGCCATGATGCACGTGACTCAGCTCCCTCGGAGAGCTCATAAAGAACATGACCTGGAATAACATCTGAGGCTTGATTTTCTCTAGCGTCCATCAGGTGCTAACAGATGAACAAAATGCTGAAGAGGACCTTTTAAAACTAAGAATATGCAGTACATTGGAAAAGCAGTTGTTGTTCCTTTGACCCAAATGCTATTCCAGCTCTCAACACTCTTTTTATCAGTGCAGGAATGTAATGCACCTCTGCAGTAACAGCAGCACCAAATTAGGCCTTACTATCTCAAAACACAGCCTTTACACCTTGGTCTCGAGTGGTGTGACTGCTGGTGCTCCCACTGCCTGTGTGATGAGACCTGACATATTGAAATGCTGCCTGGAGAAGCTATCAAGATTTTTTGAGAGAAGTTTCTGAGAAATAGAAACTCTTTTTTTTTTCTTTTTTTTTTCTTTTTTTTTGGCAGTTCAATTGTATTAACCCTAAATGGAACTTCTGGGGATAAACTAGTGATTTCTTGAGCTGCAGTTTCCTCTGACTGAAATCATCCCTAACTGATTTCAAAAGCCACTGGAAAAAAAACACAGGGATACTAGAGCTTCTCAGAATGCAAGTACAAGCATGTATTCCTGCCTGTTTATTATGGGATGGACTTGTAAAGTGCAGTCAGATGGTCAAGCAGCTGAGTAGAAAATGTGCGTCTCTATTCTACATTAAGACTCATCTTAATGAACATTCTTCAGAATATACATATTTACATAAGGAATGTCTTGCTTAGCATCAATGAACTTTCAAAAGACCCCTTGGCTTTCACAGAAAAATGCAATTCTCATCTCTTTGAGGCCACTGATGCAGCAGATATTAATGGGTTACTTGTGTGTGTATGCTGTTCCCACCATAAGCTGGGACCATAAGTAAGGGACAGAGCTGTACTCAGTGACACTGATGTGGAATACAGTCCATAAACACATATAGAAGAATAGTTTCAATATAAGTATGTGTTAGATAATATAATATCTATACATTAAATTTCATGTGAATTGATTCAATTATTTACCTAAAGCAATTACTCAGAATTATAGTTAATATATTATATAGTTAATATTCATGCAGAATGAATGACAAACAGTTAATATCTCAACACAGCACTGGACTGTTTACCACGTAATAATCCTCATTATTATGATTGCAGTAAACCTTAGAACACTGTGGCACTGAATCTTAGTATTGTTTTCACAGAATTTGGGACTGAAGGTTTATTTAGAAGAGTTTCAATAGTTATAGCATGGACATGCTTTTTTTAGTACTATATTTGCAACTATTTTACTATTGAGATATGAGAAGTAAGGATGTGCACTCAGGAGCCATGAAGTTGTTTTACTTAAACATCACAGTGACTGATTAATAAGTTCACACTGACAGCTTTCCTTGTATTATCTGTTTTTCAGATACAATCTCTTCAGCTTGCTTTGTATTATAGGAAAACATGCTTTCTGCTTAGACAGTCTTGTGTTCTGTTTTCTAATTAAAGGAGAATCTTCATATATGTGATTTCAAACTTGCCAGCTTTCTAAAACAGAATGGAGGAAAGAGAGCAGAGAAGGCACGTACCTTACACAGTCTGCTTGGACTAAAATTATGAATGGTATGATCTGGAAATAGTGCTATCATCATTGGTTTTGCTGGAACGGCCCCTTGGAAGCTTCCAGTGCAGGATTTATAGTTGTGTGTTTACTTTTAAGAATTTGAGAAAATTGATTTGGCTGTAAAGGTTTCTAGGTGAGTGGCTCCTGTGCATATAGAACACAACTGTAAGGTACACCATCAGCCAGACTGGAGCTGGAAATACACAGGTGACTTCTTATTGCTAGGACAGATAGCAGAACTGGTGAATTTTAAGATTGCACACCAAAAAGAAAGTAATGGTCTGTGCCTGAATGCCCAGATCTTAACCCTTGGATGACTTTGTAACCAGGTGCCAGGTACTGAGCTTTAATTCAGCTTTATTTTGCATTTTCGAGCTTGCAGAGTGACAGCAAACATATTACTGTTTCCACAGGTACTGCAATGGCTGCAGGAGTTTTGCTGCAAAATGAACTACCATACTCTTCGTTGCTAGAGAGCAGTGTGTATCTTGCAAATATGAGTTCAGGTAATGATTTTATCATCCACTGATTTTATCAATCACTTATGCTATTGATATAAACAGCTTAAAAAGTTCTGAAAAGAAGCAATTTTCCATAGGGGAAAAA
This sequence comes from Lagopus muta, assembly GCF_023343835.1. Lineage (NCBI taxonomy): Eukaryota > Metazoa > Chordata > Aves > Galliformes > Phasianidae > Lagopus > Lagopus muta. The sequence continues at coordinate 6,054,981 of NC_064443.1, read as the reverse complement.
TGGACATTATTCCCAAATTTTAAGCATAAAATGTCTATAGCAAAAGCAAACTGTGTGACTTCTTATTGCCACGATGTGTTAAGATGTTGAACTTTTCAGTAACTTTCAGTTTGCCAAGTCTCTTGCTTAGAGAAATGGTTCCATGTTCAGAAGCTGCCCAGCTCTCTGAAGGCACAAAAAACCTTCAACAAAAAAACCCTCTCCAATATTGAAAGTTTCTGGGTGAGTACTTGCAAATCATGCTAGACTCAGTGGAAAAATAATGGTATGCAGCATTTTCACTTGCTCATCTCTGGCTCCATTATCACTTGATATATACAGGAGAAAAAATTCTGGGAAGAGTTAAGAATGAAATGTGAGAAAGAATGTAATTAACTCAGAAGCATTTTTTGTTTGTTTGTTGGCTGGACATAGGCAGCACTTGAAGAACCTTCTTCATCTCCTTCCCTTCTCTTCAACCTGACACCCAGAATAAAAGCATACTTAAGTATTTCCCAATCTTCTTATATTGGCTTCATTAGGACAGTCAGATCTTTGAGCCTTAACATTTTCCTTTTCACATACCACATCACCACAGATGTGTCCAGATGCCTGGTTTCCACAGAAATCCTTACTGTGTCTTAAGAGTGGGGCTGCAGTATTCAGTATTCAGTCACTCAGTCCCTGTTCAGTACCTGGAAGAAACAGCAGATTTTTGCCTCGTGATTTTGTATAAAAAAAGAGCTTTCTCATACACAATTCCTCTTTAAGGGTTATTGTTTCCATAACACAAAAGGAAAAATCAGACTGAATGAAGTATACAACCTAGGGAAAACACAGTGGGATTCTGTTAATTGACCAAAGCTATGGTGAGTTTTCCTCATCTCTCTGCTCTCTCCCCTTTAACACTCAGACAATTGGATGACTTTAAAAAAGAAAACACATCCACATTTCTGTAATCCGTTCTCCACGTAAGTTGCTTAAGAATGTTGTGCTTTTGAGAGCGCAGTAATCTTTCTGGCCAGCTCATTCTCTTTCTTAGCACGCTGGCAGCAAAGTGGGAGGCAATTTGCCACCTAATATCTACCTTCAAAAGCCTAAAGCACTCAACTGATGCATCTTCTCCTCCCCATAATCTGCTTTATCTCACTCTGTAGGGCTAACAGCTCTGGTTAATAAAAGAGCTGTGCCCTGAAAAAAAATAAGCCTTTTGTTTTGAGTAACAAATTGTGTTTGTTAGAAGATATGAATGGTCCAGAGTGAACAGTCTACAATTCATCGTGTAATGAGCCATTTCAGTAGCAGCACACTAATCCCAATTATTACAGAGCTAATGATGCATTTTGCAGCAGCTCAGCGGAGGGAGAGAGGTGGTTGTGGAATGTAAAACCAGGAGTTGGGGGCGTATAATGTACTTACAGATTCCTCAGGAAGCAGAGCCTCCAAATACATTTTGATTGTTCTCTTGAATATATTATTTTGTGCCTAACTGAGTTCTGAATGTATGTTATTTACAACTAACTAAAATACTCACATTGTTTATGGAAAAATGTTTTGGTTGTTCCCAGTCCATTTTCAAAATTATCTACTTGAAATGCAACTATTTTCATCAGCAGCGGAACACTTTGTCCCAAACAGAATCAATTCATATAGAATGTCACTGCCACGGGGCTGGCTGGCAGCAGAGCCCTCATTGTTTGTCACTATGGAGACAGCTCAGCCCATGCTGACTAGCTGCTCCAGCAGACGGAGGGATGCGCATCTCGCTGCAACTTCAGTGCTGAGCAACTTGGCTTTCAGACCCGTGCCTGCTCGGCAGCCGCGCTGTGCTGTCAGTGGTGCTGGTCATCATGCAGGGCTCACCCCGGCGGCGCTCAGCAGTGAGTATTTTTAGCAACTTTTTCCAGGGTCGGAGGCATTCTTCCTCCGATCCGCTTCTTCGCATCATCCAGAGGCGCCGGAGCTCAGTTGTTGAGGTTCTCTCATCATCGACGCACCGGGTGATGGTGGCAATATCGTCGCTGAGCCCCGAGGAGATGGATGCAACTTTTCCTGAGAAAAAAAGTAAAGTAGTTCTCCTTAAGACTGTTGGCAGTTCTGTTGTTGTTGTTGACTCTGTTAATAAATACATACACTTCTGTTCTGTTGACCGTATTTTATATTTACATGCATAAAATAGTGTTTTTTTTCCTGTGTTTTATGTTTTGTTCATTGATTCCTTATCTGAGGATTAATGCATGCTTTTCACTGTAACATAAAATAGAAGCACACCTTCCTGCACCTGCCACACCACACGGATGTGGCTCTTTCTGATTTCAGGTGTCTGTCAGTTGTTGCCCTGCACGGGGTGTTGCACGCCGATAGCTTCATCAGGAAAAGAACACATCTGCTGTGACAAACACCAGCTTTAGTAATGCAAGCGTTTTGTTTTTTTCTCAGAATCCTTAGAGTCTGCCTTGAAAAATGAGTTGTAAACATATACTGTACATTTATGCTCTTTGTAACTTTATCATTTAAGGTTGAACAAATACTTGTATGGTGGAGATGAATTCACGAGGCTCTTATTGAAGGGGTTTTTGCCTCTGTTATAGGAAGTTCAAGGCGGCCGACGGCGAAATACACAAAAGTGGGGGAGCGCCTTCGCCACGTCATCCCTGGGCACATGCAGTGCTCGATGGCATGCGGTGGCCGTGCGTGCAAGTATGAGAATCCGGCTCGATGGAGTGACCAGGAGCAAGCTATTAAAGGGCTCTACTCATCTTGGTAGTATGCAGCATTTACTGTCACTAAATGTAACTGCAGCCTTTATACATATTAAAAGTCAAAGTAAACTGACATGAATTCTAATAAAAATATCCTGCACTACAGACAGTTTTCACTGAGATTTAAAATGCAAAGGAGTCAGAATGTGTTCATAATGGAATTTCAAGTGTGGTAAAAACATTTATTGGAGATGAAATATGTTTGAAGAAAGCATATTCATATTCGGCATTACTGATGTGAAGCATACCTTCACATTCTTACTGATCTAACAGTGAATGCTGCACGGAAACATAACAGCTTTAAAGGGCCAAACAGGGAGCAGCTCACATTTCTATTCAAAGGAACGTTTTACTATGTTAATTGGACTGGCATTCGAACAATTCCAGTAAAGGTTTTTTGATGTGTGATATCTGTCTCCACTTAACAGGATTCATCACTAACACTGTGTGATGAGAGTTTTTTGAAAAAGAATTTCTAGTACATCAGCAGCATGTCTGTCATAATGAAAATAACATAGCAGCCTTATCTTGGCAAATTAATTCCCAGGAATTAACATAATTATTCTCCTTATTAATGTAAAAATAGTAAATATTATTTTTTAATTCCTCAGGATAACAGATAACATACTGGCTATGGCTCGACCCTCAACAGAATTAATTGAAAAGTACAACATCATTGAACAGTTTGAAAGGTAAGAAAATTTACCCATTATTTATTGTACATATTACTAATAGAATTCCCAGTCTGTTTTCTCTTTCAGCCTGTATTTGGATTTTGGTAAAGGTCCATATTCTCCACTAGGAATAAACACGTATTTCATCTCTTCTTTCCTTAGATGTGGCATAAAAACCATAATTAACCTGCAGCGTCCTGGGGAGCACGCGAGCTGTGGGAATCCGCTGGAGCAAGAAAGTGGCTTCACCTACCTTCCTGAGGCGTTCATGGAGGCTGGCAGTACGTGCACTCCTGCTGCTGGGCCTCATTCATTATTCATTTCAGCTCCAGATATTTTTACTTGAATTTGCATGTCTTAAATAGCTATGTAAGAAATGTTGCACAAGATAGGGTGTAAGAATCAAAGCCAGGCTGGATGTGGCTCTGGGCAGCCTGGTCTGGTGGTTGGCAAACCTGCCCATGGCAGAGGGGTTGACACTAGATGATCATTGAGGTCCTTTTCAACCCAGGCCATTCTAGGATAAAGCTGGGCAAATATAATCCATGGTGAATAACACATTATCCACTTAGAAGAAAGAAGGGACAACAGCTGGTTAACTTTCTTCTCAGTTCCCAAATATCTAGCCATTTGTAATGACAGTATTTTTTGTGTTTTCATGTGATGACATGCATAAATGCGCCTCTGTATAAGAAAAAGCTTTTGACTGAAGCAGTGCTTTAATTTCTAAAAGGGAAAAATGATGCTTTACTTCTAGATAGCTCAGTAATTTTTGTATGAATCATTCAGTTTTGTTAAATTTTTTGCATTGCAGCTGAACTCGAGTTTGACAGTCCAGTGCTAGCTTCATGCATTTATCAAATTGCAATAGCAAGAGAACTCTGAAATAGGAAAATAATCTCTTGTAAGCAGTATGTAGTCAGATTCCCCCAAGAATCTTTATACAATTTTCTTACTATAATTTACTATTAGTCATCTCTCCTCTGCATATAGTACGGAAAACTTAACTTTCAGTAAAGCAAATAACTCATTCTCTTTTTGTTTTAGTTTACTTTTATAATTTTGGATGGAAGGATTATGGAGTGGCATCTCTTACTACTATACTTGATATGGTAAAAGTCATGGCTTTTGCGCTGCAGGAAGGCAGAGTGGCTGTTCACTGTCATGCGGGACTTGGACGGACAGGTATGTTGTTCTGCTGCACGATACCAGAACTGCCTTTCTGAAGATGCAAAGCACCCTCTGTTCATAAGTTATTAATAATTTAAATTCACTGCAAGATCTCTAAAGTCTTTACAGCTCTTTATAGTTCTTTATAAGATCTATAAAGTAATTAAAATATTAAACAAATCTGTGAAAACGATCTGTCAGTAGCTGGAAGAGATCAGTTTTAGCATGTAAAAACAGCAACCTGCAAGGTTAGATTTTTTTTTTTAATTTCAGTGCAGTAATTCCCTGCTGCATTCAATGGGACAGTTTCCTTTTGGTGGGAAAAAAAGTCACCCAAAATTTCATTTACTCCTCGCTTTTTCAAGACCTATTTGCATAAGTTCTTCCCATAGAAGCCTCTGCTGCTCTCACTGAAAGCGTAGTGAGAATGGATTTACTGTCTTGTGGTCCAACAAAAGCAACTAACCCCACAGCATCATATAATAGTGGGCACAAAGCTTGTGTCTTCACCTATATTCATTTTCATCCCATAGTTCTTCTGAATAATTGTTTTTGTTTGAAAATTCTTGAACCAATGCTTGTGTTTCTGTGTTCCAGGTGTTCTAGTAGCTTGCTACTTAGTTTTTGCAACAAGAATGACTGCTGATCAAGCCATTCTTTTTGTCAGAGCAAAAAGGCCTAATTCTATTCAGACTAGAGGGCAGTTACTGTGCATCAGAGAATTCACTCAGTTTTTGATTCCTCTCAGAAACGTATTTGCTTGCTGTGAGCCCAAGGCACACAGGGTGACGCTGTCCCAGTACCTGACCCGCCAGAGACACCTGCTCCATGGTTATGAGAGCAGGCACCTCAAACACGTGCCAAAACTCATTCACCTAGTGTGCAAGCTGCTCCTAGACTTGGCTGAAAACAGACAAGTGGTAGAGGCAGAACTCTTAAACATAGCAGATCTCTCAGCTGAAATTGAAAAGACTGTCTCCCAGCTGGTGTCGACACAGCTGGATGGAGACCTTGCCAGGCAGGACAGTGACACGTCGGACTCCTCGCACACCCACTCGGCCACTTGTGACACGCAGGATTCTCTTTTCTCCCTTGCACATGAATGTGATCCTCTTTGGAAAAGGAGGAACATCGAATGCCTTCAGCCTCTGTCTCATGTGAGGAGGCGTCTAAGCTACAGTGACTCAGACCTAAGGAGAACTGAGTTCCTCTTAGAGCAAGGAGAAACGGCATGGACGGTACCTGCTCAGATACTACTGTGCAACAAACTTAAGCAGAACAGTGGTGAGGAGAGTTCTGCCACAGACGAACAAAAGCCACAGCTGGATTTGAACAAAGAAGCGTTAGTGCGTAACACGTGTACAATTTGGAGTCAGACTAAGTTTAATTTGGATGGGCAAAAAGATGGATCTTCACTTTATCAGAGAAGGAACTCTACCAAAGAAGTACAACGCAGCAGAACTTTTTCTTCAGGTCTAGCATCTCTCCACTATACCAGGGAGCCTGGAACACCAAGGCATAATTTCACCAATGAGGTTGGCCATAGAAAAGAATGTGAGACTCGTATGTACGGCAGAAGAGTCTACGTCTCAGAGGACTCTGATTCTTCTTCTTCTTCTAAAGTGAACTTTTCCATTGGATGTGAAAGCCAAGGTAGCAAAGATCCGTCAGAGGCAATTCCACACATTGTTCTGCAGTCAGAATTAAGTTTGGAAGCTCGAAGAATTTTGGCAGCAAAAGCACTTGCAAATATAAATGAATTTCTGGAAGAGGATGAAGTGAAGCAGAAGGTAGAAATGTGGCAGGTAATTTTTAATTTCATTCAGTGTTATGTATTCTGAATATTCCACTGCATTTAATTCTTAAATGGCAAAAATGCCACCATGTGCTTTGAAATGGCACACTGGGACACAGATTTATGCTCTGGTTAAGAAAATAATTGTATTTGTCAGTTAGGAGTCAAATCTTTCAATAATATGTGAAATGAACCTACAAATTTCAGTACCCAACAGGAAGTTAGAACATTTTTTCAGGTTGTGTTCATCCATTTCACTAACTAATGAAAATTGGTGCTGTTACCTCTGGTTTAACTTAGCTCCTGATAGCATAAAAGTGCTACTGATTTTAAGTTAGAGTTATGTTGTTTTTAATCTGTGCTTCCTCTGAACTAATCAGAGGATTCTGCCTATAATTCAGTAGAAACTTAACTGCTTATTCTGAAAACCAAATCCTTCCAGCAGGAAGTAGGAATCCAATGCTGTGTTATATATTCTGAGAGATAACAGGGAGATTCTGAGCTGCACTATTTACATCATCTTTCTGTTTTAAAGAATCATTTGCATTACTGCTGATTAACGTTGACATCATGGAAAAAAAAAGTTCCTTTTTTGTAACCATTAAATCTTCTTTTCATATTGGAATGTAAGCAGCCTAATACTGTTGCAGTTGAAAGGAATATTAGCAAAAGTAAACAGATGATGTATTTGTAGTTTCTTTTTTCTTTCCTCTCCTTTTTTTTTTTTAAAGAAAGAACTGAATTCTCGAGATGGAGCTTGGGATAAAATCTCTACTGAGAGAGATCCTTTCATCCTCTGTAGCTTGATGTGGTCCTGGATAGAGCAACTGAAAGAGCCTATTATATCCAAAGATGATATTGACATGTTGGCAAAAAATTCCATAGAATCACAAGATGCACTTAACTTACTGAAAAAGGTAGATGTTTTATATGTCAATGCATTGTTTGAGCATGTTTTGTTACTCTATTCATTTGTGACCTTTAAACATGGAAATTAAACATTCAAAAGGCACCTTCAATCTCTTAAAATTCAAAATGGGGATATGCCTGATCACCCAGAAATTTCCAGAGCAGTTTGAGACACACTAGAGAAGATTTTCTTCCATTGTGAGTGTAACAATTATATAGAAAAGCTCTTTAGGCTTGTGAAAATTCCCTCACCTCCTACACCTGAAGGTTTCAATACAGGAGGGCACAGTCTGGTATTTAAACAGCAATAAACAAAAATGGAAAGTTAATTGTTTTTCATGAAAAGATTTCTTCTAATGAGCTGCTGTTCCTTTTATCCACCAGGAGCAGTGTCAGACTATCCTTTGTATTTTACACTGTGTGGTGAACTTGCAAACGCTGCCAGCTGATGTGGAGGAGGCCTTACTTGTTCGTGCTGTTAAAGCTTTCACTAAGGCAAGTAACTGTCCAAGGCATGGTATTTGTTTGTTTAAATCATGAACCAGCAGGGCAGTAAAAGTGACAGCAGTCCCTTCACACTTGGTGTACTCACACTGTCTCCATTCAGAATTTGTGGTTACCATCCTACATAAAAGATAGGGAATATTCTCAACAAACCCCATTCTGTCACTGGAGCCATAGTCCTTTCGTCTCCTTTTTCTGTCTCTGGATCACTTCCAATTCATGGACTTCTTCATATTAGGGAAAAGATGATTTTTAAGTGATGGGAATAAAAAGGCTCTGAGAGTAGCTTACCAAAGGCTTTGGTGGACTGTATTACTTGGACTCTTCCCATCAGATTAAATTGCTTTCTAAATTACATCGTAGCTCAGCAGGTGGAAGTATTTAAAAAGAAAGTTCATCATTTTGCTTCCTAATCTCTTGTAAATCTACAGACATGCCAGCTGTTCATCATAGCATTTCTTCATTGCTTTAATGTTTAGGCAAAACTATTTACCATGAAGTACTCCATAATGAAAGCACTCCGTGTTTGTATTTGTTTTTTCTTTTTTTTAAATAAACCTGAAAACTGCTTTATTTTTTTAAATGTTGCTCATCTCTGCATTTTGCCATGTGACGCCTATTTAACAACTGCATTTCAATTTCTGCCTTTTATTAGACAAGCTTTGATTCTGAAGATGGACCATACATTTACAATACCCTGAAAAAAGTATTTAAGCAAACACTGGAAGAAAAAAGAAAAAAGCTGAAGGAAGGAACAGAGAATCCCTCTTGATTTCTGCACGGTGATGCTGAAGGATTAGATGACTCTACCAAATTATTTTGCATTTTCCAGCTACTATAATTTGTGCTATTTTGCATGATTTACCTAATGTTAGGTGGCAGCCATTCTTAACAAAACATTTTATTTTTTTAGAGGGAGTTTCATTGTGAACTGTTCTATCTTCATGGTTCTAAGGAACAGCTCCTGTTTGACTGTACTGCAGCTTTTTGATTTCCAGTACTATTTTATTTCACGAAATGTTCACTTGTTTTGAGCTGTATTTATTATTTAGAAACCTCTGTAATGGGCAAGCTATGCTTTGTACAAGTTACACAGTTGCCATAAGTCCAGTGCCATGGTACAAAAGGTTTGAATGGACTGAGTTAAAGTTTGTGTATTCAGTATGTTTACATTAATGTTACTTGATTTTTCTTTGAGGACAATAAATACTGACTGAAATAACTCTCCTTTTTGGAAAATTTAAAGAAAGAGAAATAATTAACAGATCTTGAGGTCTGCTGTTAACAGCAGATGAAATAATTGCCACCAGTGCATTCCTCAAAGGTGCTCCACTAGAGAAATACATTAAATTCTTTAAGTTACAAAGGTCTTAATTTAGAAACTTTTGTCCAAAAAAAAAAAGGCTTCTAATTTTTTCCTTAGTGGAAAATGAGTTTTTTCTTCTTAAATGTTTTGAATAAATTATTTTTTATTAAACTTTCATAGATTTTAAGTGAAAAAAAAATATTTAATCATCAGACTTCTGGCCATATTTATGTTCAGCAAAAACTTACATAAATAAGTGTCGTAAAATAACACTCAAAAATAATCAGTGAAGATCTTATGATCTCCAATGCACTTTATAGAGCTATTTTCATCTAATAAGACAGAAAACAACTGGGATATCATCATATATGCAGTTTTTTGATTACAGCCTTAGGATTCAGGCTGGATTATCAGGATGCCAGATTAACAGTTCACCCATTTTGATATATATGTAGCTAGACAAGAATTTGTCATTTCAAAAATATTTTTATTTGGCACTGCAAATGACTATTTGGAGTTAAAAGCAGACCAGTTTCATATGTGTATAAATTACAAATACTTTAACTTTCAGATGATTATATATCAAATTCAGAGAAAGCTCTTTGGTAGAACTTCCTGAAGTTAGCACGCTTGAAGGTAAAACACCAGATATGAAATCACATGCATGAAAGCAACTTTGTAGGAGTGCGACATGGTATGCAGCCTGGCTTTAGCCAGCATGCTTAGCAGTGCCATTTTGGAATACTAAGATACATTTGCAGGTGTCGTAATTTCCCAGGGAATTACTTCTGCGTATGAAAGCTGAGCAGTTCCAAATAGGCAACACCAATTCCTGGTATGATACACAGTGTAGAGACCAGTATGGAATTGTTCAAATTGGGGTAATTAACAAGGACTACATGTCATTAAACCTAGCTAGAATAATCTGTTGCGAGTTAATGGCAGGTGTTTGCACTTGAGAAATTACTTACAGGCTGTCCATGCAGATGGATACTGTAGAACTGGGTGCTTTTTTATGTACTGTTTTTTTTTTGTTTGTTTGTTTCAATGACAAATCTGGTTGCAATTACCAGCAAATGAACCACACCTGACTGAATCCATCATGGGGAAAAGAAACCAAGAATAGCCCATCTAAATGAATAATCAAGCCCACAGACTTCAGCAGCATCCTATTAAGTCATTTCTTACCTGAGTGATGTATTTATTTTCCACATCATCTTCTCGTGTTCTTAACCTGACTCAAATTTGTGTGACAGCCTTGCAGCTGTGGGCTACGTGTGGGCAGATTTCTCTTCATGCTTACCAGGAGCACTGCAGGGGCATGCTGACAATCTGTTACCTAAACACACTGCAGCAAAACAGTCATGAGCTAGTGGCAGGATGGGATAGGAGGACCCCATTTCCTGACCAGGAGGTTACCTCAGTATCAGCAGCAGCAGTGATACTCTCTGCAATAGCTGCTGCAAGAGACTGCATAAAACAGTTGGGGTTCTGCACTTCTGACAAGACTCAGTAAGGCTTGTCAGCCAACAAATGCCAGGAGAAATCCCTCCACTGGTGCAGCACTGCCTATCTCCATAACATCAGGACTCTTCCTCTTGATCTTCTCCCGCTTCAAGTCCACCAGCCAGCTCTCTCCTAACTTGTAGCAAGTTACAGTGACTAACAAAATGTCGCCAGAGGAGTCCTGAATAGAAAAACATGCAAATAATGCCCCCTGTGCTCTTCTCACTCCCCATCCATCAGCAAACACAGTCAGTTGTTTTTACCTATGGGTTTCCATACAGAGATGTAACTTTTTTTTTTTTTTTTTTAATAAGATGGAAATATTTAAAAGAAAAAAAATATTTGTGAAATTTATACTACATCTTGGTCAAAACAACCGATAGTCTGAAAAATAGTAGGATCTTCCCTTCATTTTGACGCACGGATGAAAAAGAACCTTTAACTAGTAAACAAATACCTCTTGCCGCTTCTTTTCCTTGGCTCCAGTTGTCTGCTGAGAACAGCATGCTCTGAGTCAAACACTTCAGTACTTCTTTCTCCACCTGCAAAGAAACAATGAGTTGAGATTTTCCTGTGGCTCTTGGATAAAAATCTACTTATTCTAGGTCTGGATCTGTCAGCATATCAATTGTGCACAGCTGCTAATAAAGACTTCTCCTACAGGATTCTATGTATTTTGAAGTGTAAATAATTCACACACACATCTAGCTACTTTATAAAGCATTTTGAGAAGGGAAAGTGATCTTAATTCTCTGATCACCAGTGTCTTCAGGGTGCAATATTCGCTTCATTCTTTGGCTTTAGGGTCGCTGGAAGATCAATAAAAGCCCATCAAGAAAGAATAAATTTAGATTTATTGCTGTTCCAGCTTCTCACTCTCCTGCAGCAGAATGCAGAGCAGAAGAAAAGCAATGGGCAATGACAGACAGCAGCTCCTTCAGGAACATAGTGCATAGCACAGTCTCACTATAGAAACAAGTAGTAGAGGTTAAAATGAAGAATTCCCTTCATTTCAGTGACACAGTGTCAGAGGTACAGTGGAATTCCCAGCCCACTTCGCACATCTGTTTTCCACAGAGGACTGTGCAGCCGATTTGTTTTGGAGTTACAACATATGACAGAGTAGCAGATTAACAAATATTTGATAGGGCATGATTTGATCAGCGTCACCTAGCTTTTTGTCATGTTACCACATTTACTCTCAAGAATAAGCTGAGGCCAGTTAGCATGAAATGCCTGCATAACCACCACAGCCACAGTGAGGATGGAGCCTGGATCCTGTCCCCATGGCCTAAGCAGACAGAATTCTTCCTTGAATCCTGGTTGCATTGCAGCCCCACTTGACACCAAACAAAGGGCTCTACCAACAGAAAACAAACTTTATGTCAAGATACTTATTTAGAGCACAGAAAAATTTAAAGAAAATATCCTTCCCAATAACTTAAAGCAAAAAAAAAAAAAAAAAAAAGCAAAAAAGAAGGCAAAAAAAGAAAGCATTCAGTATTGGCACTGTGACTGAGCACTGTAAGTGCTGAAAATAACACTGTGCTTCCCACACAAGGTTTCCACGCACCTCCATTGATACTTCCCCTCATATGCCTATTCTTACACCTGCACATCCTGTCTGTTCCAGAGCACACCTCAGAGCACCTGCTGCCAGGCTGCACCACCTGATGTGAGCTGTGGGATACAGATTATGAAAAAAGGAGGACTCAAGATGAGAGCAGCAGCAGGCTGCCGTTGGGAAATGGAGATTACAAATTGTCTTCTACATTTTCCAGTGACTAGACAATCCTGATTAGCCTGCAATCAGACTGAACACTCAAGCAGGCATTTTGTCTTCAGTGGCTGGAGTAGTGCCTCACCACATATTCCTTTCACTTTCTTTGGGAAAGGTCTTGAATCAGAAAGACTGGGGAAAAGTAGCTCTCCTGAACTAAGGGGATGAGGCCTGCTGGCTGCACTGAACACAGAAACCTTTCATATATTTCAGTATCTGGCAGTAGGTCCCCAGAAACTTGTTATGGAATGTTCTTCAGACAGATGCCATTTTTACCTTCAATGTCATGAGTGATCCTGTTCCCTAAAAAAATGTTTTAAAGCAGTTAGTGAGAATGTAAGAAACACTGCTAGCAAGGTGGGGGCTGACTTTCTGGAGAAGCTTTCAGCACAAGGCAATGATAATGTAAATTCAAATGACTGAACAAAAGCAAAAGATGATTCTAAAAGGAAAAAAAAAAAAAAAAGCAGGTAATAAAATAATAAAATAATTTACCACCTCAAGGAACTTGTCTTGCATTGAGATGTAAAACTCTTCTAATCAGAGCTACAGATGCTGAGCGACTTCAACATCTGAGTGTTAAACACCCAAGGAAGTACCTAAGTGAAGCCCAAGGTGTTCCAACAAAAGGGAACATTCTGGTGAAATACAGCGATTTGCACAGGGCCTGCTGAGATGAGAGATGCAGAAGACCCAATTAAGCCATCAGAGGGAGCAGCTGCTGCCATGGAGCTGTTACTACAGAGATACGAACTGGTTCAAGAATGCCAGGCTGCCAGCAGAGAGGGGCTGCCTGATGCAGTCAGACACCAGCATGGAGGCCTTTAGAGAGATGCTGTTGGGCCCCATATGCCTGGTGCTGTTCACCCCTCCTGTCCTGGTCATGCCCAACCTCGGCAAGCAATGCATGGAGAAGACACACTGACAACAGAAAATAACTGGAACGCACACAATTATTTTAATATTCATGTCTTAGAGACTTCTGTAAGTGCAAGGTCCCCCACGAAAGGCTTCCTTATGGATAATTCTGCTGCCATCAACACAAGTCAGTTTAAAACCCCCTCACGCTCCTTATGGAGACAGAAGTTAAGTTCTAATAATGTCTATATTCCCTGAATATGAATGAACTGAAAGTGTCTATGTTCCCTGTCTAGTATGCAAGCAAACTGTGACTTCAGAGAGTAAGATGTTCGGAACTGGACTCTCACAGTGCTCTTAGGACTTGCCTCTGAATATGGAAGTTAAAAAATGATACCATTTTTACCTGTTAACAGAAATTACAATTGTCTCTGCTTGATTTGCTGAATTCTGTATTCCCAAATAAACAATGCAAGTCTTGTTGATTTAGGATAAACTCTTTATACCCAAACACAAAGTATGGGCAGCTGATGGTCATGAGCCTCAAAGTCACAAATACATAGTTGAATGAAATGGCTGCCTAGATATTTCTGCACTATTTCACTATGGTTCAAAACTCTTTAGTGTAAATAAGCACAGATTATGCATTTTTCCACATAAGACTGAATTATCACAAAAATGAATTGTTCCTGTAACCTTCAAATTATATTAGTTTTTTTCCCCTCAATTAAAGGTCGCTTATTTGAGGAGCAAAGGAATCACTGGCTTGATAAAAAAAAACTTCATCCATAGGTACCTTGAGTTTGAATAGTTCCTAGGGTCGAACATAGGTAGCCTACTGCTTGAGAGAAAAACAAAGAACCACAGAACACCCCAAGTTAGCAGGGACCATCATGCCCAGCTCCTGGCTCCAAACAGAATGACCGAAAACCAAACCCTATGTCTGAAGGCATTCTCCAAACACTCCTTGAGCTCCAGCAGCTTGGGGCAGTGTTGGCGGGCACAATTATTTATATTTCATTTGGCATGGAACTATTCCGAACACTACTGAAAGATATATTGATGATATAAAGTTACGTGTTCAGTCAATTTATTTCACACAGGAAAGGGAAAAGCTGTTTAAAAAAGTAGCAGCTGGTGTTGCAGACATTCTGGTAATAATTGACGTGGTTGGAGTTAGTTTGCTGATGGGCATTCTGCACTGAACAGCTGAAATGCTCTCAAAGCTACACAATGACTTTTCTAACAAACTGGAAAAAGTGCAAGAAGTGTCAGACAAAGCTGAAGCGTGTGAGCAGACTTCCCATCAAATGGAAACCCTCCAAGAACAGCATGTACATCCTGTGTAACTACTACAGGAGGACAAAAAAGTCAAGGAAAAAGAATTAAAAACGCTCTAAGAAAAGGCTTCACATCGAGACCCATGAAAGTACATTTAATTTAAACATTACTTTGAAAGCATTAATATGAGAGTCTCTGTGCACTGCTTGCCAGGAGGCGCTGCCAAAGCCCACAGACATACAACAATTCCGAAAACAGCCTCATCCACACTGCAGCACTAAAGCAAGTGTTAACAATGAAAATGTAGCTTTTAGGGTGCCTGAGCTGGCTCCACAGGCTGCTGGCACAGCATGCAGTTAGGGACGGCAGGGATAGGTGTGCACTGTGACTCCATCTCCCTTCCTCTGACACTGAGCTGCAAGCATGTCAGGTTTACTCTCTATTAGAAGCGTAATTCACATCCCAAGCTTTACATTTGAGCTTTAAACCACCAACAAACACAATTCCTTATAAGCCTACCTACTAAGGTGAGCTAATAACTTCCGTAAGAGAATTACAAGGTAATGTAAATATGTTTTAAAATTAGGGTACAACACCATGGTTTTTGTAATCTGCCTAATAATCTTTGTCCAGTGGCAAAGAACAGCTGGCAACACACTCATATGAATGCATCTTTTAAACTTACAGGTACAGGTACTAAATAAAAGTTAACGGACTGGCTTTCCCTTGGCTCTCCTGGTAGCATCAGAACTATTTTTTTTGGAAACCTAATAAACACAGGACACAACAATATTACTGGTGCTATCTGAGAAGAAGCCCATAGAACCCCAGGTATTACGTTCTACACATAAAAGGATTTCCTTCCCAGCTCAACTCTGGGCTAGTTTGTGCCTACTCAGTGCCAAACCTCCCCATGTGAATACAGGTGTTGCTGATAACTGAGGAGACTGGGTCCAACTAAGAATAAGTTCAGTTGCTGCTTCTGCATTAGAAGAAATCCAGAAAGAAACAGAAAACAGGTTCCACTAGTTCCATTGCTGCGTGTCTGTGCCACATACACCAGGCTGAGCGTCTCCATGCTCCAACACTACCATGTCTTCTGACACTTTCTTCACCTTTACTGCTCTAGCTGTCTTCTAATTTTATATAATTTGCAAAGTTGTATGAACTGGTATTTTGTCTTACATGTCATTGTTGCGCATTGTTACATTGTTCTCTTTCCTAAGCCAAAAACAACGTGCCTTTCCAATTATGGGTGTAACGAACAATGGCCACCCATGAATCAGCAAGCCTCAGGCCATGCAGCAGGCCTGGGAGAATATCCCCACTCATTATTTCCTGCTCTGGAAATAAATGTGTCATCTGTAGAATGCTCCGTTTTTGAAAAATGCTTCTGAGTCTCTTCTTGTTTATCCAACAGCTGGAATGGACCTTCTTAGCTCGCTCCAGCAATTCTCACTATAGACACCAGAAATTAATAGAAATGTGTATTTGAATTTACATACAAAATCCCATCACGGCTACTTCTAGTGATTGTTGTCTGTGAGTCAAGAAGAACTATCTCAGAGCCCAGACAAACCTAGTGCTGAGACTGCTAGTCACTGCCGCGTGCTTGAGAGCAACAAGCGTCGTTCCTGGGTGTTCTGACCCCATCTTGTGACCGGCAGTGGAAATGCAGGAGCTATGAAAGATGCCTGGCCGAGACCAGAGAGAAGTTTCTCACCCAGCCAAGTGCAGCTACTTCTGTATTCATCAGAGAATGAATCAAATTACACCTGAATGTGAAAATTAAAAAGTTAACAGCTGGCAAAATTTATGCAACAAAGTTTTACCCGAACAAGGATGAAAACCGCATTTGGGTTTAACTTTTGGCTTTGGAGGCATCACTCCTTTGTTTGTTCTGCAGACCAACCAGCTGGCTCCCAGTCAACCATTCGCCACTCTAGTCACTGAAAACAAGGCCCCATGTCCCGTTCTCCCATTCGTGATAAAAGTAATTATTGGTGAGGCAGGATGGGATACCACATGCATAAGGACCTCACCATATATATTCTAAACTCTCACAGTTGTCAAGAAATCACAAAAGCTTCATGATTTGTATCATTTCTCAAAAGAATAGAAAGGCCTGTTAGCAAAGATTGAAGGCTTCTTTATGCATGCACTTTTTAAGGTATGCTATCATAGAGTCGTTGAGATTGGAAAAGACCACTAAGATCATCTAGTGCAACTGTCAGCCCATCCCACCATGCCTACTAACAGCATCCTTCAGTGCTGCATCTACATCTTCTTGAGCACCTCCAAGGACAGTGACTCCACCACCTCCCCAGGCAGCTCATCCCAAAGCTCCACCACACTTTCTGAGAAATTCTTCCTAACACCCAGCACAGCTTGAGGCCGCTCCCTCTCATCCTGTTGCTGTTACCTGGGAGAAGAGGCCAACCCCCACCTCGCCACAACCACATCAGAGTTGCAGAGAGGTCTCCCTAAGCCTACTCTTTTCCAGCCTGAACAATCACTCAGATAAAACGTACTCTATTGGTCAATATCAAGAGACATAGGAAAGAAGTTCTGTGTATGAAGGATCTTAAACTCAGCATTTAGCTCTGGGAGCTTTTACCAACCCACAAAAACAGCATTGAAGACACACAAGCTGCAGGACCACCTCCTCTGGAAGTTGCTGCGCCCTACAGGTGCTGCATACCCCCAAATCATGCAGAAACTCATCAGGAACACAGCAGCAAAGATGTTTGGAACAACACAGTTACAGAGGTGACAGCTGGGTTGGCCCGGTGTGCACTGCTTGAAAAGCTGAGACAACCCTGATTCACATCGGCTTATCCCAAAGCTCCAGACTTCTTCAAAACCACTGGTGTCAGTTCTCAACTTAAGTATCTTGTGCCAACCGACCGAACCACGAATGATAAAACAAGCAGCCACGGCTGGATGCAGCTGGGATGCAGTGCCTGTAAGCAGCGGGGCAACAGTAAGAAGCGCTCCAGCCACTGACTGCCCTCCCGGAGCTCAGCACGCAGCCGACACCGGGCCCGGCCCCACCCCTGCCAGCAGCAGCACGTGCGCTGCCGAGAAGGCCTCGGCCAGCCCTGGGCACATGGAAAGAGACTCGTTGGGTGAGGTCGAGGCATCCGCGGGGCTCTGAGACAGGACACGGCGCGGTCCCACCCGCACCGCAAGCCCCTACCGCGCCGCCGGGGGGCGCCATTTTAGGAGTGCCCCCCTGCCGCCTCCAATAAATGGCGGAGGGAGGCGGGTCTCTTTTTCCCGCCACCCAATGAAAAAAGACCATTCCAGGTGGAGGCGGTGCCGCGCGGCCCCAAGCCTAATGAGAGCGCGAAAGAGGAGAGGATGGACGAATAGCCCCTCCTACCCGGATTCGTCCGTGGGCGGTGCCCGTCATCCTTCGGCCAATGGGGCGGACGGCGCGGGGCGCGTCGCGCTTTCCCGTGGTGCCGCGCGGCGAGCGGCGGCAGGAGCGGCCGCGATTCCATCCGGGTCTCGGCGCGGCTGCGGGTCACCCTGCGGCAGGTAACGGGCGCGGCCCCGGCTCCGCGCGGTGAGCTGCGGGCCGCCCGGGCTCGGGCGTGGCGGGAGGAGGAAGAGAAGGAGGGAACTGCACCTCGTCCCGTTGTGGGCCCGGCCCGACCCCTCTGCTCGGCGCGCGGCCCCGAGAGCGGGTGCTGCCCAGGGGTGCGGGTTACGGGAGGGGCGCGGCAGGAAGCGCTGTGCGGTCGCAGCCGCCGCGCGGGGCCCTCGTATCGTCGGGCCGCGGGCGGTTTATTTACTGTAATGGAGGCGTTTTTATTCCCCCTTTTCCCTCCCCCCCCTCTCTCCTCAGACTAACTTGAAGGCCCGGAAGTGCCGCCCCCGGGCGCTCCTGATTGGCGGCCCGGCCGCGCCGCCCGGCGGGGATAGGCTACGGATGCCGTCAGCGCCGGGTACGTCACTTCCGCTAGCAAGTGTGTGGGCCGCGGAGACCTTGGCCTCGGGGGGGCCCGGGCCGTGCGGGGAGCGGGCGGTCGGGGCCCGGCGCGCCAAGGGGAGGCGGCTGAGGGCCGCAGTGCGCCGCGGGCAGCGTGCCTCAAGCTGAGGGAAGGGACGCCGTACGGCGGCCACATGGCAGCGGAACCCTTCGGTCGGGTCGGGGCGGAGCGGCGGCCGGCTCCGCGCTGGTAGCAGGCTGTTGTAGCCTAACCGCACGCGGGGCGGGGAGAAACGCGGCACCCTGCACGGCTCCCCGGGCCTTATTTCTGGGGTGGGAGTGGGGACTCAGCCCGGCGCGGGAGGTTTGTTAAACCTCGTTGATAGATCTGCCTTCTGCACATCTTTTGTGCTTCTCTTTAAACACGCTGTTAGTGCGAGACGCTTCCTGGCTAACAAAAGCAGCAGCAGGGGAAACTGCCTCGCTTAAAACATAGATTGACCCTGCAGAACATGAGTGCAAAACATGAGTGACCCTGCAGAATGGCGTCTAGCAATGTGGGGTCAAAGCCAACGCATATCCGGACTTGGGAAAATGGGTTTGTCCTTTCAGAATCAGTAACATTTTGTTAGTCAGCAATGTTTAATGAATAGGGCGTCCCTGCCGCTCTCTCAAGTAGATGAGCAAGTCCACTCCTTGGAGATGAGCAGCTCCCAGGGCCTCGTGCCCACGAGGCACCACTGTAGGACAGCTGCAGCTCCCTGGACTCATTGCAGCTGCTGCTCCAAACCCTGCAGTCTTTATTCAGTAATCAGCTTTTAAGAGGAGACTTAATAACTTTTTTTTTTTTTCTTTTTTGCCCCATAGTAGCTATCTTCATGAAAATGACCTTATTAATTAGCAGTATTAGGGATGATATTTTTTATAAATCAAATATCTTGAAATGCAAAATCGATGCATATAGTTGTATTAGAAAGTTACTTTACATAAGACCAGAGACTTGTCAGAAGGAAACAGATGCATCATTCCATTACTGCTACCAAGCATATCCTTATTTTCACTTTCCTTTTGATAAACACCTTCTGTATTTTGCTCTGTTGGCAGTGGAAGCATCCTTTCATTTGCAGATAAAAGGCTCCCGTGATCTAGAAGAGGCAAAAGATGTCAAATTATGTTGTCAATAACATAACACAGCATTATCGGAAATGTTCTTATGCGTACTAACTTGAATGTTTGCTGAATTGTAATTATTAGTTGCATAAAGATTGCATGTTAATATAAAACAAGCTGCCTGTAACATGCTGTTAACAGGTAAAAGGGCTTTCTTAATTGCTATTCCATGGAGAAAAACAACCATTAATAAATGTTTTGGTAATGTTGCCAATAAAGTATCAGTAAGTTTTCGTCTTTAAAAAACAATCCTATATTTCTTCCACTTTTCCCTTAGTTAACTGCATTCTGATAAACTGACTGGGGTTGTTGGAACAAAAGCTTTGCCTGCTTCCCAGTGTAGCAGGCCCTAAGAGACAGATCTAGTGAATAAATACACATGCATTTATTGGTAATAAAACGCACATTCCTGTTTGAAGCAGGATCAAACAACTGAAGTGATGGTTTCTATTGAGAACCATATGGCATTTGGAGCCGTAGCTAAACTGCAGTATGCTCATATCCATGTTTCTACTGCCAGTGTACTGACTGACAAATGTATTCAAAAGGATTTGTGAAAATAAGACATCACAGTGTAGTTGTTTCCCTTACTGCACTGCATTACCTCATGTTGCTGAGGCTCTTGCCAGGGCTGTACCCCACTGTATGCTGCATACTTAGTGTATGCTGAATGGGAAATATGAAAACCTGATTTTTCTGTCATGTCACAGGATCTTGCATTCACATCTGCAAAAGATGAGTTCAAATTGCACGTTACACACCAGTTTCTTATTGCATTTTCAGTACACTCCCAACATCTTTACACAGACCCGTGAGTCTTCGTGTGCGTGCACAGCCATACGTACTCACAGACTATTTGTAAAAGCTTAGAAGCCTCAACAGACCTTTTTTTTCCCATTCTGCGTTGTCAACTGAAATTATGCAGGTGCTTTGCTCTTTTGTAGTTGTGCAGTAGTAAATAATAAACCTTGGCTTCTGCTCTTTAAGAGTTACACACTGATTTTAACACTCGGCACAGTCTTTTTTTTTGTTTCTATCAAACACCAAGCCATTTTAAAAAACAATGCCAGGAATCTAATTGGAGTAGAGCATTGGGTTTATGGATATAAC
This sequence comes from Lagopus muta, assembly GCF_023343835.1. NCBI lineage: Eukaryota > Metazoa > Chordata > Aves > Galliformes > Phasianidae > Lagopus > Lagopus muta. Next base: position 6,034,240 of record NC_064443.1, on the reverse strand, counting down.
AAGAGGCAATTTCTAAACAATAAGTAACTGAAGTGCATCAGTAGGGCTTAGTTTTGACTAGCGTGGAAAGGGTTAAACTTACAGTAGAATATGTGGCATTCATTTGTGTAGTTTGCTTTGAGAATTAAAGAACTAATGCTCACTTAGATGCAGATAGTTTAATGCTAACGTAAAAACTGAGTACCTGCAGAGGATGTTGCTAGAATTTGCATTCCTGTCATTCTTTGTTCACGTTCAAAATTATTAATCATGATCACATACTTTACTTTTCTGCAGGAGATGTGCTTCATTCCATGCGTGAGTGGGCAGTAGTGACTCCTAATTTCTTTCAAGCTGTGTTTCTGGATATTTATATTCCTTCTGTAACGACATGGCCAGAAAAATACATGAAAATCAAACATAATAATTGCAAATGAAATAAACCAGTAATATTTCATGTTGTAATTACTCAAAACCAGGATGCTTTATATTAAAGCAATTAATTGTCAGTGGGATGTAGATTTTTTGACAAAGTTTGGCATTTCTGGTGGAGACACGAGATACGGACATTATTGATGACTCTCCAAGGTATTAATCTAGTGGACACTTAGCCCTGCCCAGCTGCATGGATTTTGGTGCTGCTCATATTTGGAGTTAAAGCATATCAGTCCTTTGTGTGGCTGCACATTTACACTTAACTCCAGTGTATTGCTGCTAAGTTGACTACCGTGTCCAAATAAATACTAAAAATAAAATACATACGAAATAAATACTAATAATACTGAATTTTAAGGTGTTGGCCATAAGCAGATGACTCTTAGAAAGGCTTCTGGCCTTCATCACTACATCTTGCATTCTCATTAAAGCATGTTTGCTTTCTTGGATGGGGCCTATTTTCACCGTAGGTGAATTTGCTTGGCGCAAAGAAAAGAAAGTCCTAACTGTCATACATGAGTTTTGTTTATTTGTTTTAAACTTAAAGCTTCATCTTTTCTGCTGTACTTTATTTTATCCACTGAGTTTTTAAAAGTTGAATTTAAACATTAGAGTGAAATAGTCTTTGGTAACAAGCTGTTTACAAATGGTCTTTTTGTAGAAGGACGTACTACAGCATTATATACCTCAAATTGATGCATCTGTTTATCCATATAACAACAGATGTCAGTAAAGCACAGTTAGGATAAGAAGTGTTGCCTCTACAAACATCCTTTCAGCTTCAGGTTATTCTGTGCTGCAAAATTGACAAAATCAAGTGGGAGGATAAAGCATTCATCTTTTAGGGTCACACTGAAATGAAATGGAACTTTCATTATAAGAAGTCATATTTTATCCCTTCCACGCTGTAAGGGATACAAACTATAACTATAGCTTGAGCTGTTTTTCCTTCTGTTCACAGGTTACAGACTGATTAAGAATGCTGCTGTTGTACTGTGTGTTACTGAGAACATGTAAATTCCAGTGGCTTTTTTTCTTATACAGCTTATAACTGTTCCAGAGGTTTCAAATATATACAGGTAGTTCAGGAAATTCAAGTGAAGCATTCTTCAGAAAGCTAGTGCCTCTTTAGATTCTACTTGGTCACTTCTCTAGGATGCTAAGTAGGAGTAAGGCTCCATCAAGACAAGCACAGTATTAAGAAAAAAGTACAATCCAAAACTGAATAGAGATGGGTTTTTAACTCACACTAAAGATAGCTTTTGTTTCAGTAATTATGTGATCTTAGGCTCTTTTGGAAGGAGCCATGAGATGTGGATGTAGTGTGTGACAGCAGTAAAGGGCAGCTGAGGGGAAGCAATGTGGAGGATAATTAAGTTTGCCCTAATCACACTATTGTGCCTCCAATCCCCAACACCCCCCCAGTCCAAAGAAAAGCAAGTTTGCAAGTCTGCACATACTCACTGTGGAAGTTCGATGTGTGGGAACTTCACGTGCAGCTGGAGAAGGTGGCAGGAATTCCCTCACCAAAAGTGTCAGTGGGAGTCAAAGTACAGCTCCAGTGCAGGTGATGCTACTGCAATTACAGGGCAAAAGCACCAGACGTTGGCGTTAGTGCTTGTAATGCGAATGCTAGAGCTTTACCACGCGGTTAAAGCTGTGCACTGTGCACAGGCTGGGCCCTCAGCCCTGGGCTGCAGATCATTGGAGGAAATTTTGGTAGTGAACTTGGTCAGCTCCATTTGATGTTCCATAATTGCTGCACAATTACAGTGCCGTTTTCTTCACTTCTACTGCTTTGCATATTTTTAAATACAAACACGTGGTGACTGGAAAAACACTAATTTGAACACAGGAGTTGGTAAAGTTAACAAACATGTATTTCTTAAAATACAAAAATCATGAATGTTTACTGCTAAAGTAGTGAGCGTGCTGGTGGCAGCACAGGTTTGCTGTACTCAGGTATGATATCATCAGCATGGTGACTTCAGCGCAAGGATGTATCCATAGCAGATTCACACAAAGCTGAGAAGATACCAAATCAGTAGAGGCTGTGCCAGGAGTATAATTTATCAGGCATGCAGTACATCAAGCTTCTCTGCCCACCTGTGCCAGGAATATGTAATGTGTAACATCAGGGCAGCCTGGCAGATCTCACTCCTTGAAAAGACAATGCAGCTTAGGTGAGACGGGTTTTAGGAGCTGACAGAAATAACCATTAACTGTAGAAGTGGTGTGAAGCACAACACTGCTGGGTTAGACTGCATGAATGTCACACAACACCTTCAAGAGACAGTTTGGACTAGAATTTTTGATTATTTTAATTCTGTACCTTTCTATTATTAAACAGAATAGTAAAAAAGACAGTAAGTACCTACCAGAGTAACGTACCATCAATAAAACTGCTTTTCTCCTGTAGCTAAAAGGCAGGATACATGATGATCTTTCATAAGGTGTATTTGTTGCAGAATGAGGTTTTCCTAGTGCCCTGTGTGCACTTCACCATCGATCTCAAGCCAGACCGTTGCATATAACCACAAGATAACAATTGGACGTCATTCAAAATATTTTTTCAAGGACATTTTTGACCTTAAGTAATAGATAGGCTTTCCAGACCTGTAATGATGAAAGGATCTTGTTTCTGGAAGCTCAAAGCAGACAAATGCTTCAGGAGCTGCACATACCTAACAGGAAAGTCTCACAGCAGCATTAGAAAATAGTTCAGAATTTCTTATAGCAGAACTTAATTGAGAAGTCCTACTGTCAATAGCAATAATAATAATAAAAGCTGTTTACGCTTTAACTCCATCTATAGGTGGTGAAATGCTACAATCTGTACAGTAATTTTAGTATCCTGGGTTCATTTTAAAAAAGGAAACTGACAAGTATCCTACAGATTTTATATGCTTTAAATACCTTTTTTTGTACAGTAACATCTGTCTAGTTTCTTCGAAGCGCTTAAAACATTTTCAGCGCTGAGAGAAGCAGCAGCTTCATCTTAAAGATCCACCTGAATTGAAATGTCTTGGACATCATGGATTCACTAAATGACAGATTGAAAACAGCAAACCAGCACCCTCTGTAGCAAGGCTGACTGGACAGAGGTCTCAGCAGCACCTCTTCTATGTAGGAACAGGCTCCTTGCATGAATTCTGCTCAGCTGGGGAAGGTTTGCATGTAGGAATAAGAAACTGTGAAAGGACTGTCAGCGTCCTTTCCAAGTATTTGCTCGACAGGAGGATGTCTAACCGAGCTCATTCAAAGGATGCAATATGTGCCTGTGCTCCATTGTCATTTCCCTTTGTCACAGTGCTACTGTTGTAATTTATTGCTGTTTTGGACATTAGGACCAACTGCTTGTGTCCATCTGCGCATGCTAAAGCCCGCGTTCCGATTTGTAAGTGGTTACAAGCAAGACTTTTAAGTGTGATTCACCAAAATTTGTCATCAATATTTGTACAAAGGATTCTGGAGTAAAGCTCTGAGGGGGCTGGAAAGTACTTTTTTTTTTTTCCTCTGCTTAAGGAATAACGTCATCCCTTTGTATATTAATGCATTGGATCACGCGTTGTGTTTTTTGGCAAGGACATTAACATGCATTAGGAGCTCTTGTTCTATCAAGGCTTTGTTTGATGACTGGTCTGAAAACCTCAGCTCAGAATTGGGATGAAGTACGAGTACGACACGTATTTAATGTTTGAAAATCTGTGCATTTCAGTAAGCACTTTCAGCTATCTTAGAAATTACATTGATCAAATGATCAGTTTTCCTCTTCAGCTCTGTTCTCAAGATGTCCTTGCTAAGAAGGGGACTGTAAGTCACATCAGTCTGGCAAGTATTTTGATTTCAATATTGTAAGACTTTTTAGCTTGAGGTCATGTTGAGCTCTGGTAATGTAGAAATTGGCTTTAAAGCTCTATCAGGAGCAGTCAGAGGAGCCCAATTGTTTCTGATCTAAAGGCAATGTATATTTTAAGTGGCCTTTTGGTAAGGCAGTTCAACAATTAATGTCATGTTATAAGACCTTAATAAGTTTATTAAAAATAATATTTTTAAAATTGTGAATAAGTAGAATAAAAATAGTGATTTCTTAAGAATTATAAGTATTAGAGTCTTAGACTGATCCATGGACATCACCTGCATGGTTATGGTCCTAGATTTTGTTACTTTAACTTCTGAAGGAATGGAGATCTGCATATGATGTTTCTCAGACATTTTCTTATATTTCAGATGAGAGATTACATCTGTGGAATACTAATAGTATTTTTCCTGTAACAGACAAGTGTAATGACTACAGTTTCTATGACTGCTGCAGCTTGCTAGCTGTCTAAAGATTAAGTACATTAAGGCCCAAACAGTTGGTAAACTTTTGAAATGAAGCAATCTTACCTTTACAGCAACATTATTGCCCAACTGGAGAGAGAGAGGAATTCCCTCCCCCCCGGTGACCAGTATTGTACACTGTAAATGTCTGCAGTTCACTTAAGTTGTCTTTATTAAAGCACCATTCTTTGGACATCACCTCTGAAGATGCCTGCGCTGTGGGATGAGGTAGTAGGTTGTATAGTTTTAGGGTCATACCCACAACTGGGAGATAACTATACAATCTACTGTCTTTCCTAAAGCAGCAGAAAATCAACAATGGAGACTGTTCAATTTCTTCTGCACTTGGAGTGTTTATTGTAGGAGACAAATATTTCTGCAACGTCTACAGGTAATTACTTCTAGATTTTCCTCATTCTCTACATTAATTTATCTTCTCTAAGGATAAAATGTAAGAACAGATTGATTCCTTTAAGGTGGGGTAATCAAATACAAATGGTTGATGTTCTAATAAGTTGTGTTAACACTGCTAACTGAAGCATCAAATATTAATACTCTGGAATGAGACTGTGGTTAGCTACTTCAGCAAAGAGCTTAAGTACATGCTTCTCTATCAGAGTGAGGTAGTAGATTGTATAGTTGTAGGGTAGTTATTTTACCCTGTTCAGGAGATAACTATACAATCTATTGCCTTCCCTGAGGAGTAAAACAAACTGCGGTCCTTTGCTGTCATGCATTTCCACATTGACTAAAAGCAGATTTGTCGAAGTTTAGGGTTGTAAAGAATCAAATTAATCCTGTAAATTCTGTCACTAATTAACAGTCAGTTTGAGTGGTGCAAACCCCAAATGGTATTTGACTAATATGACTTTTCTTCCAAGGTGAGTGGCGCAGCACTGTCTGGACATCAACAATGCATCTCTTAGTAGATATAGAACTGAATACACCATAGACTGGAAATCATTCTAAAACAATTTGGTTTTGAATCTAAAAGAAGTCTTGGCTCAAGCTCATACACTGGGACATAAACTGTTTTAATTTCTGTAATACATTAACATTCTGTGGCTGTTCAGTAGAAGCTGGAAAATTTACAGTTATACTTCATTAATATATCTGCTTATTTTTCTCTAGCTTTTCTAGCAAGTGAGATTTAAACAATGTAATACAAAGATTAAAGTGTTGAATGGCCAAAATTCACAGAATAGCCAGGGTTGGAAGGAACCTCAAGGATCATGAATCTCCAACCCCCCTGCATCCACAGCCTTTCTGGGCAGCCTGGATTCATCCCTTCAACTGGTTAGGAGAATGTAAAGCTATGAAGTTTGAGTGCCCAAGATCCAAAATTGTAACTTCTGTCTGAAGAGGTTACTGTTTTTATAAGGCATTTAGAGATTGTGTTCTTTCCCCCATAAGCCTTAGGTGTACCCCATCTAGCTGCTTCTGCCTTAGAGTGACCAGCTAACATCTTCCTATAACAAGGAAGAAAAAAGAAAAAAAACAACCAAACACGAAAACACTTTTTGGGACTGAAAGTTCAGCATACTAAGTGTGAAAATGGAGCCATTAATGAGTATTTAAGCCAGGAGTGTTACTAGTTAACCACTTGTTAAACAGTGCTAACTGTAAACTTGTAGTACATGCCCTGGCCTAAAAATGCAGAAGACCAAAAGCAGCTGGTAAGCTAAGCTGATTTCACAGAGCAGCTGCTAAGCAAGAACTGCAAAAAGGAAGCATTGGGCTCCTAGGAAGAGGTAGTAGGTTGCATAGTTCTAGGGCAGGGATTTTGCTCACAAGGAGGTAACTGTACAACCTGCTGCCTTTCTTAGGGCTTTATTATAACACCATTTTGGCTCCATCTCTGCAGCTTTGGTATGTGAAGAGAAATGAAGCTGTTTCTAAACACATTGAGGTTTAATGAAACTGGTGTCTCAGCCAATCTGTGCAGACTTGAGCATAGTACTATTAACTGGAATTCAGTATTGTGAAATGCTGCATTTCAAGGCACACGTGTCATTTTGTTGACATCAGTGTTGTGATAACTTACAAAGAAAATACTGAAAACAAATTCCAAGACTAAGATCAAATTCCCTACAATTAGGATGGAGGTGTTGCATACTTCTGAACATTCAGTTAAGTACTAATGCTATGTACTTGCAAACAGGCAGCTATAACACACCTTCCTTTAGCTTTGTGAAGTTTCCAAGGATCAACTGCGACTCACCTGAACGCTGGTAGGCTCCTGCAAGCAGGATAGGCTCTCCCAATAAATCATGCTGTGTCATGGAATACTTACAGTCCTACAGGAACGTCTTCAAAGTGAATGACTGCATATCTGCTATGGAGTTGTATGTTGAGAAGTAGATGGTAACTTTTTCATGTCATGACAGTGCAGTACCACCACTGTTCTGGAGGACTTCATCCAGATGTGCTCTGCTGTGGGCTACAGAGACCCTTAACTGCTGATCATCCTGTAAGATTAATGGCTTATGCTTACAGCAGCCAGTTTTTAAAGTTATGGCAAGACAGAATCCTAGATATTATAAACATATTGAGTATGCTAATGGAAATTGTCTATTCTTCAAAGTGTACACACTTGATTTACTCAATAAAGGAACTTTATGGAACTCTTACGGTGAATTGACTTTACTTTCTACACAACAAGGAAGTGAATTTGACAGAAAAACACCGCTCATACTATTGAAGTAAAAAAGTATCAAAAAAGGTTTTAACAGGAATTAGCGTTAAGTAAAAAAATTCCAGTGTAAATTGTGATTTTTGATATGAGACTTCACTGACAAGGAGGAGATGAATTTACAACATTACTGTTGAATGTGTAGGAATTCTGCTTACTCCAGAGCTGTTATCTGAGCATAAGTTTTAAGTGTTGCTCGTGAATGTAAACTTTTGAGAAGGTGAGCTCTTCTCTTGACTGCACCTTAATTTTTGCATAGTTGGTAAGGCATCAACAGGTACTATTCAGGGAAAAAAGGCACCCTGAAGTTTCATTTTTTGCAGTTTAAAATGCCTTAAAAGCTTCAGCATGCTGAACACTAATCTGTGCATAACGTGCATGCTTATGAAAGACTTAATAATCAAGTCAGTGCTAGCAACTACAGCGCTCCACGCTATGTTATTAAAGGCTGCATTAGGGAAGAACTATAACTAGATGGAAAACAGCAGCTGCATAGCCTGTTAATGTTCAGTTTGATGTAATTGCAAGTTTTAGGCTTGATATGCAGATACCTATCCTGCTAATACAACACTTCAAATTACTACTGTCAGTGCTGCTGGCTCTCTTTTAACTTCGGAAGACAAAAAGTACACGTAGTTTTTAATTTATCAGTTTGACTGAGGTTGTATACATCTCAACATTGAAAAAAGGCACTGATCAGAGAATGTTAAAAACAGAACCCCTCTTTGTGGACTCCCAAGTGCCATTTAGGTAAAAGTACCCGAACTTTGGGATTATCTCTATATACTTTCAATGTATTGTAAGCAGACGGCGGAGAGAGAGATACTGCCATGTCATATATGGTCTTCTTATATAAGAACATAAGCAGCCTTAAGCAGTTTATGCTCAGTTGATTATTTTTAAATAGTTAATGAGTTCTTCATCTAAGGATACTAACCTCAGCCCCTCATCTTTCCAGTAGTGACCATCTCACCCATGGCAGGTGCAAGCATTTCCTTCCTTGTAACTGGAAGCAGCTTGATAAAGTGACAGGGCTCAAACTACTAAAGAATTGTACTGTGGTTCAGCTCTCATGTAACAATCAGATTATTTCTTACTTTGATGACCGGCAGGTTCCACTCTATGAATGGTCCCTGCTTAACAGAATACATGATTTGTTTGCCTTTTCCCACTTGTATATCCAGTGAGGGGTCCAAGGATGAGGTGGTAGTGCAGAAAGAATCCTTCCACTCAAGAAACAGTAGCTAAAGAATGCATAGCAAACAGTGCAGAAAAGTTTGCAGTAACAGTAGAGACATGTTTACCACCCATACTGAAGTAGTTTTGTCATGGTGGTCTTGGAAGCATTCCAATAGAGCTCTGAAAATAGAATACAGCTTCTATGCTGATCCACAACCCAGGAGAATTATTTGTGTTCCCTGCATTTCCATGCAGGAAGGTGTGCTCAAACATCTTCCTGGTAGAATGAAACCTAACACCTGCTGAGATTTTTCTATACCAGAAAACATTACCAGCAAACACTCATTTCCAAGGAGACTTTGAGCACTTAGTGCCATGTTCACAACCTATGAACTTAATGCATTAAGAATTACCTTTGCTACGCTGCCTTACAGATCTAGGATTGTGGCAGGCACTGTATTATAATAGTGTTGCCACAAGAATTACTATGAGATTTCCGCATAGCTTTGAGCTAACAAAGTTCCTAAGGAGCATATTCCACCACACATTAGCCTTACCATAGCTTAAAAGGTGTTCTCTGCTAGAGTTTGTCTGGTTGGCAAAGGTTTGCATTCTTAACCATTAGTTTTCCTTTGTGCTTCTTTGTCCTTCCAGAGGGAACAAATGCAAGGAAAAACCTCTTGCTGTTAAACATATACACAGATGTTGCAACATGCACTTAGCACTTCCATATTATTTATATTTAGATTCCTGGACTGCTTGATCCAGTACAGTGGTCACTTGCAATGCCACACCATCCTTACACCAAAATAGCCCTTGCTGACTTTGGGCAAGCAGCAGGCCTGGCTCGGTAACAGGTACACATAGGGAGTTCATCATCTCTTGAATTTACAAGCAGTCTGTGTAAATATCTGATATACGTAAGGGGGAAAAAAAAAATGCCTGAAATGCACTGATTGAAAAAGACAAGCGTGTCATGTTCAACTGAATATCAGTGGGTTCAGCTAGAACTCCCAAACCATGTCTCTCAGCTCCAGAAGCATCAGAGCCAGGTGTGGCTTTCAGACCTCTGCTAAGGTTTAAGGGCTCTAGCAGATGATACAGCTGGATTCAGCCAAAAAAAAAAAAAAGCAGATTTCATCTAACGAGCTGTTGGGTATTTTATGAAATCATTCTGTGAAGACAAGTTGTGACAGGAACTACTGGAAACATCAGATGGCAATGCATGTTTCGTTGCAATACAAGAAATAAGATTTGTCTTATTGCACGTACAATGTTACTGGAATTTTGTTTTTGACTATTAAACCCACGACAGCAAAGAGTTTGTAAAAAACCCTTTGTAAAAAAAAAGTAAAAAACTTTGTGCAAAAAAGCTTTGTAAAACAAAAAAAAAGATTGCTGAAATACAAAGTTGTGGCAAGTCATAGTGCTTCTAAGGACTGCATTTTGGGAAACTGAAATGGTCCTATCTGATATAGGAGAACCTAACTGAAAAAAAAAATATATATATAATTTTTATTATTACATATATATAATTATATTATTAAATTATTATATATATTATATAATATACATAATAATATAAATATATAATCAATATACATAATTATAAATATACATAAATATATATATTATAATAATTATATATATATATAAAGTTCCAATGCCAGAAGTAGTATACATACATATACATATTTGCCATATACACACACACACACACACACACACTATTTCTAGCATTCTTCATAAACTGAAGTGACTATTTAAACCATAAAACCAGACAGAGCAAAAGAAAAGGATCAAGATTGCAATTCCAAATCCCAGTTCTACCAAGGGAGTTCACATCGCCTTACGCTTAACGCTGTAACACAACTGAAAGCACAGTAATGGCACCGTAGCAGCAAAGTCCTAAGCTGCAGTAACTGAGGATATGCCCAAACGTGGCACCTTAAGACACAGAAACAAAAGAAAGAATCTGCTTACCCACAGAAGACCTGAGATAGACAGCAAGATACCCTTACTTCCACTGCCAACCCTTAAATGAGGTCTGGGAGGGGTGGAGCCCTTCCTGTCACTCAGGTGCACTGCATTGCATTGCATTGCATACACCTGAGCTTCCCTGGGTTGGCCCTGCCTTCCCACCGGGTGCTTAATCAGGCTGTGACAGCATTTCTGCAACGCTTACCGTTTTGCATTGCCTTAAGAACTTGTTACTCCCTTCAGTACAGTACCTTTAGAGATAGATCTGCCATCAGTAGTTGTACTGATCCCAGCATCCTGAAATGCTGCCACATATGAAGCCTGATGCACAACTGGAACCTTCTGTGGCTCCTCCTGCAGAGCTGCCTAAAATGAAGAAGGGCGAGTGCAGAGAAGAGGAGGGATGAAGAAGAGAGAGACATAGTATAAAGTTCCCAACAAAAAGAAGTTTGTGCAATGTCAAATAGTACTTTTTTTCGACTGACTTCTCATATAAGCTATGATCAATGCTGTTAAGACCTGGTCCATAAAACTAAAGTGCATCTTACACTAAAATAAGTACAAAGACTTTCCCTGATACTTTTTTTTTTTTTTTTTTTTTTTTTTTTTTTTTTAAATAAGAAGGATGTGAAGCTGTTTTTAGGGGTTGATGTAATGCCATCCTGATTATTACTTCATCAGCTGGCATATGCTGCCTAAATTGCTGTATAATTTATGCAGCAGTGAAACAGGTGATGCATAGCTGCTGAAACCAGTGCACGGAAAGATAGCACAGGACAGTTTTTCCTCAGTTCTTCATGTTTTGAACAAATGCACTATCCCTCCATTTTCCATAGCTGAGTCAATCAGAATATTTCTGCTGTTCATACCTTCTCCACTTCAGCACTTACAGTGCAGTAACACTGGAGATGCCGTTCTGATATGACAGTTCTGCACCAATTGATGTGTTCTACTGTTGGCGCTTTTAATAAGTGAAATAGGAAGATCAAATTTTATCAGAGCATTGGGAAAACAAAACAAAACGCTAAGGTAATTAAAACAGTTGGAGCACTAGACATGAGAATAAGTAATGAATAAATAAATACAGTGTGAAATAACTAGAGTAGACGAGTATCTGAAGAGTGCAAAAGCAAGGAACACGTTAACAGCATGGTAAGGATGCCATTAAAAAAGTTTCATCTAAACTCTGGCTACAGAAGTTTCAGCACTGAAGTGCAAAAAGCTCTGTGCTTTGCATGAATGAACTGCCAGCAAAAAGCTTTGGAAAGCTGTCCTTTGGCAGGAGCAGATATTTGATTCCTGATTCAGCTCAAGTCCATGGAGATCCCTCCCTTAATCTGTGTGCAGGATTTCACATTGAGCACGAGTACATTTGTACAAGTTATTGAAATACAGTACACAACTAACTCATTATTGTGCAAATCAGCATGAATAATGATGAAGTAAGAGATGATTAATAAGCATTAGCACATTTTTTTTAACGTTACTCACAGCTAGGAAAAGCTTGTTGTTTACTGAGTGAGTAGTCAAATGTGGGACACGCGGAGAGCTTCTGTTCTGCATTGTAACTCCTGCTGGACTTCTGTCCCCACCAGATTACCGTGACTCAGCGCACTCTGTTGTGTTTCAGAAATCCTAAAACACAGCCAAGAAGTTCCTTGCAAAGATTACCTTGTTAAAGTGAAAATATCCATTGTATCGCCTGCCCTTCAGGTCTCAGGCACTGACTGCAGGTTGTTGTATTGCAGGCCAGGGCAACACAGGAGTTTTCCAGTCTACTCTTAACATACAGAAAGCAAAATTGCTTCATCAAACTTCCCCCACTCACTCTTCTTTGGGTTTTGCAGCAGCACTACGGTCCCATGAAATCCAGAGTCCATTTCTGGATCTACATAAAGCACAACTATACATAAAGTTTCCTACCTTTCTCTGCCAATTTGTTTCACTGCTGACTCACAGAAGGACATCCCAGGCGTTTTAAGACTGCATTTGTAGCAACTATGCCAGTAGTCAAATCTAAGCTGCTCCTGAGTAGTATGTTGTAGTTGCAGGGTGCCTAGTTTAAATGCCAGCATTCAGGAAGTAGTTTCCAAAAGAAAAAATAAAAAAGTCTGAAGTGCTGATCAGCAAATTTGATACTGAACAGCTTCCCTCATGGACACCGATATCGGATCGATCATTGTGTACCCTCCACAATCCAAAGTTCATTCCGTCAAATTCGGCAACAGAAAATAATCAAAAGCTGCTCTTAGGTTCCGTACATGTTCCTTGATGGATGACTACTAGACCTCTCATTTGCAGAGAGCCTTCAGTAGAAGACAAATGTGAATGGCCACAAACACTGCCACATCTCTTCCCTCCCTTCTTTCTTTATTTTCATGCTTCGCGAAGCAATAAAATATTTGTAGATCCTCGATGCGCAATTTTTTTTTTCTGCAGTAAACTGAGCCCTAAAAAATGCAATTAGTAACTCAAGTATCTTAAGTTTTCTGCATAGGAATGCAATTTCCATTACAGGAAGACATTAACAGAACCCTGGCTGACTGGTACCTTTGAATACAGCCGTCCCACTATCCATACCATCTGTGTTGCAAGCAGAGTTCATAATGTCTGAATTGGGAAGAGTTCAGTGTGTGAAATATGGAGGTTAGCTTTCATCAGGTAAATCACAAGTTGTTTACAAAGTGGAGTAGGAACAAGAGAGCATAAATACGGTGGAGTGGATTTTGGCCTGAAGTTCACATGTTTTTTCCTTCAAAAATGAACTTTATGTATTTTCTCACCTCTCATGCTTTCCAGGCTATAACTTGCCATGAGTACAAGCAACAGACATCAGCTTTCCAGCACCAAACACATTATCTGTCAGGCAGATAAGCCATGACAAATGTTTCTCCTATTGTAAAACGGAAGTTAAAGAGTAAAAAAATCACAAAACAGAACTGAAAATTTGATTCTCCACAAGCTCAGAAGTGTTTGAAGATGTGGAGCACAGTATGTCTGAGCCCTTTAGATGCCATATTACTAAGCAATATTAAATGTCTATCTGTATAATAGCTTCCCTCTTACGGTATTGCATTAAGGATGATTAGCTATTCAGACCTTGCTGTAGGTTCAAGAAACACATTTGCAACATTCATCATTGGTGTGCAGATAAGCAGCAGAATATTTTACCCAAATGTGGTTTGTGATCATGGAATATGGGATAAATACTAAAAATAATGCCATTTCTCCACCTCCATGGCTGACCCGATGAGATATGTGCATGAGATAAGGCTTTGTGTCATCACTGTTTATGTAAATTTTGTTCTGTGGCTGGTAAGGGAGTGATACAGTTTGCTGCTTCACAGAGAAGAAGTTATTCAAGCGTAGTTCCATTTTCAGCTCTCTAAGAACATGGCACACAAATGGCATTTTCCAGAGGTGATTTGTTTAATTTCCACGTTTCTGCTTACGGTCAAAGCTTTAAAAAGGACAGTATGGATTTGCAATCTAAATTCCTGTAACAGTTGCACACAAAATCTTTCAGTGTTGCATTTCATACCCAACCTAAAACGTACCTGTAGCTTCTGTTAGCATTAGACCTTATTCGCTTGGTCAGAGATCAGTCCATTCCAACCAAGCATTTTGAAAACTGCTACCATGAGACAAGTAACCAAGCAAAACACTATTTCTCTGCTGCCATGTGACTCATTGGCATATGGGTGCAGTCAGCTGGTGGCTGTCCTGGTGCCATTTGATATTTCAGTTGAGGACAGTGGAGGTGATTCTTCTTATGTTTGTGTTCCTGAAATCAAGTCTGTGGTACCACAGACGTTCAGTGATGTGCCCAGCCCTGGAGGTGCCCAAGGCCAGCCTGGGTGCAGCCTGAGCTGGTGGGGGGCAGGGCTCATGGCAGGGGTTGGGGCTGGGTGGGATTTGAGGTCCCCTCCAACCTAAGCCATCCTATCAGCCTATGTATGCACTCCAGAGTGAAATGAAGATGACTATTGCCATGCATACAAGAGTTCATTAAAAACAGGAATAATTTTACTGTAAGTTTGAAAATCACTAGCTGGATATATAAGTTGCACATTTAAGCCGAAGCACTCAATCTATTTGGTTAAAACCACAGACAAAAGTAGAAATTGAAGCTGATTAACATAAGATGTACCTGCACTGGGCGAATAGTTTTGTTTCAATACTGCACAACCAACTTTGACGCTTTGGGCACTGAAATAAGCGTTGCTTCCTCCAGGAACTGCTCTCTGAGGTGTTGTTCCTGAACTGCTGTGCCAAAAAAAGTATTTTCAATACACTGAATCTAGTTCAAAGTATTCAACAGCTTCTGCTGTCAAGTCAGTAGTACCAGATTGAGTCCCAGTTTTGCCAGGAAAGCCTCAGTTCTTTGAACCAATACTCTTAAACATTCTGAGCAACTGAAATGCAAACGTAAGCATTGGCTTGTGGAGGAATTTTCAAAACAAATCATATTGGCTACTGTTTACATTAACTTTTTTTTTTTTTTTAAATAAGGAAATGTGAGAATAAAAAAATTACTCTTATATTTCACTTAAAAAAAAAGACAACTAATAAGTCACACCGTTCATAACTCTATACCATAAAATGAAGGGTAGGGAGTTCATACCTCCCATCTGCTGGATGGCACCTGCTGGAGGGCAGTGGTTGGGTGCACCTGGGAGCACCTTACCAACACATTCAGGCTGCTACGTGCACAGGTTTTCACTATGTGGGTGTCACTGGGTGTGCTGTTTGTCATTTCTTGATACCAGAGGCTGTACACCCGTGTTTGGAAACTGCTATCGTGCTCCACCTGCATTGGAAAGGTACAGGAAAAGCATTCTACTGCTTGACTGTGTTGATACAGTGAGGTTAATAGGCAGTGTATTTTAAAAAAAGGAAAGAAAAAAATGTTCCAACATAGGAGAAAAAAGAAAGAGCAGGTTTCGTACCCCAGTTGCTCAGTGTATCAGCAGATGCCTTGCTGCACAGTGAACAGCTTCCACAACTGGCTTACAGCCTGTGGAAGGACTGCAGGACCAACTGTGGCTGTTGCCACCTTTCACGCTGTATGCAAGCTGCTATTTTTCTTCCTCCTTTTCTCTGTCCCCAGAGGGGCCTTACTAAAGACTTAATTTCCCTTAATTACACCCCAAAGCAGAAGTAAAATCAAGTGCGCTTGGCGGTAGCAGCTTGCCACCAAACCACCATTGCGTTGTGCTGGGAAGCAGCTCAGACAGAGCAAAACTGCATGAAGCGTGCGAGCTGATTCCCACCCCACCTGCAGGGCGAGGGCCTGAGATCTCAGGGACTGGGTGCCACCTGGCCTTGGTGCACCCCATGGGAACACGGGACATATAAGCAGCTCGCTGAGCCAGGCAGGAGCAGCCAAGCCCAGGTCTCGTGTGCGGTAATCCTGACCGCCGGGCATATTCCCTTCCTCGCAGCCTCTGGGCCACGCACAGCTCATGTCAAAGCCTGCACAGGTTGTGTTTTTCACGTTCAGTAAGAATTGACTCAATTTGTGCCAAGACTTTCAGGATTCTCCCTCCCCTGTCCCCCCATGAGTTATGTTTCCTTGAAAAACCACAACCCTCTTTAAGTACCTTAGAAATGCACCATAAGCATTAAGCCAATGCTAGACAATAATAAACGAGTAAATTACATGCCAGGATGTGCCGGTGATAATGTTTTCCACTGAAGATGGGAACAGTGACATTTTCCAGTACGGCAGCAGACCCGTGCCCCTGCAGCCCTGGTTGTCACCACGCCTGGAGGCACCCAGCTGGTGGCACCCATTGGGCACACATGGAGCTGCACACTGGGGGCAGCCAGCCTGTCCTTGCTGACTCCCAAATCCATCTTCTCTTGTCTGCGTGCCTAAGAGGAAGTCACGTGTGTGGCACGAGCCTGACCCAGAAATATCGCAGGGAGCAGGATATTTTGTGCGAATAAGGAAGGGCAGGGTCTGCAAGATGAATCACTGAAACCATAATTATCCTGAGGAAAAGCCTTGGAGGGTGGATTACCAGTGATAACTGCCCCTTCCAAGGTAACAACAATGTGAGCCGTCAGCTCTTCTCAGCAGTGAGGAACGCTGAATGCTTGAGCACAGACCATAAAAATAAGAATTATGGAAGCTCGTAAAGAAGAGGTTGGCCAAGAGGCATCCTCCACTGCCCAGCCGCTCTGATTGTGGCTCGCCATTGTTAGAGTCTGCGACAATAACTGCTCCAAAAATTATTTTTAGCGTGCCTATAGCTTTCAGCAAAATAATACAGGGACAGACAGTTGCTATAAAGACAGGAAATAAACTTTAGAGAGTACTTAGCTTCTGGTGGAGCAGGGCAACTGGACCGCATAGCTCCTCAGCATGCATGGCAGCCTCAGATAAGAGGAATCCAAAACGGCCCTTTCTTTCCTTGCCTCCCTCAGCCCAGTTGCAGGATAACAGCCTGGAATGCTCTTGCATCACCCACACCTGGAGCATCGGGGCTGGCAGAGATGTGAGCCCAGCCTCACAACAGCCTGATACAAGGGGAGCAGCGTAAGGCCTCGCTCCCCTGCAAAGCAGCAGTGAAGTTGCTCACAGCCCAGCTGCAGGCTTGCTCTGCTTTGGAACACCTTTGCTGAATGCTGCTGGCTGCCCCGGTGTCAATCAGAGCCTGTGGGGACACAGCTTGGTGCCATTCAGTTCCCCTCCAGGCACCAGGAGCTGCTCCAGTCTTTCCTCAGCTCCATTCCTGCTCCTCTCTTGGGCAGCCTGGTAAATAAAGCTGAATTTAGAAGGGCAAAAGGCAGGGAGCTGCAGAGGCAAAGGACTCTGTGCACAGGGTCTGTCTGTGCTCACTCCTCACTTGGCTCAGGAGGAACTTTGCCTCCTCACCTGTTCTGGGTAAGGAGCTGAATGCTTGCCAGCAGCACAGCCTTGAAAGTGAAAGCACCTGCTGAGAGGCAGAGCCCAAGAGCTGCCCAGGCACTGCTCTCACCCTCTCAGATGCTGAAGACTCAAGCCTGCAGTTACCACGAAATTCTTGTGTCCTTCTCAACAGAAAGCCAATTTGCGGAGTAATTGTAATTATGCTAAAATAAATAAAAGTGTTTCCTTGTCCTAGCTGTGTGTGGATGCCTTTCCATCTCACTGCTCCTGATTATGAGAAAGAGCAAACACGACGCCTGCAATTCACCATTACTAAGATTGTTAACAGCTTTCTGTACGTGGCCACAACTTCCGTCTCAGCTGGGCAGTCAGCGCCCTGCCATTCTTCCCACATGCCTTCCCCAAGCTCTGGATGTCTGCTGTTGGAGATGGGTCCATCAGCACTCAAAGGGTGGTCTGGGGGAAGGCGAGGTCAAATTACTTAAACATCCTTGAGCTGCTTTATTTGCTTGTTTAGCTGCAGAGGGAGTTCTCTCCTGGCCACAGTAACATCCCTCGTCTCTGTTTTTAATTTAAGGTTTAACAGAAAGATTGTCATATTTCGATGTCTGCAAAGCCAAAAAAAGCTGCCCAGCCTCAGCCCTTCAGCTTGGGCTCAGTCATGCTGCTCAGTGACAGAACCGGTGTAAAACACGTTATCAATGTGACCAGATCAGTTTCCTCTATGGTGGAGTTGTTTTCAGCACACTGTGATGTGTATTACAGAAGCCAAAGATATAAATGATCAACTGGAAGCTTGATTTTTCCTTGTGTCTAAATTAGGAGAGTGAGTAATTGCTGCAGCAATCACAAGCAGAGCCTGTTTATCAATGCCGGTGAATAATTGGCTATTAAACAATAGTGTACTTTGCCTTTGAAAATTCACAACACTCCAACAGGAAGCACGCTGCCAGCGTTATATGAGTCTGATGATGGATGAGAGGAGTGGCAGGATTACAAATGCAGTTTGGGGACAAGCACTCTGACATGTCTCCCCAAAATCATCCCTGTGCTCAACTCGTTATCCACTCTGCAAGGATAAGCACACAGTGGGCTTAGATTACAGCATCTGAAGTCACAGGGCCAAAATAGAACAAGTCTGACTGTGATCAATCACTCCCGATTGCAGGCAGCCAAGCACTGTACCTAGAAACCACAGGCAGGAGCTGTCTCTTGTTTTGTTTTTGTACATGTGTCTGTCTGCCACTAGGCCACTGCTCTGACCTCACCCTTTGTTCACAGCAGCATCTGGCCCTGTTATCTTCTTACGCTCTCCCATTTTCCGTGCCAAGCCTATCCTCTTCCCACCATGCCCTTCGTCCCTTCCTTTGACAGCTCTGGATCGAGTCCCTGTCCTAGCATATTGTCCTCTCCACCCAGCTATACCCACCCCTCATCTTCACCTGCTTTTCAATGCCACTACTGAGTTTCTTCCCCCTCCTGGCCGTCCCTGGGCTCACCCAGCCATCTGCAACTTTCAGGACCTTCCTGTGTCCCCTTCCTCTTCTGTGCATCATCATTATTCTGAGTTCCCTGGATCAGCAACAAATGATCACGGGTTCCCTCCTCTCCCTACAGCTTCCAAGCCCTTTCTCTCTTGTTTGTGCTTCTGTTGTTTGCCCAGCCTCTTTTCATCCTCTATGCTAAGGCCTTTTCCTCCTCCCAGATTTCCACTTCCACTCTTGGTGGTGTCAGATTCTGACTTGACAGCTCAGTTTCCGACAACGGCATGTCTATTTCCTTGTGCCTTCAGTTGACCCGTAGCCCTTGTTTGACTCTTTTGGTGACTCTGGAACTGTTAATCTATGTTTTTCATCTACAGTCTCTCTTTGTCACCTCTCCACTATGCAAATTCTCCCTCTGGTCACTGCTCATTCAGAAAACACAATCAGTTTTTCTTTCCTCTTCTTTGTGGGCCTCTCCTCCCTGTCCTTTTCTCCATTTGAAAATTCCTGTTTTATTTCAAGCTGAATTTCAGTCCAGTCTAGACTACCTACCCACAGGCTGGCCAACTGAATGCTCAGCTCACTTTTTTTCCATTCTAATGGCATTAGCATAGCTACAAACTCATTCTCCCTACCTCTCCAAACTGTTACCTTCCCAACTAATTAGCTCTAAGATCCAGCTGAATCTGAAGAAGTGTATCTACAGCTCCCACTGATTCAGCTCCAGCCCTTTTAAACACTTTCTCCTCCTGGCTCTCCTGTTCCCTCAAGAAATATAAGCTGGCTGGTTTCTTTGTCTCTCTGCTAGAGCTCTGGTGAGTTCTCCCTTCCCAAAGGACCATCTCAGCTTTCTGCACAATTCTATTTTAATTATCCTTAACCATTTCCAACCTCCAATCTTTCTCCTAATGCCCAGTTTATTATTCCTCTCCTACAAATGCAGTTTAAGACTACTGATGATTTTCTGCATAGAATCTTAAGAAATGACAGCCTTTCCCAATTATGCACTTAGAATCACAGAACCACAGAGGCTGGAAAAGACCTCTGACATCATCTGATCCAACCAACCACCTACCACCAATACTGCCCACTAAACCACATCCCTCAGTGCCACATCTACATGTTTCCTGAGCACCTCCAGCCATGGTGACTCCACCACCTCCCTGGGCAGCCCATTCCAGTGCCTGACCATTCTTTGGAGAAGTTTTTCCCAAACTGAACCTCCCCTGGAGAAACTTGAGCCCATTCCCTCTTGGAGAAGCTCTCACCATGTGACACCTTGGTTAGACTGCCAGCCTTACTCTTGGTTTCCTTTTTACCCCTCATCCTTTACTTGACAACATAAATTCACAATGCAGCATTGGTTTCCTGATGCCAAGTCTGTTCATTTGGCTTAGGCCAGTGAGCTCAGCTGAAACCAGTGAAGCCAGAACCACAAAAGTCCCAAGTCTTGTGGCATGTTTCTCATTTGTCTCCACCTCACATCTTCACAACTGTACAAATTATGTTAGGACTCAGTTGTCTTCTCTATCATTACATCCTCAACAATTCACAATATATATTTGATACCTTTAATTTACTGACTCCATCATGCTGTTTGGAAATACATAACTGGAAGATCGAGTGGATGTGTGCTAGTAGGCCTATGGTAGACAGATGTTCTTCAGGTGCCCTTACAAGTGACATTTCCAGAAGCGCAAATTAACCTATTCAGGTGTCTTCCATGACCATGCTTTTTGACAGATTAGTTAATATTACTTACGTAATTTGAAGAAAATATCAACTGAAAACCTATTTTGCCTTACAACTGTGTACAGGTAGATGGGATGAAGTTCCTGAGGAAGTCCCCTGCAGGGAAATAGGAAATATTAGTAAGAGCCCTGACCTCTGCAGTTCAACTCCCTCTCTTAGGGGCCACAGAATTCCCCCCAAATTTTCCTATTAACAAAGGCCGTTTGAACAAACTTGGCTGAAAAACAAAATCCAGTTCAGTACTTTTCCTTTTTTCACTCGCAGTGCTATTTTAAGAACAGTTTTATGGTTACAGTTTAGGCAATGCCTAAAACGGAAGGGGAAAAAGTTACAGTATGTTTCATTAGGTTTATGTGCCTTGCCCATAACTCTCTTTGACACCATGATATCACCATGCTCTCATGCATTTCTAGTGACACCTTGATATCAGCCGTGTAAAACTGCATCTCAAACATTTGAACAGGGGAAAAAAAAAAAAAGAGGGAGGGGAACTTCATTTTGAAAGAGTATTATTTTAATTACAGCTATAATTTTAGTGATATGAATCTCATCCACTAGTGAGTCTCAACAGTTCTTCTGTTAGATCTGTGAACGCATCCAAGGTCAATCTTCATCAGAACAGAAAGTAGACCTGTGTCCTTCTGCGCCCTCCTCCCCACCATTCCACTTTCTCCACCCTCTCTCCTTCCTGCCATGAACATGAGTTTGCTTCCCCTGATCTCCACATGATTTCCTCATGCTATTTGTTACCCCTTCCCATACACAATTTTTGTGACCTCGCCCTGTGCACATTCGGGGAATGGACAACACCCTTGTTGTCCACGCTGCTGCTCCCCACCCAGCCACACGTGCCATCTGCTCTGCGCATCACCGTGCACGCAGGCCATTTGTCCAACAAAATGTTGTGATCCTTTCCACAGAACCATCTAGTCCAGATCTGCCTCATCTGACTCCTCAACGCAGTGCCCCAGCACTGCAAACAGTTGTCAGTCCAGCAGACTGTGTGGCAAATCACTGGCATCTGGCAGGTTGTCACCTTACCACGCATCAGCAGGACTCCCACATTCAACACTGGTTGGCCACAAGTAACCAAAACACCTGCTTGACAGCTGCTTTTACAACAGAACTCTCTTCCATCCGTGCATACTATTGCTATTCCTCCTCTCTGCAAACTTGGTATTTCCAGAGCTGTCAAATTCTCCCCTACAGCATGTGTAGACCTCTGGTCCTGGCTGCCTGGAAGACTGTGTCATACTGTCTGGACCAGATCCATGGTGTTTAAGACCTTTCTTTGGCAACAGACAATCTGCTTTGACAGTTCATCGTTTCACCTCTGTGTCCAGTAATAAATGTGTAAAGGAAATGTCACTAAAGGAAATAGTATTTGCCTAAGTGCAGACTGTGACAACTAGGGAATATCAGCTTTTACATATAGTGTATGCCCATTACATTCATGTGTGACTCATTATGAGGTGGAATCAGGAAAGCCTCCTAAAGAAACCATGCAGAAAAGAAATAGTAACAAAAAACCCAAGTGAGTAGCGTCCCTCTAAATAAACAGCCATGTTTTTACCTGTAGGGAACAAGAGATTAAAAGAGAAGAAATGAGCCGCTATGGAACTGGAGGCCTCCATGCCATATTGCAATACGTGGTGATGTTCACACTGGGATTCCCATACTTTGCTCAAAACAACTGACAAAAAGAGGTCTGCTTCTCCAACCCTGCTACTGCAGTGAGGGATTGCTGTCTGAGACGGCAGCTCACTTCCTGTGCATTAATCATTAGCTCCATCTCTGGTATGTGCAGCCATGCACATACCAAGGGTCCAAACTCCAAGCGCTCAAGATGGTTCAGAGGGAGGCAAAATCCGTAGCCGTAGGCAGCCTGAAAACTGACTGCATTTTGGAATGCAGCCCCCGCATCAGGCCTGAGAGCAGACACACACGTGGAAAGACACAGGAGACCTTTCAGAGTAACTGTGAGCTGCCCAATCCTCCAGAGAGTGCAGAAAAATCCATTCAAGTCAACTTCAAAACAGCAGGTATACAACCTGTGTGTTCTGACGGTGGTTCTTTAACACCTAAAAGGTTGAAGACTGTATCTTCTCCTGGGGACACGTCCTTAACTCTGGGACCCAAAACTTAAAGACGACTTCCTCCCCAAAACAGAGCTGGTGAGTCGGCCATTCAAGTTGGGCAGTTTCAGCAAGCTCTTCCTTCAGCTTTCACGTATCCATACTTAGATTCAAGAGTCTGAGCAAACCCACCCTCACAGAAGGCCTGGCCCGAGGAGCTCCAGAAACCAGCAGACACACCAGAGGCTACAGCAGAGGGGCTTTTACTGAGATACTTGTGCACAGATACAACCATGCCCTGGATGGCCCCTCATGGCACCAACTCTCCTGCCCAGCAGCAGGCTGCCAAGTGCT
Organism: Lagopus muta; assembly: GCF_023343835.1. Classification (NCBI taxonomy): domain Eukaryota; kingdom Metazoa; phylum Chordata; class Aves; order Galliformes; family Phasianidae; genus Lagopus; species Lagopus muta. The sequence continues at coordinate 6,011,110 of NC_064443.1, read as the reverse complement.
TGCCTTGCAGCCCCCAAGTGCACCTGGCAGCTGATGAGTTGCTGTGGCTGCCAGTGATATATTGTGGGAGCGGGCAAGGAAGAGCCCAGGAAATTAACTGGCTTTGGGAGTGTTATTTATTTATAACTATTGCATTTTTTTTTTTAAACACCCTTTTAGGAGTTAGGAGATTCTTAATACAGCGAGTGTTGGTATATTAAGATCACATTTCTGCTACTGAAAGGATTCTCTAGTCTGACTTTTACAGGAGATGTTTTGACAACAAAACTGTGCAGCTATGATTAGCCTGATAAAAGGGAGCCAGAGCTGGAGTATTGATGGTATGTGCATCCAGGATCTAGTTACAAAATGGGCTTTTAACCACATTCTCCCTTGTGAATTTGTGTTATCAGAGGCCATCTTAAAGGGAAAAAAAAAAGAAAAAAAGACAGACAACCTTTCTTTTTTTGTTTTACGTGGGTATGTTTCTTGCGTTTCTTTATGTTTATGAAAAATGAGACATTAATAACCTTGACCAGAACCACACACTGAGCAGGCAGCATTGTGCAAGCTTCGCTCCGAGCTCCGCGCACCTCCATCGGCGCTGAGAGCAGCAGCCAGTCTGCCTGATGGGGGACCTGGGCCTGGTGCTACCCCTGTGAGCACAGTCCACAAGTCCAGCAGTGTACTGAGACCTGAGGATTTTTAAAGCTTTTTTTTTCTTTTTTTTTTTTTTTCCCCCCATAATCTAATTTATTTTGAGAATATATTCTTAGAGCTGATTAGCTAGCCTACTAAATCATTGCACTGCCTAACCCCAAAAAGCAACCCTGACAAACAATTAACAATAGAAGCACCATTGTGGCAAAAAGTGATGGATGGCTCCAGGGTGTAGCTTGGGCCTGGGCTTTGTTCAGAAGAAAGTTGCTGCTGCTAAATAAAGAAATGGGTAGTAAAAGGTGAGAGCGAACAGATCCTATCTGGAATAAAACTATTTGCTCTCCTTCAGGGTATGTTTCCTCATAGCAGTGAGCATCTCAGCAGAGGCCCCAGAGCCCACGGCAGGCTGGGAGCCAGGAGTTGCCGTGCACCAGCCCTGCTTCTGCACAGCGGGGACTGAATGCTCTTCCACTGCAGACAAACAGGGGCTCTGCCTGTTGCAGGCTGGGCGGTGAGGTGGGCTGCTGCTGTCTGCCCTGCCTGCATTCAGGACACAGCCATTGCAGCTGTCCCATGCCTGCCCCAGAGGCTGCTGCATGGGGAAGGATCTTGCCTTCCTTTCTGCTTGTTCCCTTGCAGAGTCTGATGATGCCAGCAAATGCACTTCATGGATGTGCAAAAACTCTTTCAGGTGCTGGATTACTAAAAAGAGAGTGCCTGGCAGTGTAAGAAAGTCCCTTTCTAAATCTCTGTAACAGCACTACACAGCCACGTTGCATTGGCTGAAACAAAGAAAGAAAACCCTCTGATTTCTGCCGATTATCAGTGCACCAAATGACAAAACCTGGGACGCCATCTCAGCTAAGCAGAACTGCTGATAACTGCAAGACAAATTGCTGATAACTGAAAGACATAAGCTGGCTCTGGCCGTACAGGACAGACATACATTGCAGGCACAGTGTTCTTGGGTCACAGCTGAAGGCCAGGTTTCACCTGCAGACATCTTCACATACATCAGGATTGCTGATTCTTTTTAACCCCAATGGGTTTAACCCAATGGTTTCAAGTATGTTTTTATTTCCAAAGGCTACATCCCAATTACTTCTTTTCTGACATCTCTAAGCATTGTTCCAAGTGTTGTATTACTTGTTGCTATGCTGTTAATAGAATTATCCATCATAACATCTCACACTGATTTTATGAGAAGAGATTATAAATCAATAGATAGAAGGCAGTACGAAAAAGACAGGTACATGCATACACATGGTAACTAAGTAAAGATGAGTTACATTGGAGCACTGGAAAGACCACATGCATGGAAGGACCATGTAAGGTCTATGAACATCTTAAATGGTGATTAAAATGTTTTAGAAACGTTGCCAAACAAGACAAACTGCCCTTCTGTAATCTGCCCAGGAATGTTATTTTATGTGTAGTGCGCATGTGTAGTGTGGCACACACACTTGCTTATATCTGGGTCACAATTTTTTAGCAACAGAGTAAGAAAAAGATATTGATCAGCCCAGTAACTGGTTTATCTTTAATTTCTGAGGAGGCTCTGCCACTTTCTGCTCTCACAGAAACTTAAGACAACAGTTTGCTTAGCCCTGACCTGCCCCCATACCCTGTGCTGTGCTAACCAGCCACCCTGCTGGTGCTGGGTCAGACAGAACGACTCTAGCACTGGGAATAAAGGGCAGAAATGGAGCCTATTTGGCATTTGAGCAGCATTTGGTGTGCCAGACCACCACAGCATGGAACGGGATGAAATTCAGAGGCAAACTGAAAATGACCTCCCCATTCTTTTTGTGATCAGAGGCTAACCTGGGGAGGAGATTGTTCTCCGGAGAGTATGTTTTCAAGATGAGACTCTTGAGACTGTTTGTACTTATTTCTGCTCAAGGACTATTGAGTCAATGTGGCCATTTGGACTAAAAGCAGCGAGCCCCTCTCTTCCCCCCCGTGCCACTGATACCACTTCAGCAGCAGCTCTAAGGCTCACAGGATGTCGGTTTGCAGGTTTGCACTGCACTAACACCGACGGCACCGAACCAAGCAAAAAATAAAGGCGCAGAAAACATCTGCTTTACGCGCCAAGGGTGACATGCGTGGAGCACACGGATATTCCTTTACAGAAATGGAAGCGTGTTACACGGCTGCTCCGCGCCTCCCCGCCTCGCCCTACGCGCTGGCCGTGTGCCCACCGGAGCCGGGCGAACACCTCGGCACGTGCTCGCTGCAGGAGCGCTCTGTGCACAGCGCACCGCCGCTCGGTCCATCTCCGGCTGTCGCACACCTGTTTGCATCGCCCCCCAGCAACCCCCCCCACGCACAGCTGCCAGCGCCGCGTGTGCCGCTGCACGGCGCGGGATGCCTGTCCCGGCACGATAGCTGGGGCCGGGCTCACGTTTAGCCTCAACGCTGTACGTTCCTCGCTGATTTACGGAGATGATAGATAAATGCAAGCTGGAAGAACGCCGTTCTGCCTCTCTGAACTGCCCATTCCTTTTGCGGTGGCCTTCCCTCCCCCTCCACAGGGAAGACGTACCCTAAAGCCTTCTATTCATTTCCCATTAAGCCGATCCCATTCACGCACGCCGGGCTCAGGGCCGCTTCCCGGCTCGTGTCCCGCCGCCGGGCCCAGCCCCCGCCCAGCCGCCGGTGCCGTCCCGCAGGTGCCGTGGCCGCCGCACCGTGCCGCGCCCGCAAGGTGGCGCCGTAACAGAGAGAGCGGGCAGCGCCGCGCGCCCCGCCCCGCCCCGACCTGCCCGGCCGAGTCCTGCTGCGCCCCGCGCCCGGCTCGGACTGCTGCCCGCCGGCTGCCCACGGGATGGGGGCTCTGTGCGCGGTGGATGTAAAGGTGCTGTGAGACCAGATGGAGAGAAGGGGAAAGGAGAATAGAGGAGACGGAGCGAGGCGGGAGAGACGGCCGGGGGGCGTTGGAGGAGGTCGCCAAGAGCCCTCCGTGCCCTTTCTCTGGAGTAACCTTGTCTGCAGCCCTCCGCCCGCCGCCGTCCCCGCTTTTGGGGCGCCCCGGGACCGGCGCTCCGCGGAGGTGTCTGCGCGGCTTTCCAGCGCGGATCCCGGGCACGTTTTATTGCTTTTTGTTTTGTTTTGTTTTCAGAAAAACACTATCAGCAGAACAATTCCAGCACCACACCCCTGTTATCATTTAGGTAACCTCCCTGTTAGAAATATTTTAAGTGGATAATAAAATAGCCGCCACATCCGCGCAAATTCCCGCAACGAGGAGCGGCGATACTCCTCTCGGCCGCCCCGTGCGCGTCCCGTGGGGCCGGGGCATCCCGCGGACACGCGGCGCTCCCCGCTCGCCGGGGCTGTCCCTATCGCTGTCATCAGCAGAACCGACGGACGAAGTGGGAAAGGCGCTCCAGGTGCACGGACGGGGCGCGCGGTTGACGAAGGGCACCGTTCTCGCCCTCTGCGGGCGGAGGGCGGCCGCCGCCCGGTGCGGGGATGTCCGGGACTCGCCCCTCGCCTCTCCGCTTCGGCCGGGCAGCCGGGGGGGAGAGGAGCGGCGAGTTACGCGCGTGGAGGCAGAACGAGGGGAGGAGCGTGGGGCTGCCGCGAGAGCATAAAACCGGCCCGAGGTGCTGAGCGGCTCCCGAGCGGGCGGCCGCCGCGGGTCAGCAGAAGCTTCTGCCCCGTGCCGGCAGCAGCAGCGGGTGCGGTGCGGTGCGGGCCCGGCACGGCGGCCCCATGCCGCCCGGCGCCCCGCGGCCAGCAGGGCGCACCGCCGGGGCAGCCCACGGGGCGCCCCCCGGTGCCACCCCGCCGCGTCCCCGTCGCCTTCCCCCGGGCCGTGCCCTTCGGAGGAGCCGTGCCCTCCGCCCGAGGAGGATCGCTGTGAGCCTCCTGGCAAGCAGGTGATCTGTTTGCCATTTCTCGTTACCCTTCTTCCCACCTCCCCCGCCTTTCTTCCCCCTGGCTGGACAACTCCCTCCTTTGGAGAACACGCCCAAGTAGCTGAAGAAGAGAGAAAGGGAGGAAAAGAAAAAAAGAGAGAGACGGGGAGATACTTAACATTGAACCTGGGGGGAGAGCCCTGAGCCGCCGGCGCTCGGGAGGATCCCGCAGCCCCGTACATCGCCGGCAATAAAGCGCTGCGTGTGACAGGCATACAAATCCGGGAGCGAGGGAAAGGCGGCGAGAGGGGCAGAGCGGAGCCCCGCGGGGCCATGCTCGGCGGCCCCGGGCAGACCCCGGCAGGCAGCGGCGGGCGGCGCGGGGCGCGGCGGGGGCTGCCCCGGTCGGACGCGCTGCCGTGACCCGGCCCGGAGCGGGGAGCGAAGCCGGCCCAGCAGCGCCGCGGGCATCATTTCGCGGGCATCATTTCGTTGGGCTGAGACACGGCAAGCAAGGAATATGAACAGGAAAACAAGGCGCTGGATTTTCCACATCTTCCTGAGCCTGGGGATTGTGTATATCAAGATCGGGTAAGTAACTTTTTTTTTTTTTTTTTTCCGCCTTTTATAACAATTGCGCTCCCTCTCGCTCTCAGCCTAACCTGCCCAGACCTGTTACTATTTAACTCGGGAAGTCTCAAAAAACCCGGTGGCGGTGATCACGATGATTTTGTAAGAGATAGTTAGAACCCCCGCGCCTCCGAGCGACCCTCGCGGCGCAGCTCGCACGGGGCGAAGCGACAGCCGGGCACCGAGCGGAGCAGGTGGGACCCGGAGGGGCCCGGTTCCTTCCGTGCCCGGCGCGGGGTGCCCCGGCCGCCCCCGACCCGCCGCTACCTGCGCTCGGGGCGGTCCCGCTCCCACGCACGGAACGCCGCACGCTCGGGGCAGCAGCCGGTCGCGGCGCTGCCCTCCAGGTGCGCCCGGCCGCGGGGCAGGGAGCGTGGGCTCTTCCCCTCCCTCTGAATGTTCGACTGGAGGGTTAGAACCCTCCCAGCCCGATGCCGTACGTGGCCCGGGCACGCAACGCTGTTGCATGCGCTTGAATTTACGAATGAGGAAGTTGGGTCCCGCTTTGGCAAGAGCCCACGCTCTCCTTATCTCCGCTTTAGCCGGGGAGAGAGCGAGGGAGAGGGAAGCAGCGGTGGGAAAGACGGGGGCTTTCCGGGGGCACCTGCCGGCGCCGGACTCCGCGACACCGCGCCGCGTCTGCCTCCGGGAAGAGCCTCCCCGCAGCCACCTCGGTCTTTTGTCGTTGCAGGGGTTTTTCCTCTGTGGTGGCCCTGGGAGCCAGCATCATCTGCAACAAGATCCCGGGTCTCGCCCCCCGGCAGCGGGCGATCTGCCAGAGCAGGCCCGACGCTATTATCGTCATTGGGGAAGGGTCCCAGATGGGCATCAACGAGTGCCAGTTCCAGTTTCGCAACGGGCGCTGGAACTGCTCTGCCCTGGGAGAGAGGACCGTCTTCGGGAAGGAGCTGAAAGTGGGTACGTTGCCTCTCTATGAGCTGTTGGCCGGCCCCATCCATGTGGCACTGAGAGGGCACACGCTGGGGGCACGGGCATGGCTGTGGGAGTTGGGAGAAGGCAGCCTGCACGCGTCGCTTGTGTCTGTGTACCTGAGCATGTGAAAAAGGTGCTTGGTTCTGGTTAAAGGCAGAGGTCTGAGACTGAATGCTGAGTGGAGTTAGAATTGCACTGCTGGGGTGCAGAGCCCTCAGTGGCGACTCTGGCCCGAGATTTCTAACTGTTAGGACAGAGCTCCAGCAATCAGTCTCATCATAAGAGATTTTTACTGTGTGAAATAGTGACTCTATAGTGACTCCCACCAGGAATAAGCGGGTATGCTGCACTTTGATGTCAAGGCATTTGCAACAGGACTGTTCCTATCAATGGTTAGAAGATCCCATTTCCATCTTTTGCAGTTGTTACAACAGTACAAAATAGATTAGAATTCTTAACTAAAATAGCATTGGTAATGATAAACAGGAGTATCTGAGAAAACAGAGCTGAGACTAAAACTCTCACGGCCCTATACTGCAGAACACAGGACAGGGTAGAGCAGCTTACTCAATATTTGTTGATTCCTCAGCACTTAAAGCACAAAGAGAGAGGAAAAGTATTTTCCAAATACAGGTATAGTCATTTTCAGGGCCACAGCTGAAAGTCGATCACTCACAGTATGCCGTTCCACGTCCAGAAGGTGAAGCTGGGATCTGTGGTTTCCAGCCTTGAGGTCTCTCTGCCTCCTCCCCATCTGGAAGGTAGATACAAAAACCACAGAGCCAGTCAAGCAGCGCTTTGCCTGATGGATAACACGGATGTTCTGTGAGAACCCCAAAGAGTTCTACAACAGCTGTGGCTTTTGGCATACAGGGAAACCCTCCAGACTGGACTGCCTTCCAGGCGCCATTCCTTCATATATGGACAAATGGCAGGATCTGGCCCTAGAACCCCATTCTTGGCATTCTTACAAAGAGACAGTATTGCCACTCTGCTTGGGAAAGCCCAAGAATGCTTGGCATTAACTGAACGCTATTTTATCACGTGTGCACATTGATAGGCATATTTTCCAATACCTTGAGGTACTTAAGGAAGGAACACAAAGAGAAAAAAAAAACAAAACTAAATTTTAAAGTCCAGTGTGAGCTACAGGTCTTTCAACACCTGTGATAATCAAACACAGTGACTCAAGTAGGGTACGTGAAAACCACACTGCCCAACATTGTGAAACATCTGAAAATGGACCATTTATTCAGATTAGCTCATGCTTTCTGTTCCTTGAGCTGAGCTGTTCCTGTCAGTGATCCATGCAAGTATTTGCCACTTATGTCGGTGAAGAGTCCATTTGGATGGCTGACAGGTTTGGGTTCATTTAGTCTAAGAGTAACATTTCCTTAAGCAGAAAATGTGAGAAGGGTTTCTTCTCTAGCAAATCATAAAAGTGCGGAGTTATTGTGGTCTGTTGCATAAACAGGCACTCAGTTCTTCCACCCCTCCCAAAACTGAATTATTTAGCTAGTGGGTTATATTTAGGTCCTTTTAAAGAAAGTCAATATTGAAGGAAGTAGACTTTGATCTGTCTTTGAGGTGATAACTCTTAATATGTTCTATCTATCCATTACGATGCTAAGATGGATAGGGCAGATTCATCGCTGGTTTCAGAATGGAGTCAAGTGTTGAACATCATCCAAATTATAAAACTCATTTAAGGAATAAGCAAAACTTCAAATTTAAACAGCTTATGCATTTACTTTTAAAAATAACGTTCAATAAAAGTCACAAAGGGTTTGAGATCTGCAATGGTGAATCTTACATACATGCATGGTGCTTCAAATCCTAGGGCCCTCTAACTCCATGAAATACATGAACTGCTCAGGTTGTCTCCTTGTTCCTCTGCTCCTTATCTGTTGGCATATGTAGAGCCCTACAATATCTGACACAAATCAACTTTCTACGGCTATAAGGAAAAAGTATCCACTCCCTAGATTTTTCTCTCTTAAGATCTCTGTGGGGATGTGCTCTGGGCTACCGGTCACAGAAATGGAGGCTAACATCTGATTCTGGTTAAGAAGGGCAACCCCTATGTGCCACAAAGCCAAATGCCCCCACGTGGGAGATGAGGCCCTTGTGCCTTACCCTAAACAAGAGATAAAGACGTGCAACGTGGAGAGCCACGTACGCTATGGGACATACTTGAAGCTACAAGAACAAGCCAGGTCACGTTTAATGCAAATATATTGCATCCTTCTCTTCTTAAAAAAAAATTAATAATAATTTTATAAGTTTGATTAGTAGCAGCAGCTCTTGCTTCTCAGCCCTTTGACACAGTGTGTGTTACAAAATACCACTCAAATAGCAACTAAAGCATTAGCACCTTCTGTAGCATTCAGAGGCTGGCGGTGTTTCCCGGCCGGCTGCGTCCTTGCAGCAGTTACCTTGGAGGTGCACGGGTACCTTTGTCTTGTTGCTGGCGATGGAATTGGGGCACATGACCTCATCCCACTTGCTCTTCTGGACGGCTGCGCTGGGACGAGAGCAGCACTGATGCACTCTCTCTAAGATTAGGCTATGACTTCAGAATGACAGTGATGTGGCTCTCCTTGCCGCTGCGCTGCTGAGCGCGTGCAGGAAGCAAATTCTAATATCAATTTGGGAGGATGTGCTTAAGTAACTCTTATGCTAATAGGATTTGTGTGTGCGTTATTCCATGCAAATAAGTTACCTTGGATACTGCATATTCCTGTGAACTATTTCCCAGCCTATGATTCTGATGGCACACCGAGCCACATCTCTTCAAAAACGGATTTCATTACTTTCACCTTTACTGGGTGATCTAGTTGAATGCTATGCAAACGTACCCAGATGGTTCAAGTTCCCTCTGTCACGCTACAGGGTGATTCAAGAGGCCTGATTTCTTCCAGTGGCTCTGCCCCATGGGCTGAGGGACCTCAGCACTCCTCCTCTCCTATCTGTTTCTCTTTTCCCATTTTTAAAATGGCAACAGGGATTCTAGCCTTGGGGAAACCCTTTGAAGTCTGCAGAAAGAAAGCATCAAACAACATTTTCCTTTTCTTCTCTGTAGCATACGTGTCTGTGTATTTTAACAAATTTACATTTAATCTGTCTTCCAGTGATGAATTAGATGTAGAGTTACAGTTAGTTAGTCGTCACTTCAATTAATCCATACTTCATACAGAGCGTCTCCACTCATTATAGCCTGCTTCCAACCAGTACACAGTCTATACACTCTGTTTCTTGTGTCATTTTATCTGGTTTGTCCTTCAAAAGAGAGATTCTTCCCTACTGACACACCATGGATATCTTATCACGACAGCTGGTGGCAATACTGCCAATAACATGAAGAGAAAGAGCAGTAAAAGTGACATCAGTTTACTCCAGACTTGGTCCAGTTACAACAGGAAATTGTAAAACTGCAATCAAGGTTAACACAAGGAATTTTTCTAGACAATTCTGTAGAAATCTTATTAATAATGTAAAGTCACAAAGAGAATTTTTAAATAACCACGGAGATGATGCAATGTTTCAATTATGGAGACACTTGAAACCAAGTACATTTGTGACAGCGGTCAGCACTTCTGTTCCCAAAGACAGCCACAGTCAAAACCCAAGATTTTAAAGCAGGATAGACAAGAAAACTCCCAACTACCCCTGCCCAGATAAAATATGCTTCAAATCCAGAGTACGTGAGCAACCAGATGCCTTTGACAGAATCTGCCATCAGCTTTGGGCTCAGACGGATCTCAGGAAGATCAGGTGCTATGCCGAGGGCTGCCCATCCTGCAGCGTGCTGCCAAGTGCTCAGCAGGAGCTTCACTGTTTGTGGCAGTGATGCACCAGGGTACAAGCAGGGAGTAACTATCTCAATAATTCCTTCAGGATGGCTGTACTTTTCATGGCATGTAGAGGGAAAAAAGTCAAAGCTATGTCCTCTGGTCATAATGGAACATCGCTGTCACTATTCAGTGAGACTCATGAAAATTTTCCAATACAAACTGTTTGACTGCATCTCTGCAAAGTGACAGAATAAAGTGAGAACTCATGTCAGTGCAGATCTACAAGAAGAAAGGTGGCACAGCCCTGTGGAAGCTGTCATGAGCCCTGCATGGGAGAGGCTGAAAGGAGGCATCCAAGGGATGAAGATACAGTGGTGGTCCCTGAAGAATCTTACAGCAAATGTGGTTTCAACCAGTTATTCATCCTGGACTTGGTATAGTCCATTGATTCTTTGGTTTCTTTTGCATTGGAAAGCTTTTCAGTATAACCCCCTGATACCTCTATCCATCTGACATTGCTCATGTCAGTAAGGCTGACATGAAAGAAAATGAAAGAAGGCTCCACATGAACAAACTGGCTTTAAAACTCTGGACCAGCTCAGCACCAGCCTGCAATATGGGCAATGCCTTGGCTCAAGGGTCAGTGCAGACATGTCCAGATGTGCACATCAGTGCTGGAGAGGCTGTTAACATTTCCTGATGCAGTCTACTTTTAGCAACCATCCCACAATCCAAACTTCAATGAGCTTGCTCAGCAGCTGCTAGTTAGGAAGCATCTCCTTTGCTAGTGTGCAAAAAGAACAAGTTTGTGTTCATTCTCCTTTATGGTCTGGTCTGGTTAAAACCTAATTTTGTTATTGTTATAAATGGAGAAACTTTTGAAAAGATCCAAGCACAGGTGTGTTCAAAAAGTGGTTCCATCCTCAGTCATTGTGTAGAGCTTCTTGATTTTAAGTACTGGTACAGTCTCTTGTGTCAGGTTTTAGACTCTCTGACTCTTTAAGTTACAAAATAAGACTCCTAGGGGACAACCACAGGTAAATCAACATGAAAATTCTTGCTGTTTTCATATTGCACAGATTCCCTACGCAAGCCTGTGGGACACCAGGTAGTGCTGCTGCACTATCCAAAGAGGTCAATATTTGAAGAGAGTTTGATAAATTCGGAACCAGTGGCTAACCCAGAGATACACAGAAGCTCTGAGAGATACAGAAAGTAAATATTGTGATTAACAGGAACCTTTTTACCTAATCAAGTAGGACCAGGATTTGCATTTTTGTGCAAAGTTTCCAACCCCTGAAACCAGTTTCTAATGTCAGTATCTTGCACGTGAACAGTTATTTGCAGGCAAAACAAAGGCCAGGCTGAAATATGGCCTAAGCATCCAAACCCCAGCATGCTGCTCTACGCCAAAAAGTCAATCTTTCTAAGCAGGGACTGTCACGGTAAGATAAAACATTGCCCCAAGGTCACTGTAGTTGGAATTCCCATCAGAAGGTTTTCATACCTGCCTTCAGACGTGTCTTGTGAGTACATGTTTCAGAGAAAGAAAAAGATTACATTTCCTTAGGAAGGCAGAAGACTCTGCTCCTGCAGGGTCAGTACCTGGGCTTTTCTGAAAGGGCGTCGTGGTGTGGAGGGATCAAAGCTGTCTGAAAAGGGGAAACTGCTGTTTGAACCCCAAGATCCTGGCTGTGATTGTGGTAATGCAGGTACCATGAGCAGTAACTTTATGAGCTTAAAGCTCATATTTTAAAAAATAGATACTATATCTGGGCTGCCTTCGCTCTACGAATCACCCCATTGGAGACCCAAACTTCAGCCTGTGAAAGTGGGCAGCAACTATCCCCTCAAAGACTGAAATGTCTTTTAGTGCAACTCTAGTTATTTAAAGTACAGGCACTAATCTTTTCAGAGAACGTTCTGCCAATTTATAGGGATCTGTCACTTTTCTTTCAAGATAGTATTTTAAGGGCGCCAAACTGCTCAAAACTTCGAGCCATTAAGAAAAGGAGGAAGAAAAAAAAAAAAGAAGGGGATTTTTCAGTGATTTTAAACTACTATTTGCTCACAAATGTTGGGTTAACGAAAGATGTGAAAAAAACCAACCAAATCTCCAAGACCATACATCGTCTATCAAGAAAGGAGGAGGCACACCCCAAAGCAGGCAGAGGATGAGTTCTGCTCTTAGTTTTTACTCATTATGAATTATGACCTTCATATAGAGAGGTGAAGTAATGTTAGCTATGGCACATAATTGGCAAGGTACGTTGTATTTTCCATCTTTATATTTTCACAATCATATTTCAGCTCATGTCACTGCAGATAACTCCCTCTTTGACCCTTTGGCTTTAAATAGCAGAAAATACATCCCATGTTTTCCAGTGAGATAAATAGAAATTTGTCTTTTTTATTTCACAGCTCAGTCAGTTTATGACCAGGGCCAAGCTGTTTAGCAACACACAGAAGAGGTACCCAATGGATGAGCACTTGCTGTCTTCCTGCAAGTCAAGCCTGTCCCACGTCTTGCAGGCTTAGGCCCTGTTTCCCATGCACCACCAAGTTATTTTGCCTCTTTTTGAAAACAGCTTCTCATTTTTAATCCTCATGAATGAAGCCCTTTAATAAGAAGATTGAAGATTAAATATAAAAACATTAAGCTAGCTGAATTAATACCAGAACGCAGACTTCTCTTTGAACCAATACACAGGTTCTTGCTGATCAGCCGAACGTACAAACATGAGAGCAAAGATGTGACTTGTGTGCGTTGCAGGATTGATACTCCAAGGTATGCATGAGTTGTATATAATTACGCTCAGTGATAGGAAAGTTACCTGTGCTGGTAATGTCTACATTTTCACTTATTTGTGATTCCCTTCTTGCTTTCCCTTCTGGTACCTGATTGGTGGTGATGGTGGCCTGGGCAGGTCTCGGTTAAGGAGCTTGATGTTGTCCCATACTACCTAGTGAGGGGTATAAAGACAAGACTCCAGTGCTTTGGAGGGTGGTTTGCACTGTGGATTGGAGTTGCAGAAGCACTGGAAGTCATGGATGCCATGCTACCACCAACAGAGCTGCTGCAACCCACTGTTCAGTGGAGCAGAGGGGATATATTTGCAGTGGGCACAACATGTACATTGTGTATTCCAGAAAAGACTGAAAGAGCAGGGTGATATTTGTGTTTGACACATGAAGAACAGCCTCTGTGCTTGCCCAGCACTGCAGCACTCATTCAGACTGCTCTGGATGAGGAATGGAGCCAGGCAGATGTCAGCACCCAGTTTGTGCCAGCCAAGTGCTGACGGGTGGCAGTGGTGTCTCAGGCACAGGGTGCCTGTCTCTGTCCCAGCCAGCCCCAGCTGAGCCCCAGCATCACTTCCAATAGTGCCACACTTACGCCTGGCAGTGCTGCCATGGTTGGAAAGCTCTGAGGGATCACCAGCCTTCGGAGGGATGAGACAGCTTCTGAAAGTCTGCCAGACCCCTCTTTGAAGTTTCTCACATCTGAGCTCAGCTTGAGTGTGTGCTTAGCCATTGCTCATTCTAGGCAGTAGGAAAGTGGAGCAATCTGGAAGCAGGAAGGATGGCTTGCTCACAGGTGGCTCTGTGGTTGCCCTCTTTTCCCCTTGCTTTCTGTAGTTTTTCAGCAATTTCTGCAGGGCTGACAGCAAAGGTGGGGGAAAGATCCCCAACCAACCTCTGGCAGCTCGGGTTGTGCTGATCCTCCATAAACACTCTTTAAATAGATCTGGTGTCTGGGAACATGATTTGTCTCCCACTAAAATCATTTGATCTGTTTGTTACATGCATTTAAAAATTACTATTTTTTTATTTTTAAATCATAGAGTTAAAAATAAGTTGATGTTTAAGGATGAATTTAGTGGGAATTGACTGCAAGATGAATTAATTCCTGGGCCTCCACCGAGTGGTGCTAGCTCATGGGTCAGGCAGTTGTTGAGGAGACAGTTGTAGCTGTTCATGCCAACGAGTAACATTTTGTTTAAACTATCTCCAAAAGGTCTTTCCTGATCTCACTGCTGAAAACATACTGTATACTTTTCCAGCTCCTGTATGACCTTTCTATCAAGTTAGAGAAGGCAATGACTGTGCATTAGGGTTTTCCTGCACCCTTTCAGTTTCATAAAAGAGAGAAATCCTTGATGTTGCTGTCAGCCCACTGACTAGGGTCTGTTTTTACTGGGGAAGAACTGTTTTGCTTGTTCTGGTCATTGGCCAATGTGGGCTGAACGTCTCACAGCGCGTGGTGCTCCGCTGTCAGTTCTTTTCCCTTTACTCTTTCCTTATCCTGTATTTTACTCCCATCCCCAGCAACAACCTGGCAGAAGCACACATTTTCACCTTATCTCCTGCTTCGCTAGCTTTCTTCATCCTCCTGAAACAGGAGTGCTCTACCTTCTATTCAGTATTTTGGATGCGACAGTCACCATTATCTACAGTTAAAATATATACAAGAGAATCTGAGAATCTCAGTGTTGTGTTGATATCAAAGCTAACAGTATGATCTTGAATTTTTAACTGAATTTTAAGATGAAATTTAAGGCACAGATGCACAGGCTTTATTTTTTCAGGTTTAGGCTGAACAAATAAAGAAGAAAGAAAAAAAAGAAGGGTCCAATTATTTCCCCAAAGTTATGGCTTCCACAAATTGTATTGGGTCACTTCCAAAACTGGTTCATCTTTGGGAGTCCAGAATGGATGAGGTTGTGCCTTCCAACCTCTGCACGTGCTGAGATCAGGCTGGAGCAGGACCTCCCTTGTCAGCGTCTGCAGGGTAACAGAGCTGCCTGCAAGAAGCCTGTTAAAGCAGTGCTTCCAACTGAGATCCTTTGCTGAAATTAGAAGTCCAGTGCTAGTATTTATAATCTAAAATTGGCAGGAAAACATATGTTCTCATGCTGATCCCACTTGGTAGCAAAAATCATGTTATGCTAAAGCAGCATCACAGAAGAGGTTCAGAGTGGACTATGCCTACACCTATCCTGTTTGCTGACTTCTGGGAGCTAGACAGGCTTGAAGGCAAATTTCAACGCAGAACCGTTTTCTGATGCTGTCTCACTCTTGCAGTCCCATGAAATGGAACCTGGTGTAGTGCATTGCCTCTTTGAGTAGGGCCTTCTGAGCAGAGAAATTGCAACTACTTGTACCCTCCCTGTTTACCAGTGCATTTTTCATTATGCTCTACTTGAAAAAGTGAGGATGTCGCTATGGATAAAGGTGGAACAGGATGAGAAAGATGCCACAGCTTCTGTCTGTGTTTGTGGCTGCACAGGGACACTCAGAGCACTGCTCACGTACACTTAAAGCCAAGGGTTTCTGTTCCATGTTCAGATGTTCATAAAACACCACTAACTCTAGAAAGCCTCACCTGCCAATTCTGCAGTTACAATTCAACGTTTTATGATTTACTTTGAGGAATCCTTTCATGGTCTCTAATTCTGACTACAAGTTCCATAATAAACACAGTCATATTTCTAGGTTGATTTTAAGAAAAATTGGATATGGTTGATGTAGCATTTTCACTCCCCAGTTCCACCTGTTTTCTTTTTTTATTTGCTTCTTGAGCTCCAGCATTTCCCTCCCTTTTTGCTAAGGAGAGTTCAGTTTGACTACTTCTAATTCCATTTGGAAATGCACATACAAGTTGCCTGAATAATACATTGTCTCCTACTGCCTTAAGGAGAACTACCATTTCAGACTGAACATCCACAGAAATCAATACTTACAAGAGCAGAGACCTGCTTATGCGTGCAGATTTGCAGCACTCTAATAATAGCCATCTGATGTTTGCACTGCAGGAACTTGCCTGTCTCTTCTGACTCATGTCCCCATGCTGTGCCATGCACTTACAGCACTGTTGTCATTTCAGGTAGCAGAGAAGCAGCGTTCACTTATGCCATCATTGCTGCTGGAGTAGCCCACGCCATCACGGCTGCCTGCACACAGGGAAACCTGAGTGACTGTGGCTGTGACAAAGAGAAACAGGGACAGTACCACAAGGAGGAAGGATGGAAATGGGGCGGCTGCTCTGCCGACATCAGATACGGAATAGGATTCGCCAAAGTGTTTGTGGATGCCCGGGAGATTAAGCAGAACGCGCGGACACTGATGAACCTGCACAACAACGAGGCTGGGCGCAAGGTAGGTCCTCCTGCACCCCTGAAAGGCCCGGCCATGTCCTGCACCACGCCATGTGCTGCAGTGTGCTCCAGAGCCCGGCTCACGTGCAGTGGGCAGGGGACACGGCATAGTAGGGCCGTCTGTCTGCCAACCATTTGTCTGAATGTTGCTCTTTGCAGTTGTAAAAAGAAAAAGCAAACAGACATTTTAACTGGAAAGTCAAATGGTTCTTACGCTAAAAAGCTCGCCTGCTACTGTGTGGGTGAATGGGATTCCCGTCAGGTTCAGACATGAACTTCTCACTCATTTAAAAAGGGATCATTTTCAACCCAATTGCTTAAACCTTGCTCTTTGTGTGAGGACTACCTCTAAAAGAGAAAAACACTTGAGCACAACGGCCACAGCCTCACTGTCACACACATGCAGTTACTGTTTTGCACTGCATTCCGCCCCTTTCCCATGCTTTGGGAGGGGGTTGCTGCCAGCAGCTCTCAGAGCAGCAGCACTGGGGAAGGCGAGAACCCAGCAGCCCCACACACACGTGCCCTGCCTGCTCTGGGAGCTGCCTGCCCTGGCCTGGCTGCCTTTGCCTCTTGCTGCGTGCACCCATCCAGCCCTGGCCCTGCACAGGAGTGACCATCTCGTTAATCCCATCTTCCACAGCTTCCTGCTTTCCTAGCTCTGTTTTACTTTCTCTGCTGCTTGCAGTTCTGTGCATTAATCCTCATTTTAACATTATCTTAGTGTGACTTAGAAGCAAATGGGAGAAGGAAGTTAGGAACAGCGATTCATTTGTGGATACTATTTTTGTTGTGGTAATTACCTGTAGGCTCTGAAACATCTCCACTTAGGTACATATGCTGGAGCGAAGCAGATGGTATTGAAGACAAGCCATTTCCAACCCAAGCAGAAGCTGAACCTTTCCTTTTTTATGTAGTACGACTGTAGTAGTTTTATAGGTCAGATTATGTCCTCTGTCCCTGGAAGTTTTAAGAAACATGTACATGTGGCACTGAGGGATGTGGTTTAGTGGGCATGGTGGTGATGGTTGATGGTTGGACTGGATGTTCATACTGGTCTTCTCCAACCTTAATGATTCTGTTTCTTAGACTGCCCAGTATCCCAAATGCTGGGGTCTTGCTCTCTAGTGCAAACATGATACTTCAAAGCATCAGCAGCTGACCATTAATATTGATGAATCAAATGACTGGAGGTTCAGTGACTATATTACCTGGCTTCTGGTGGAATAAAGATGTATATGGAAGAGCCTAGTGGAACATCGAGACCTAAACTGCTCTGCCATACAGGCACAAATCCACAGAAATCAGAACTAGCAGAGCTTCAGTTCAGTGGGAGAGCTACTCTCCTGAAAGGGCTGCTTTTATTCAGTAGGAGACTGCAGTAAAACATTTGCCAGTAATGACACACCATGATTCAAAATACAAATGGAATGAGCTGCTGTCTTTGAAGATTATTTCAGATGTAAAGCCCAAAGATAT
Organism: Lagopus muta; assembly: GCF_023343835.1. Taxonomy (NCBI): domain Eukaryota; kingdom Metazoa; phylum Chordata; class Aves; order Galliformes; family Phasianidae; genus Lagopus; species Lagopus muta. The sequence goes on along the minus strand of NC_064443.1, from coordinate 5,993,611 downwards.
AGCAAAAAAAAAAAAAGTTGGTTTCATTACTTCATTGTATTTTTGGCTCAGTTGTCACCTAGGCATGGAATCAGGGCAAAGGAGGATCTGGTCAGTGCAAAGGCAAAGCATCCAGCAGCCTCCCCAGAAGACAGGAACTCCTTGCTTCTCACCTAGGTGTGCACAGTTCGCTTTCCTAAAAGTATATGCCTGGAAGATTCAGCTCTGCACATTGTTATCTGGGAGAACAGTGGCTGTGCTATCTCTGGCGATCTGCCATTTCTCCAGCAGGCTCAGGAACTGTTCTGATCTAGAGATATTTCTACGCTTCTTCCTGCATCCCTTACAGAGCAAAATTACTGATCTTTGTTCGAACAAATCTCTGTTGGAAATCTTCAGGGAAAAGAAAGAGTAACATGGCTGAGAAGAGGCATGTTACTCCACCAACCTGTGGAAAATGAACAAATGATGTTTTTGCTAGAGAGATTCCTTTCAGGCTTTTCACTTATGTGAGAGATCACAGTATTTACAGACAATTGGCAGAGAGAGGCCATTACAGATATTTGGCAAGCTGGGTCTCACAACCTAACCCTTTCACAACAAAGACCGTCTTGTTTTGAGGTGGAACTCTCTCTTTTGGAGCAATACGGATCTTATCAGCCTCTACACAGTCTATTCTCGGTGGCTTTCCTCTGGGCTATAAATTCTTGTCTAGTTTTACTTGCCCATGGCGAGGTTTTTGATGGTATTTATGCACCTAGGAGACAGACTGGCACCTACTGGGCTTCCAAAAATAAACTGGGTGTTCAGTTCTCATTGATTTGTTATCTTCACCTATAGGCACTGCTACTGTATCCAAAGTCAGCCTCTTCTACATTTTTGCTCTTGCAGTGTGAAACTGCACTGTGTGCTGTGCCTCACTCTGCTGGGTGCTCATGACCAACCTGTGAATCAAATATCCCAAGTTGGAAGAGTCATGTAAGAATCACTGAGTCCAACTCCTGTCTCTACACAGGGCTACCCAAAAATCAGACCATATGACTGAGGGCTCTGTCCAGACACTTCTTGAACTCCATGAAGCTCAATGCTGTGACCACTTCCACTAGATGCAGGTGACTCAGGATGTGCTCTGGTGAATCCAACATGTGTAATAAAATGGTTGTCTTCTTGAGTGTCACCAAGTGATTCACGTGCCCCACCTCAGCAAGCAGGAGACAACAGACATTGAACTTCAGCAGGCATAACTGCTGGGCTTGCCAGGTAGGCACAGGTAGGGCTGCATGGTGCAAACTCACAGAGAGCTACCAGGAGAGGTGATCCAGTCTCTTTGAAGACCTCCATTCAAGACTTTCCACCTTACGGTCTTGCTTTACCAAGGCTGATGTCTCGCTGGTGCCGCTGGTTCCTACAGAATGAACACCCATGCTTCCTCCCTCTGTTGCAGGGTGAAGCAATTAACAGTTTTCCATACTATTAGAAACCAGACAGGGCTCTGACTCTCCATTTCTCTTGTCTCTCCCCAAATCAGCTGGCCTCTGCTGTGTAGCACATCCGCAGGGCTCCAAACTTCCTCATCCACTCAGAGGGTAAGGGGCAGAGTTCAAACCAGGGGTTGCATACACCCTACAGAACTGGCCCCAAGTATCTCAAGAAGCCTTGCTTCCTTTGTCAAATCCATTGGAGAGCAGCTATTTCTGACCTCCAGAATCAGAGTCCAGGGTGTCTTTCCTCTTTGAATTAGTATTTCCTGAAATGCTGATTCACTGCAGGAAGAAGTAAGCAGGACAGGGAGAACAAGAGGAGAATTCATAACCGCTGGGTCAGAAAAAAGAGATAAAGCCTTGAATTAATTTAAAGGCATAATCCTGATTTGCCCTGTAAACTTCCATATGAGGGGTCATAATTGCAAGACTGAATTGTCTGTTAGCAAATTTGTCTTTTCAAGTACAAACATAATTGAATTACTCTAAGTAACACAATAATGTATGTCTGAGGGATGTTTATGCTCCAGGAAATAAAAATGTTATTCTCCCAGTTATTCTGCTAAAATAGCAAAGCAGGTGCTGAAATGTTCTACGTACTTTGGCCGTATCATTTTCATTTCAACAGCATGACATGGTACATGACCAGATTGCTCCCTCCTCTCTTTTTCTCTGTGACATTGAAATTCCACAAATGGCATCTTGCATCAGCGTTACATCATGTTAAGTATAATGCAATATTATGAGTCACTGTTATAAATCACGGCCACAGGCTACATTAGAAGGCTTTTGCAATTCAAGAGCACATCAAGGTGGATTTTTATTCAGTGTTTGTCACTGGAGGCATACATAGGTGTGCTAACTTTGCAACTCATCTCCATCCTCTGAATCAGTAGCATCTCAGCTTTCTCTTTCAGCTCCAGAGCATATAGGAGTGCCAAACATGCCTAATAGTGTTACTGTACATACAAAGCAAAGCTACCAGAAACCAGGAGGTATTTCTAAAGTGGATCATGCAATGATCATAACAAAAGGAAGTGTTTAGTATTGTATTCTTTAGGGAAGGCTGTAATAAAGCTGAGGTGAAACATGAGCATTTGGAAAACATGGAGTTGGGGAGTTTTTCCGAGCTATTCTGTAAAGCTCACAGTTATGACACTCAGCCCTTTGCTAGCATCTCTGGCCGCAGGAGGCTGCAGCCACTGAACTTTGCTGAATCTCTTCCAGTTCTCACACAATGTGACCTCACCACACCACTGCCAGGATTCAGTTGTCCTGTAGAGGAGGTGGTTTCTTCTGCTTCATTCAAATATATTTTCCTTTAACTAACCTGCTACAAGAAGTAATGCTAATTCTTGCAGATGAAACTTTTAAAAGGTAATAAGCACTAGCTCATTGTCAGAAAAGAGACTAATAAAATAGGCTACCAAACAATTTAGCCTTTATAATTTTCACGATGTTCTGGAGATTTAATAGCTCTGCCTGACCTTGGCCTTGATGTGCACGCACAGGCTCTGGTCCTGTCTGTGATGGGCCAGGGGCAGGCAGCGAGGGATGGCAGCCTGCAGCCTTGGGCTGTACCTGGGAATGGCTCCAGCCTCCTGATGCTCAGTGCCTGCTGAGTGCAGTGTTAGCAGGGCACTGTCGCTCATCCAGGAGGACAGCGGACCCACGGTGAAGCCAATAATTACTTTCCACATGTACACAGCAGCTGATTTTGGCCTCAAACAATCTCTGCACGTAGCACAGCTGGCTAGTAGTAACCAAACCATGTATTTCTGTATTCAACTGCCTCACAACTCCATCAGAAAGAACATGTCTAATGGCACACACACACCGGAATAAAACTTGCTTGTGTCTGGAGCTGCTGAAAATTACCATAGACTCCAGAGAGTCTAGGAGACCAGCTTGGAGCAGAACAGCACTGGGTGAGGCTGCCCTGATAGTCCTGGCACCAGCAATCAAGTGATATTATAGCATCAGCAACACAGCCTGTTTCTTGACGCCCAGAACTCAACGGTGCCCTTGCAATTGCACTTACTATTTTCCAGTTGTTTTTCACTTTCTTTTTTGGCATGGCTACACAAAAGTTCCTGACTTTTGCATTCAGAAGCTTCTGGGTTTTAGAATTAGGGATGCTCTTTAAATACAGAAATGATTAATGACTTTCCTCTTTATTGTTGGATCCTATCTACTGCTGAAACAATCACAGCTGTGGTACATGCCTGATTTAGAGGGGCTGAAAGTTGGAAAGTGTTGTTCAGCAATAACTTTCCTTGCCTTGTTACCAAGTTCCGATTCAGCAGAGTGTAACATGCCCAGGACTGGCTGCAATGCACACTCAAATGCTTGCTCCTTTACATCCAGCTCCCCTAACAGCTTCCTCCCTCACCTGCCCCACAGCCTGGCACCACAGCTCAGCAAAATCAGGAAAGTAGAGTTAAAGTTAAGTAGAGCAAAATCCTTCCCGACAATTTCTTCACCATACAGTTGCTGTGGGGAGCAGGATTTCCAGCAAGGCCAACCCCAATGCACTGAATGGGAAAACTCTCATTAATATTGGTGGGAGCACAGGACAAAGATGAATGGTTCCAACAGTCCCATCCCCATTGAGTGCTTGCAGTTCACAAGAAGACACTGCTGGGCAACCTCCTAGGTGTGAAAAACCCAATACACAGCTGTGCACTCTCACAGTATTGTGGTTGTATTCGAAAGGATCAAAGTTCTATTTTATAACTTCCCAAATTTTTTTTTAAATAATAGTCTTAAAACAAGACCAAACTTGACAGACAAGCTCTGCATCTTCTCAACAACGCAGAGGGAAGATAAAGGGAACGTTAATGTTAGGCTAAATTATGAGAGGGAATTGGACTACACAAAAACTGTAATCCACAAGAATGAATTTTCATTCCACTTGTCCTCCACTTCCAGCTAATCAGAAATTGTGATACATAGTCCTCCTTGTATTTTGGCTTTTAACTCCCTCTTATATCTCATGTGGTTGAAAGCTGAATTCCTGATTTACGCTGAAGATTAGGGAATGATGAATGCTATCACTTGCCTGCAGTCGCAATTTTAGAGGATTCTGGCATTATGAGCAAAACATGCATTTCATGTATGTGCTTACTAGAGCTGACAATCTGCCATGCTGCCGACAAAGATAGCTGGGTCTGAGGGCCAGGGTCTGTTAATAAATAACAAAGATCTCAAATTCCAGATTTAGTATCACCCACCTTCTATAACTGAAATAATCAGATGCTTGCTTGAACAATTAATTTGCTCAGCAAAGCCACTGGGTGAGTTTCACATTTTTTGACTTCTCTAACTTAATTCAATCCTTCTGTCTGGACAGTTACCAACACTTCCCACAGTGTGTACACCTGTCATTCAGAACCCAGACGGGAACGTAATAGAAAATATAGCAAAATTAGTTGCAGTATAGGTTATTCAGGTCACTCTGAAAGACTCGCACAGATTTCAGCACCTTTGATTGAGACTTTAAACTAAGATTACTGATTTGAAATAAACATAGTTGTCACAAAGCATGAGAACCTCAAAGCAAATTTCTTGCTGTGTTTGGATATCAATACCGTAAGCCTTATGCTGACCATGTACTAAAAATCACAAGACAGAGGGAACAGCATCTATCAACCTTAACTCTGACCATGCTTAGATTTAAGCCAAAGTTGTTGAAAAAATGCCAGAAATACAGAAGGAGCAGAGCTGGGTTGCTTCCGTGTTCACCAGGTGACATTTGTCACACTTCACACTGATATACTTGCACGAAGCTAAACACTCCTGTTTGCATACTTGAGGCATTAAAAAACAACTGAAGAACTTACTGGCCAAGTCAGCAAGAAACTGGGGGCCAGACTAGGCTGTTAACTAGGAACAGTCTTAGTACACAAGCAGGCACTGCTTCTACTATGCAGGGTTTGCACTGAATGATGTTGGAGATCTTACATAGTGCAATCTCATTGTTCTAACAAAGTACAGCCATTCAGTATGCAACCCCATGCTTGTGTTGTTGAATTTCTGCAAACCGTTTTGGGTCAAGAGGGACAGAAACTGCGATCTTCTGCATTTATAACCCAGTTCTCTGAAAGTACCTTCAGAAACATTCCCAAGAGCCTTGACACGATGACTCAGCAATGTGAACTCATGGTTGGGCTAAGCAGAGACATTTGGAACAATGCATTGCAGAGGTTTTGGTAAAGGTGGAAGTTAAACCAAGGTTTGGTCCAAGTGCTATATTAGACAGTTGGTGACAGAAAACTCTGAAATTACAAAGCCCTGAAAGACTCACACAAAGCAATAATTGCTAGAATTTGCTGTACAAATGAAATAGACTTCTGCTTTAATGGAATTTCCAGGTATTTTGAAGTAAACAATTAAATGATCGATTCAGTGAAGAACAGCCTTTTAGTTCAAGGACACAAACAAGGCCTGTTTGGTACTGGAAAAGTGTAGCACGAATCTATTAAAGGATGAGGGTTTCAGGTAATTGCAGAGAGGATGCTTTGCTCTGCATTGCCAATTAGTGCCAAAAGGCACTGGTATTCATTTGTGTTAGGACCGGTTATTGAAATGACCCCAAGCCTTCTGGTACTTAAAAGTGAGCGGTACCACATAGCCTGCATTTGGTCCCCTGAGACAGACGGAATGAAAGCATCAGAAATCACAAACTAAATAAAATCTAAGCCAGTGTTTACTGCTAGTTGCTGTGGCAATAGGCTGTCTTTGTAGTGTCAGCTGGTGGCCTGCTAGGGACATAGCATAAGCATATTAGGTCTTATAAGAAACGAAAGACTACGTGCAGTTATGAGTACAACTATGTGTGCTCTTACAGGACTATTCACACATGAGATTTTAATTGAGTCATAACATACTGTTATCTTTGGGTGTATAAGTCCTGCAGTCGTAAAACAATTATCTGTTGACATGGCACAATAGTTAATGCATAAATAAAGAATTTCAATAAGGAGTCAAGAATATTTGTCCAAAAGGCTTGGATTAAGACCTTGGTTAAAAAAAGAAAAGATCAAGAAAACATAAACTGTGAAGCAGTGGAGACATCTTCCTGCATAAGCTTGTCCTATGAGCCATGGCAGACTCTGCAGATTGCCCCCGGGGTGTAACAGTGAGAGCATGCACACTGCCACCTGGAGCTTTTGCAGGATCTTTCTCCTCCCTGTGATCTTTTATTTTTGTGGAAGTTGCTTCACGCTATCCTTTTCGTATTTGGTTGAAAATACTACAAATGTTCAACTGTTTCCAGTGGAGTATAAGTAGACAGAAAAGCAGAAGTGAGACAGGCATCAAATAAATGCGCAAGCTCCATTTTTTTAGGAAATTGGTCTGAGAAGTTTGTATTGCTACTATTGGGGGAAGGTTAGGCTAAATGGTGTAATCTTCTAACTTTTTCTGGAACATAATGGATCCAAATAACTCTACTAAAGAACACCACAGCATTAAGATATTTTTTTAAATTCTGTATAATGGAGTTACACTTCATATGAAGGTGCCCCACAAAGGGATATTTATAAAATTAATATCTGATTAATACACTGAATGCGTAACCGATGTCCATGGTTTCTGTTATAGAATGGGTAAAGCTGGTGTTTACAAGCTGTTACAAGCATTCTATGATCTTATGATCTAAAGACGCACAGCAACTGGTTAACACTCTGTTATCAGTGTTGATGTCAAAGCTCAATTAATAGAAAATAAGTGGCTTACTAAGGGGAACAATTAATGGTATTGCTGGATGTTGGTTTTTAAGTCATCAATAAATAATACACAGCTAGTCAGATCCACTGGCAAAGAGCAAAAGCTATGACTGGTATGGAGGATGAGCTGACTGAGGGTAATAATGTGCTTCAACATATTGCTCTTTAAAAGTGAATTTCTGTTAACATGTGATTACTCACTTGTTAACTAAAAGCTTCAGCTATTGCTAAAATATCTGTTAGAATGAAAAAGAGAAAAATCTAGTATGCAAGACAGAAAGCCAGAGAGGTTTACTTAGACTGCACCGGGAATTGTAAATAAAATTAGGAAATTCCACGTTCTTCTGCATTGGAGGAAATTTTAATTGACAACAGGCCAGAAGATCCACGTTAAAATTCTTGGCCTGGACACGGGCGTGCTAATCTTGGCAGCTGCTAAGCTACAGAGATAGGCTCTGCTGGTAGGATCTTATCTCTGATAAGTGGGAGCTATTTGAAAACATGGAAGCATGGATCTATTGTCCCAACTGCAACTGGAGGGGGAAAACTCTTAGGTATATAATTTGGAAGTCTTCCTTGTGGAAGAGTTATTCCCACCATAATTATGATATCCCAGAATATCGTAATTAACAGTATATTATTTTATGATGTAAATATTTTGACTCAAAGTGATTTCTCCCTGTGAACCAAACATGAAGATAACTGGTGCTTCTTTCTGGGCTGAAGGAGTTCTTTAAGAAGTTAAGCTAGTTTTTGCAAAGGAAATACTGAGACATTAGCGTAGAAGTACTTTGAGATCACCTGGAAAGCTTGATGGAAAGGTAAATCATCCACTATTTACCAAATATACTGGCTTAGAGAACTGATACTAATTTATTTTTAATCATGAGAAATACTCCATGCATAGTATTGTTTGCTGTGTACCTAACAGTTAACTCTCATGGTCTGGAATCTAACTAAAAAGCCTATAATTGTGTATGGCCATTGGTTAAAAATATGTGGAAGCAATATGAAGTGATATTATTTTGCAACTAGCGCTCTCGCCAGTATCTGGCTTTATTAGTTTAGCACAAGAGGTGTTTTCTGATGAGTTGTCTGGAACAAGTAAGGCTGTTCGGTTTCTATCACACTTTGGAAACTTTTCTCTTGACAGCTAAAGCATTTGTCAAAATGCTCTACCTGGGTGCTCCCAATTCTTTATTATTCAGTGCCAGCAGCACTTCATCTGAGCGCTTTGCTACCAGTGGGGAGAGTTAAATGGAAGATGAAGTTTAGTGGGAATGAGTCAACCCTGCACCATCCCTCACTCTGCGTACATTAGCTGTGACAAGGATGGATTTGAGTTGTGTCATTTCCTGTTTTCCCTACCTTTTTTTCTTCCTCTTCTTTTACCTCAGCAGTGAAGTATTACTCAGGCTGTGTGAGATAGCCCAAAGCAATGGCATTGACATCCCTGACTAGCAGAGCAAGGCTGTAACAAAACCCAAGTAACCCCTAAGTCTTTAACCTGTTGTGTTCTCAACTTGAGGAACATAAATTTTGCTTCATCTTATCTAGGAGTACTTCCAATTACTTCTGAATTGGCATCCTAACGCATAAACTGTAGACAAATTTTATTTCTTGTTATTTTTTAAGGCACACCACCCTAAATCTCAATGCATTGCCATTTAGAAGCACGGAGTACAAGTGAAGATCACCATCCCAAGATCAAAGCTAAGACCAGATTCACTGGACACAGGATGTTAGAATGATTATATTAACTTTGAAGAGGTCTATGTCTGCAGACATTACTTGGTCAAGATTTAGCTGACTTCATTAGTCTCTGATCCATACAATGAGCTCATAGAATGAAGCAAGATTAGGGAAAGTGGCATTTTCAATGATGGACATTCATCATCTTTCAAATACATAATACAGTACTACACAGATCACAGGCCTGTTTCAGAAGTATTTTGGAGTGATTTTTAATGTGTCACCAGAATGTAAGGAAAGTACATATAATATACTCAGGGACATGCTTTAGTGGTGGTTGTTAGAGTTAGGGTAGTATGGTCAGGTTGCGGTTGGACTTGATGATCTTGAAGGTCTTTTCTAACCTGAGGGTTTCTGTGATTCTGTATAAGAAGAAATGCTACGTTGTCCAAATCCAGAAAAATTGCTGTGTCATTTTCTTTGTAAATCATCGTAGTGTCAGTGAACGTCATGTTGTTTCTCCATTTTCAAAACACCTTCATCATCAACTTTTATTCCCTTTTGGCATGAACAGCCTGTCCAGTATGTTTCTGCAGAGGAAGATACATACTATAGAAAACTTAGGTAGTGATAAGAAGGTGAACTAGATAATATAACCAACAACTCTATCCATAATTCTGTAGCACCATCATCCCATTTTCCAGTCTACTTTAGCTTCATTATACAGGTAAACCAGACAAGAAGAGTATTTGACAAGCTGTAATCCATCATACCCACAGTGTCAGTTTTGCATCCTAGACAATGCTTCCCTTAATCTCACAACCTTGTTTCAGTCTGGGGTTAGGAATTCATACTTTCACTTATACAAATAGCAAGTATAAATTCACATAGAATCATAGAATCTTTTAAGTTGGAAGGGGACCTTTAAAGATCATCTGGTCCAGCTTCCCTGCAATGAACAGAGACAGCTACAGCTCCATCAAGTGCCCTGAGCCCGTGCAGCCTGACCTTGAGTGACTCCAGGGACAGGGCATCCACCACCACTCTGGGCAGCCTGTGCCAGTGCCTCACTGCCCTTACTGTAGAAAACTTCTTCCTTATAGCCAATCTAAATCCCCCTTCTTTTAGTTTGAAACCCCCCTTTTTAGTTTGAAACCATTTCCCTTTGTCCTATGCAATGAACCCCACTAAAGAGTCTGTTCGCTTCCTTCTTACATCCCCTTTAGTTACTGAAGGGCTGCTCTCAGGTCTCCCTGGATCCTCCTCTTCTCCAGGCTGAACAGCCCCAGTTATTGAATGGCTCTAAGAAAATTCAACTTCCAATAATTGTAGGTAAAAGCACATTAAAAGAAACCTTTTTTTTTTCCTTCCAGAACTATTTTTTCCAAACTCCTTTTTATGACTGATTTTTAAACTTCCAACACGATGACACTTACTTGGCACTACATTGATCCAGTCTAATCTTAGGTGATAATGGGTCTCCCAAGAGTTATTTTTTTAACTAGCAAGTAGTTTATCAAACACATTGACAGCTGTGTTTTCAAATTATTTCCTTTTTTTTCCTGTTAAAATACTTGTCTTGCTTTTAAATAGAAAAATCTATAGAAACAAAGTACAAGTCAGACCATTCTTGCGGACAGACGTACCAAAAAGGCATCACAGCAGTAACCACTTAAACTCTCAAGCTGATTTTCAAGTACAGTGTATTTGTCACTAGCAACTTGGAAAACAAAAAATCCTACACCAAGAACCCCCAATCTCACAACCTATTTGCCAGCAGTTCAGTAGAAACAACACTTTAAGTCCATTTCCTGGTATAAAACTTCATCTAAGCATTAGCTTCGTAATTCATAGTTGAGAAAAGCTTTTATAAAGGACTTCCTGCTAACAGAAGGAAAGGTGGGGAAGAAGGTTTTGTATTTGGTGTTACTCAGAAAAACTTTGTCACCAGCCACATCCCTTAAGAGCATGTGAAACTCAGCCTGAAGCTCATGGTTCCAGCTCATGAATTAATGGTTTCGCTTTACATTTTGATGACCAGAGAGAGAAAGGCGCAGGTACATTCTCTCTGGGGAAAACAGGAATGTGTTCATGAGAGACGTAAAAAGGCAAGGAATCCCACAGACTACCAGCTTGTAGCTGTTATCAGATACGATGCAAATGGAGGGGGTGAGGGAGAATACCTGGCAGGAGACCTGCTCTGAGGAGGGACTGCCTGACGTGGCAGTGTGGATTTCTTTGTGTATCATTCCTTTCAAGTTCATATCAGATTTTGTTGAGCTATTAACATCAGGTGTTGCCACATCGCGCCCACTATCTCCTCCAGCAGTATCTTGATGAAGATAAATAAAAACTGAAGAACCTTATTTGACTTTCAGGGACCATGATTAGATTTGTGGAGCCGTCAGAGAAAAATACTGAGGAACAGGCAAGCAAGATACAGACTTTGAGCCGCATACGTGGAATCCACTTTTCTAGATACTTTTGTAAGGCTGAGAGGTTTTGGCAGAAGCTTATCCTAGGAACAGCTAGATGGGATATAAGGTTTTCTCCTGGAGGAACCCCTCAGTGGCAGAAAGCCAAAGTATCATGACACCTTGTTTTATTTCCAAGAGCTGTCCCTGCAGTTTGAAGAAAGGCAAGGGCCATGCCTTGTGGTTAAATTTGAGAAGAGCATTTAATATAGAGTGAGAATCTGTCTCATTATATCTCTGGCACCCTTCCTATCCTATATCCAACTATTTGTCAAAGGTAACAATTGTGAAGGTATACCGTAAGAATTGGTTTTTTTACTGCTGTTTCGTTCTTGGTCTCAGAAGCAGTGATAATAGATTTAATGCACAGCAAGTCCTGAAAGTTAACAAAGCTAAAATAAAAATACATGGGAGAAAATGTTTTTGCTTAATTCCTCTCAGCTTTTACTGGTGCTCTCAGACTTGGGGGTTCATTTGCTATTCTGCACAGCATCAGTCATTGAATGAAGGGTATTAGGTCTTCTGTCCTCTAATTGAAGTGATGCAACTTACCAAGGGAAAGAAAAGAAAATCTCATTTGGCTTGCGCATGCTGACACCACTACGTGAGCAGTGTGACCATTCTGAATGACTAACATCTGTATTTTTCTTTACTCATTTGATACATTGTGGAAATAGAAGCTGTATTTAGGAAATAACTGCTGCATGTGGTCAACGTTACAAAGCTGAAGTAAAGGGCAACTAACGTTTGAGGTGACAAAGAATCAAAATGATTATCAAACCTCCTGCTTTGTGGGAGTGCACAAAAGGTTAAATTTATGAGAGAACAGAATTTATGAGCTCTTCATATGAAAAGGAGTTATGAGTTAGAATTTGGAAGAAGTGTTTCTGAACTTTAAAATATTGAAGGTAAATGGTTGTACTGGGTACAAGCTGGGATGTTTCTAGCATTCTGTCATTTATCAGCATTCTCATAGCTGTCTTCATAATTAGTCCTTAGACAGCCTGCATGATTTTCTTTAGACAGATATTTCTAGGAAAATGTAATGGTGATATGATTGGTGTATGGTTGGTCATGTTCTATGCTGATTTCCTGGCCATTTTTTATTAGAAATGGAAAATTTCTTAGAAAAAAGGTTTAAGCTACCAATGGGAGTAGCATTTTGGGATAATCTGTGTAACAAATCCGTCTGATGCTGACTTCAATTTCACATATGATTTTACACAGATTTACCAATGAAAAAATAGGAGGAAAAGCCGTCATCTCACTGTGCTGATTAAGGCGTTGATGATACAATCAACTGAAATATGAAAGACTGTCTGGAATGAGTCACTTTTAGTGTGGGACACAGTCAATTCCAGACTCATTCACAGTTAGTTTGCCATAAGATATGCAAAAAATGTTTTGTCTTTACAGAACACATTTGACAACAGTTCTATTAATATCGCTACTGGACATCCACTGGTGGTAAATAATCTTTTTGCTCATGTTCTTGCCAAATTTAGATTTCCATGTCGGTACTTTTAAAATACACAGTTTCTCACACTTTTTAAAGGCTTTGTAGGGTTTGTCTTTGGCAGCATTTCTCCTTTTACGCTCTTTCATGTTCATTTTTGTTTTCAAGTCAAAAGGCACTAAGTACTATCTTTATTTTCCTCAAATTTCAAAGCTCTGGTGTTAAGACAGTCCTAACAAGTTACTTAAATGGTTGTATTATTTTGAGATTATTGTCACACTTAAATGAAATTAGTGGCAGAGTAATTTTCTACTTATTCTAAGTAGATAGAGATAGCCCTTTTTCCGCCTGCATGTGCATTCTTTGCCTCTGTCTTTGAGGAGAGCTTATGAACAGGAAGGGACCAACTTTTATACAGTCTGATAGCAATAGGACAAGAGGGAATGGCTTTAAGCAGAAAGGAGATTTAGATGAGATGTTAGGAGAAAATTCTTTACTCAAAGAGAGGTGAGGCACTGGCACTGCTTCCCAGAGAGCTGTCCTTCTGTGTTCTTCTCCAGCGTGAAAAATTCAGTTTTGTCGGTGGTTTTGTTTTCTCTGATCTCTAGTAGAGATGCATCTGCAAACCCTTATAGGAGACAGGTATTTCCTGATCCAGGTGATGCAACATCAGATGAAATTGAGAGAGTTTATGGTCCCAGTCAGATAGAAATCAGTATCCACTGTCTCCCTGTTTGTATATGCTTCACACATAGACTGGAGTTAGAGTTATTTCTGATGCTGCACTAAAGGGTCCCTGGCCTCAAGCACTATGATGTTGGTACCATGCTGTGAGGCAGGAGTGTCTGTGCAAAATCTTGGTGAAGAATGCCCTGCAGGTGTGATGGTTGAGTGTATTTCATGCTTTTAAGTCAGGACAGCTTTGGCATTGAGTCTTCAGTGTTCTGGTGAAGCGTTGTGCTTCAGCATTACCTGTCCACACTGGGGGGCACATTGTGCTCCAGACTGCCCTGGAAGATGCATTTAGGAAGCCGTATGCGCTTCAGTATTGAGCACCCGGGGAGGTATGCAGCACGGACTGGATCAGTTATGAGCCAGAAGGGATGCTGAGCTGAGAAAACCCATTGCAGGAGGGAAACCAGCTTTCTGACCGTGTCAGCCACACAGCCACCTCTGCGTTTGCTGAAACCCACACACCCAATCCCCTTTAGTTCCTGCTGCTCCAACGGCTCTCCAGGGCTTCAGCTTGCCACCCTCACCTGACACACCCTACAGATTTTCTACAAAACTAAAGGCAAAGAAAAAACATGTTATGTTCCTTATGGCAGTGCCCAAAGGTACTATATCTGAAGATAACATCAACAGAGAGAGCCAGCGCAAGTTCTCTTCTCACAAACTATTTCCCAGAGGCTAATGGCAAAGGAGAGAGAAAGAGAGAAACAAGTACTGACAGTTTACCATAGGAACTCAAAGAAAAAGTGGACAAAGCTAAAAGAACTCCAGCTCTTTGTTACCATCTAATCCAGTTTAGAGCACTCGCTGGTGCATACGTTTACTTTCCAAGGCTAACGGAGCTGGATATTGTCATTTGGTAAGAAACAGAGGAAATAGATTTAAAATTTGTCACCCTTCAAGCCTCGTACACTTTAGGAAAATCAGTCTGCAACATACATGAAGTCTTAATCTAACATGAAAAGTATGAGCTGCTGGCTAAAACCTCCAAAGGAGCAAATCCTGTTTTCAAAAGATTGAGTGTTTCCTCTTTTTAACACAGACTGAGTGCTGAAGAGAAGGGGTAGAGTGCTTCTTGTGGCTCATGGAAACCACAGGGAAGGCATCCTGTTCCTACCCAAAGAATACTTTCAAAAAAAGAGTCCAGGTACTAAATATCACAGTGCAACGAAATTATCAAATCACCGTTACCAGCTTTTGCCTGGGACAAATGGTTCAAACTACATGTAACCTATTATCTAATGCTATAAAAGCAAATTAATCTCCAGCTGGATTTGCAAAATGCTGCACTGAAAGAAACTGCAAGGAGGACGTATGAAAAAGAACAAAACCAATACAAGGGTTTGTGAGTGGGAGGCTGAGAGTCTGGGCTAGGAGAGTCAGAGATGGAAAGGAAAGTTTGATGGCATAGTGCAGTAGGCCCAAATTAGGCAGTTGTATTTGAGTGATTTTAGCATGTTTCCTCAGAAATGCAACCCCAATAGGTGCCAGTAGAAATGGGAGAGTTAGCTAGAACATCTTAGAAAGTATTATGTAAAAAAACCCACAAAAGCCATCAAAACTTTCCCATCTGTCTGTCTGTTCCCTGCCTACACCCCCATGTGTTTTTTGTCACCTAAAAGGGACCCATAGTGCTTGGGCTCAACTAGTATTGGTCAAACTTCCCATCTTCAGGTGAAGTGAGCCTGTTTAACTGCCTGTATCCAGCCCCAGATGAGACCAGAAATCCAGTGGCTGGTTGGGGATGGCATTTTGTCGCCTGGAGCACAAGGCCAGCACACGGCACACAGTAGCCTGGTTCTGGACCACTCCAGCTGCTTGCTCAGCTCTTTTCAGGGGCACTGCTCATTCTCTCAGAGATCCCTGTCTGTAAGTGGGATGGTAATGAAATAAACCAAAAGGCAATATAGACTATGTACACTTTAGGAAAGAAAAGCTCTACCTGCACAGACGGCATTAGGCCATTATGCGGTTTGTATTAATGTTTCAAGTCAATTGGAAGGATTTGAATGTTAGAAATATTTTGTTGCAAGTTTGAACATCTGACCAGCTATAAGACCAGACATTTGAATGCAAGCAGTGATTGAGTTAGGACCCAGAAATGTATCCCTGGCTAGTTTCAAATTAAAAAAAGGAGAGCTTTTAAAAAGGTACAAATGAGACTAAAAGAATTTATGTTATTTTTCCGGTTACTGTGCTATAACTCCTTTTCTGTCTCCTAATCTATCTTCTAAGCATACTACCTTATGAATGAGTGAGCAATAAAAGAAGTATGCAGTGGTTGAGAGAGAAACTCAAGATAACAAGATAATGCAAAATGTAAGCCAAAGTCTGAGCAGAACTACAAGATGTAGATCTGAATATAAAAGTTTCTTGCATCTGAGTTTTATGGGCAGCCATTGGGTGGATGGTTTGCCTAGAAATTTAATTTTAAAACAGTAGCACATAATGTGATACCATACAGGCTAAGTTCACAGCCATCAAAATCTTAGATATATACTTTGTAGGGGTTTTTACAGTATTCCTGTACTGACACATCACTGGATGGACTGAAATAAAACCAAAGCCATTTTAATGCCTTTGAAATCTTTTTCTTTTTTTTTTTTTTTTTCACTGAAAAGGGGCAGAGGAAGAACAGTGAATTAAGAAAACAGGTGCATACTAACCTAAGGTTAGGTAATAGCAATTCCTGTGCCTCGGTGACATAGGAACAGCCATGAATAATAAGCTAGTAGAAAGCAGCTGGTGTCTGCATGGTAAGTTTTCCTAATGTCTAAGCCTAAAAGTGGGGGATTATAGCAAAAGGTTAATTCAGATTTCCATGTCACTGACCTCCCTCCTGCCTTCCAGGCTGCCCAGGTTTGGGACTGCACCGATCTGCTGAGAATTGTCGGGAAAAAATATGAGGCCACACCCTGAACACAGATAATCCCCCACCAGGCTTCCCACTGCTGCTATCTGCCTGGCCAGGCACAATGCAATCGGAACTGTTCTGTTCTCTTTGCAAGCCAACACCAGTGGGAAATTAATTGCTTGAATGATTCTCTCAATTACTATGTTCTCTAGCACTAGCATAGTATAGCCATGAAGTGAGGGCAGCTATCGGGCTCAGGACAAACAGCAGGGTCTAAGTTGGCATCCAGTTCTAGTTGGCTGTGATTTGGGCTGGTAAGCAAAAAGCAGGAGGGAGAAGATACAGGGTAAAGTTTCAAGGAATACGAAGGATGAAGGGAACACGAAGCTTGTTACTGTCAAAAGGGAAGTAGTGACAACTCAGTCTTAAACATAAGACATAACATAGAAGAGTATGTGAGACAGAGTGGAGCAAGTCATGATATTAATATTTTGAGAAGCTTTTACATTATTACGGAGGTAGATTTTTATTTCTTTTGTTAACAAGAATCAGTGGCAAAACATGAATGGAATTCCTTCTCTTTACTCTTACTCCTCATGCTTTAAGACAAAGCCAGTTTTCTTGAAGAGTAGCCTGGGCATTTTTTATGCTCCATTATCCACGTGAGAGATAGCAAAATGCTCTAAAGCTTCCAGAAAGAACTGGGAAGACTGTGTTAACTATACATTAAGCAAAGGCAAATTTAAGGCTATGGTATACTGAAATAGTACTTAAGATTTCCAAACTGGAGCACTAACTTGCAACACTTTGAATAGATGATGCCCGCAGGAATGACTGCTCCACTCTGCTGATCAGCGTGGCACCAACAGAAGGATAAGCATTGATAGCATTTATCTGCTTGTTCGCAACTTGCTCCAGCTTACACCATTTTCAGGTCAAAGAACCAAAATGTGCTTTATTCTGGAATCTCTATTTGCAAAAATTAAGGTCTGGTATCTGTTGCTGAGTTCAAAGGGAATTCTGCATTTGGTGTTTTGTGTAAATTTGCAGTTGTAAAGGTGGGCTTTTCTGCTAGTTCCTTACTTTGCTGCCATATGCCAAAAGTTGAACAACAGACAAATCTGAAGCACAGTACACAGTAAAAGTCTTTGGCAAATGAAGGAGAACAAAAGCTGTGGTTAATGAGGATCTCAATTTACCCTTGGTCCATAGGCTATGAAATTAGGCAGTCACCTTCCCTGCTTAACCCAAATTGCAAGTGGAGAACTGGCTTTGCATGTAGGCTCAGCTGATACCTGCAACAGCATCTCCAGGAAAGCAGAACCCACAGCTTTGGTGGGAACCCAGATTATGTCTGGTGACAGTTTATGATGGAGAACAAACTCCTCCACGTGCATCAGATAACCCTGGTTTTGTTTTTTTTTCCACTTTGATTTTTAAAAGCGTCTGGTTTTTATTAATGCATCATTCTTTGTTCTTCCAAATCCAGATTCTGGAAGAGAACATGAAGTTAGAGTGCAAATGCCATGGGGTCTCGGGATCCTGTACCACTAAAACATGCTGGACAACTCTGCCGAAATTCCGGGAGCTGGGCTACATCCTTAAGGACAAATACAACGAAGCAGTTCAAGTCGAGCCAGTGAGGGCAAGTCGCAACAAGCGTCCAACCTTCCTCAAAATAAAGAAGCCACTTTCGTATCGCAAACCCATGGATACAGATTTAGTGTACATAGAAAAATCTCCCAATTACTGTGAAGAAGACCCCATCACAGGCAGCGTGGGAACGCAGGGGAGGATGTGCAACAAGACGGCCCAGCAGTCCAATGGCTGCGACCTGATGTGCTGCGGTCGAGGTTACAACACACACCAGTACTCGAGAGTGTGGCAGTGCAACTGCAAATTTCATTGGTGCTGCTATGTTAAATGTAACACATGCAGTGAAAGAACAGAAGTATATACCTGTAAGTGAGTCCGTGGCTGGACAGGCTGACCGTGTCCCTGCCATGAGTACATTTGCACATGCGCTCAACAAACCTACACAAGACCGTAGCAAAGACCTGCTCTCCCAGAAGAAATGCTGATGAATGGATCCCTGTCTTTTCTTCTCACGTTTGTGGATACATATTTCAGACTCTTAACAAAAGTCAGCCAAGAAACAAATAATAAAACCTCAAACTCCACTAAGCCCCCTGCCACATGAGACAGAGAGATGACTTCAATTTATCTGCGCTTCTATAGCAAAAAAGCAGTGACTGCCTTGTGAAGAGACACCGGAGAAAATTTTCTGACCACGGCAATGAACTCTTGGTTTGGAAAAAAAGATGGTCAAAAACTTGTGTGTAGAAGGAGCAGGGAGAGTGGGGGACAAACCCTCAGACACGGGCTTTGCACAGGAGGCGATGGACAGTGCCCCGCTGTGACTCGCCCAAGTGAGTGTGCGGATGATACAGATGTAGGCTTCTACACGTGTGAAAAGCTTCTGCTGGTCTTGCCCATCTTTCCACTTCATAACATTTGCTACAGCGAGCAGAACTGTTGAAATTTTCTGTAGACACTGCTTTATCTGCCTTTTGTGTGCGTGTGCGTGCTGCAGATTTAGCACAGGGATTTGGGACACGTGGGACATAATAATAGCAATATTTAACAATTTATTCAGATAAAACTAATATTAATTTATTTAATTAAAAAGAACTCTACCGACATTTTTGGAACTATTCTGCAATTAAAGTAGATAGCTTGCTTTCTTTGTGGAATAATTTTCTAGAAACAGCAAGGTAAAACTGGAGCTGTATATATCGTTCTTTCCTAGGATATTTCTAATAGTTGGACTTGCAGGATGTGTACTAGATGTTTAAGTACAAAAGTTGGCATTTTATATATATATATGTACATACACAAACACACTGAATTTTTTTTTTTTTCCCCTGTTTGCTGCTAGTTGTCTGGAACAAAAGGTAGTGGTAAGGGTTGCAAATCTTTACCAAGGTTTTTTTCTTTTTTTTTTTCCTTCAATTAAAGAAAGAAACATTAATAAAATCCTGTTTGAAATATGTCTAAAAATAAGAAACTCCAGACAAACTTCCATCTTTTGGAAAATCAACCATAGGATAAGAGAGTATATTTTGTAAGAGACTATTTTTATATAAATATTTTATTTATACTACGTCTGCTTGTTCAACCTGTACTTTTTCTCAAAACAGGCATACAATTTGTAATTCTTAGGCTATTTAACAGAGAAAGGCTAATTAGCTTGTGGACACAACAGCAGCAAGCTGGATACATTCAGCTGCAATTGCTGGATGTGTCAGAAAGCAGAATGGACTTTCTCTCCGGATGTGTGTACAAACTGGCTCTTTTCCTGCAGCTCAATCTGCAGAATTTGCAAAACAAGAACATGGTATGTAGCATCAATTTTGTCACATGGCTTGAATTCATGATTGGTATTAACTGGATGCTCACTTATCCCATTCAGGAAAAAAAATCCGAATTAGCTTCCCACATGCATCAGTCATTAAACTCTGGCGTTATGACTAGCAAATGTGCTGTGTGTGCTGTCAGTTAAACCTCTATATTGTGTTACTGTCAAATTTGATTTTAATCAGTGGAAGACTGTAGACTGTGACTGTAAAAACTAGCGTGATACACATCGTCTGCTTCTCATAGATAGGATACAATGCTTACTTTTTGTCCAACTCTCTTTGGCATTTACATTATTCTTTCCTCCAAAAGGCTGGAGCTCAAAAACCCAAAAAAACACCTAGGCAAATTTAAAGACTGCTCTCTTGTTTTTCAGAGCCCAGTTAAACCTTCTTCTGTTCCCTTTATGGCATTTCCTTTTTCATCACTGTTCATTTCTCCAGATATAAGAGAAGCAAATATTTTTCTGCTTTTGGAAGCTTTCTGTTCCTCCTGCTGGATTCTTTTGTGACTGATAAAAACAATCCAATTTCAATGTTTTTCTTTTTTTTTTTTCTCCCCCCATTGGGTAAGAAACATGGCCCAAAGTTAATGATAATGCTGATAATACAGGATCTCACACCTTTAATGAGGCATCAGTAAGGGCAACAAACCAGTAGGCAGTATGCACCATATTCACTGATTCCTGTTAATAACAGCAAGTGTGGCAAGAAATAGGTGACACACATCTTGGCACCAATTCTCTTTCTAAGGCATAACTCCCATCTAATACTGCAATGGGGAGAACTGTCAGAAAACTTTTTGAGACAAAACATCCAGAAGTACTTTAAGAGATGCTGCAGTTTCAGTAGGATAGCCTGACCTTTCAGAAGCTGTCTGAATGTGACGTGGCTTTCTTTCAAACTCCCTCTCACATATATTCATATAAGAACAAAAGCCCAAGCAGTTTCCTTGCAGTGCATAGCTGGAATTAAATATGGTTTTTGCAGACCTGCCACTTAACATGTCGTATAATTTTTTTGTTATTCATGAAAGGTTATGAAAGAGCTAGGTAAAATGGTGAACATAACTTACATTCAAACTTATGACTCGTCAATATAAAGCTATATAAAAGCAATTATTTTCATGGAATTTTCATGCTTTTTGTTCTGAATTCCATGCACTGAGAATTGAGAAGGCATAAAATGTAACGAACTACATACAGTAATGGGTGTTAATTACAATGCTCCATTATGGTTAAGTAGCTCAGATCTAATGTTTAACTTTGGAATCTCTTCTCCTCTGTTTGTATTTATTTTTACTTTTTTTTTTTTTTTTTTACATTAGCAGATATCATCAGAAGTGTGTTTTCTTCACTGATTACAGCTATTTTACAAGTTGTAACTTTTGTAGCATGTTTTTCCATAGGAAAGTAACCCATAAGTCTTCGGCTTCCTGTATATTTCAGTATGCAGTGATGTGCAATGGACAGCCAGCAGGCTAATTCTTGAAGGACAAATGTCTTTCAACAGTTTTGCTCGTATAATAAAGGAGTGCATAATTAAATGAATTCAGTACACATTAGCCCAACCGTTGGGTTTACAGTACTGCTGCTGATCTGTGCACTACTTAGAGAAAATTTCAATTTGACTGATATCTGAAGTATCAGTTTGCAAAGTATGAATTAAAGGTCAAGGAAAACCAAATGCATTCAACTAGAGAGCATTTGAAAATTTTTGGCAGTGTCCACTTAGATAAGGGAAATCTGGCCATCAGAATCCACTGTGTCTGGAGTTAATTGGCAATTCTCTAAATGTGCTTGAATGGCATAAAGAATAAACAGGAGAGGGAGAAAGATTTACGATCTTGTAGATATTTCTCCCCCCGACAACAGTTTGTTCTTTGTCCTCAGGGATAGAAGAGCTCTGTTTTGACTTGGTGAAGAACCACACAATGGGATTGAAATGCACACAACTGCAGAACAATACAGCCCTCAAAAGAAAATACATCTTTTCATCTGCACTAACCCAGGGAAGTGCTGGATTGCCATCCACATTAGCGACCTAGCAGAGGTTTTTAGAGAAAGCATACATTCAAGCCGCAGGAAGAGTAAGAGGAGCAGAAAGAGTAAGAGAGCAAACACAACTGCAAGTTAGAAAGCTGTTATTTATGAAATATCACTTCCTTATTTGATACTAACAGCCTGACTCGTGGAAAAGATGCTACTCCAGATTGAGATTCCTATACAGGTTTTAAGGATTTTACCTTGGTGCCTTTTCAAAAGGACAACTAACCTGAATACAATTCACTTGAATACCTGAAGTACCCAAAACTCGTATCGGTCAATTACTAAGATTTCTTTGCCATGTATGCACATAGCCTAATGGAGGTATGACTTTCAACGGGGATAATCAAATGAAAAACATCCTTAACATATACACTTACGTGGCTCATTTGGTCAAGTTATTGTAAGGGTACACAGTTACTTAGAACAGGAAAGTAATGGACATATATGATATTACACAAAGCTCTTAACGAATTACCTCGTGGATTATAAAATTGTTTGTTACTGATCACACTTTAAAAGCAGTTTGTTGAATACAGAATCACAGACTGCAGTCAGGTGCACATATTCCAGTGAAGATTCCACAGAAGCACTTCTGACAAGGTTTTAATGTCCATCATTAAAATGGTGCCCAGAGAGGTGCACTGTGAAAATGAGGACATTGACTATTATAGTCCCCTTGCTGATAGCTCCAAGAAGCTCAATCAAACAAGCCCTCCAACTCTCTTTGGCAAAACAGCAAATGCAGTGGTAGACGTGCACAGACAGGGGTGGCCCAATCTAACTGATACTGCTGCTCTCAGCCAGCAGGGTATCACCTCAGTCAAGGCGTTACTGTTCCCAAACTGTACCAAATTGAACTGAGTACAGGAATTTTATCACACAGCAGAACTGCAAACAATAAACCTCAGCTTCATTCCAAAACATTCTTCCTCAATTCATGGTTATCTTGGATAACTCTCACCATGAAAAGTGACGTAGTCTGCTAACCTAAGTTATGTTTTTGTGGTCAAAACCATACCAAGAATTCCTCAAAGGCAGGTGTTTTACTATTGAACAAAAATTAAGGGAATTCTTGCTCTGGCAACAAACAATAACATGTGATTAAGTCAAGATGAGAAGAGATCTAAAGGACTGAAGAGGGATACCAAAACTTGGTGATTCTCATACCCTACTCAGAAGAGATGCTGTAAAACCTTTAATTTTGTTGCTTTGGAGTTTTAGGGAAGTATGTTTTTTCCCTTTTGTTGATACACATTCATGGATTCATTGGTAGCATGTAGTGCCATTGGCAACTAAGAGGGGCCACAAAAAAGTCCCAGAGAAATCACACTTCTAAGGGCAGCATGACTTGCTGCTCTCAAGTACATCTTTTCTTCCTGTCAGCTATGTCACTGTATCAAACTCTTGTTAAGAAACATTTCTGCTCTGTAACTGGATTTCATATCTCTGGGACAAGTTGAGATTATGTTTACATCATACCTTACATATATACTTAAGGAAATATTTCTAGGCTTGCATGCACAAAACCAAGAATTAAGGTAAAGAGAATGATATCAATATTCTATCAGCACTTGTGCTTATTAAGTCATAGCCAAATTCTTTTCATGTGAAAATGTAAAGTTATTTTTTGTGTTTCCTCTGCTAGCTTGCATCCTTTCTCTACAACAAAAAAATACGTTTGGTGTATCATACCAGATCCACAGTTAGTTTTGTGGCTGTTCATACCAGCAGTTCACTAGCAGTATGTCACCAATCTGATACAAGCAGCACATAAACCTTGTGCACCTCTTATTGATATTAATGGACAGACAATTTTCCTTGGGAACACCACACTATGCACAACTTTGTTGTACTGCAGTGCTTCACTGTCCTATTTTCACCAGCATGCCTGCCTACAGCATATATTTGTTACTTGTTATTTTATTTTCTCCCAGCACTTGGAGTTTTAGTTCTCTGCAGTGTTTATAAGCTCACTGATCCACCCCTAGTCCCTGACAGCCTGTGCATCATGACTTTCTGTCCGTGTGTGGGGATACAACACAATGGAGAAGCACTACGATCAGCACCAAAACCATTTGTCCTCTCACAATGTACCTCTAGTTTTTCAGCCCAAAACAAGAGATCTGGAATTACTCTGCATCTAATACACCATGTCCCCCTCACTCATCATTTCAGTACTATTCAGAAATTCATACTGGCAGTTATTTAAAACAAAATTAAATAATGGGCCAGAACAGGTGTTCTCTAGTTGGTTAGACTTGTTTAACAAATTGTAGCAAAAACTGTAAAAGGAGTGCTGAGGTTTTTTCCTCAATCAGGTAGACCCATCAATTCAAATGGGATAGCACAAGAACTTGCACCAGAGATGATGCTTAGTTTTGAAGTTGTAGAACTTACAGAATAAATTAAATCAAAATCAATTTAAGGCACTTGTGGTATAGTCACTGGCATTACATTTTCCTGTGACACACTCTGACCCATTCACAGCATAGATACTCTCCAAGTGATGACAACAGTATTTTTCAGAGAGGCCATTTCCAACAAACTTTAACAGACTGCTTTTTGGTGTGGTCAAGGAAAAGAAGTTTGTCAGAAAAGTATCACAGAGAGACACAAGAATAACCCAGAATGATAAAGAAACGAATGTGCTGTTGGAGATAGGGCGCAGCCTGGAAAAGCTTTGGAAAACAGAAGCAGCATTTAGGAAGGAAAATCCTTGAAAATTTCAGATCACAGAAGGCTCATTACTGAGTGTCCCAGGGAAGGAAGGCTTAGCTGAATGGACAAATTTCAGCCCAAGCTAAGGCTGCTTAGTTGTTGCCCAGCTCGTAGTGCAATGGTATTTGGCTCAAAGCAAAACCAAGCATCTATTTCATTGAATCAGCAAGAAAACTGTTTTGTGAGTTGTTTCATGCACTTAAGTTATCTCCTAGCAACTATTCCTTCATAAGCGAGCCCACAGTAATACGTACTATGGGTGGCTACACATCTGTCCATATAGAGCTTAGTTTTCAAATTATTTATATTTGATCAGAACTGTTTATAACTACAGAGTATCTTAAGTACTTGACATCTTGAGAAGGGAGTCAACAGAGAAGAGCACAGAAGATGCAGCACAGACAGTAGTGTTGGACCGTAACACTATCACAAAAAAGTGTATAACTTATCACTACCAAAAAAAAAAAAATATATATATCTTAAAGAACAAACAAACAAACAAAACCAAAACAACACCACCAACACCACAAATCAACAGTATAACTCCTTTTGGCCTTCTAGAATGCTATGGTTTCAAGCTGAACAAATGTTCTGCACTAAGCCTGGCCTTAGTCAGCCACTATTAAACAGACAGGAAATCAGGACACAAAGCATGAGAGGGCTGGCCAGTGGGCACAAAGGAAGCCTGTGAAAGAATTAGGACTGTGGCCCAGATTTCTAGCTTTTGCCATGCTGCTTTATGGAACTCGAGCAATATCTAATTTGCCTCAATTTTTACATGTATAAATGGATTTTAACGTTTTAGAAATGTATTCATTGCATGCAGTAGATTCACTGTACTCCATATATAGCTGAAGTGAGGACACTCCTTCCTCCTCTCAGCCTCATTAAATAGCCTCCACATTAAGTATGAGTCACACACTGGGGCAATCACACAAACCTGCTCTCCGGTTTTGTCTTCTTAAGTCAAATGACTGCCAAAGATGTGAGGCAAAGTAGGTAGCAGAGAGCAAACTTTGTAAGTCAGAAGATGCAGACAGCAGTGAGGACAAAAGCTTCTGGAAAGCTAAAACTGACTATAAAATCTGTGGGACTCCATAAAGCAAGAAGTTACTGCAATGCATCATCACTGAAAGCAAATAAAACAGTTATCCAACATTCTAGTGGGAAGCATTTAGCAGGATAGCACTGAACTGCACAGTGTTTTCTTTTACTAAAGGAGGGAGATGTGAGGTGACTCACTCAGGTCAATGAGCTGTGCTCTCTAAGTACAAACTGTGAGACTGAGAACAGAAGCTAAAAAATACGTAAACAGATTTAAAACTTTCTGAGCAGTTGGAACAGTAATTTTTCTGTTTCTGTCTTTCCTCTTGGGTATGAGTCAGGATATTTTGACACTTGCCCATCTTTAGTTGCAAGCCACATGAACTGCATTCAAATGAAGCAGTAAAGAGAAAAACTTCCCAGAATATATATTGTGTTTATTTAGGCCAGACCAGCTTGGATGAAAGTGCAAAATCAATCAAGGCTTAAAGGGAAGCTGGCAAACCATCAGTGCCTCTGCACATCCTCGCTGTCGCTGCGCCGTCTTCATGAGAAAGGCAACAGTGAGGAGCTGAGAAATTCTCAGCATTTATAACATAATGTTGGTCTATGCATCGAGAAGATGAGTTAAGGTGATAGGCAGATCTTAACTGATGACTGCACACCAAAGTTGTCATTTTGATGACTTGTTTGGGCAGGAATGGTAGTGGCTGGGTGATAGATTATTTTCTCTTTCTCCTGCCACAATGACATCTGCTTTATTCACAGATCAGCCACCAGTTGCTACAACAACGCCAGTGTGCTTTAGAAAATGTTGTTGAGCTGCTGAGAGAATCTTGGCTACCCATTAGCAAAATGTTAACTATGCAAAACCAAATAGCGCTTGGTTTTGTTGTAGGAAAGAAGTCAATGCTCTGCAATAAGTAAGAATGTCAAGAAGAATTTACATTCAAAAAGTAGAGAGGGGTTTAACCCATGATATCACCATGATTCAAAAATCCCCCTGGAATTCATTAGTGAGACATTAGGCCCAAAGAAAAGAGATGATAAATAATGAGTTTTAAAAAGAAAGAACAAATACACTTTCCTCTGAGCAGCTTGTTGTCTGCAGCATTTTAACACGTCCGTTGCCCTTCACTTTTCCTGCTCATTGTCTTAGATTTTTACACAGTAATCCTTTGCTAATAGGGATTTATTTTTATTTATTGTTTTTCTTCCCGCTTAGCACTTTAGGGGATGCTAGGTGCTGTTAAACCGTACCAGCAAGCTGATCTGGCTGCCAGTGAAGTCCCTTGCTCCCACTTGAGAAGGTGAGAGAAGCTTACACTCCAACATGTTCCTTAGAAAGCCAATTACGGGAAAGCATTTGCAGGCCTTTCTGGGAGGGAGAGCTTTGTCCTGCAGCCAAAGGACACAGCATCGTGCTTGAGAGCCGAACAGTGAGAGCCATGCCTGATGAAATGGGAGCAATGCTGGGAGCAGGTGAACGTCCTGCAATAAGTTAAATATTGGTGCTAGAGTGAAAACATATGGCTGATAGCACTGAAATCTCCAGCTGCTAGAGTAGCTACTTTGTGAAAAATGGATCTGAGCAACAGTGTTTAGAGTGAGATTCCTCCAATTTCTAGGAAAGCACTGCTTGTCATCTCCCAAGTGATTCATGTCGGGCTGCTGCAGCTGCTGACAGCGCTGTTAATTTATGTAGCATGGCACCTAACATGGACCGAGGCTTCCTCTGGTCCCAGTCCTGTCTGTAGAATTAGAATGGGTCTATATGTCTTGATTGTATTTTTTCCTCCACCTCAAATTTAAGTGAATATAATTCTTAATTTGTTTTCCAAATGACTCGAACAATTTTCTTCCCTTTGTCTCCCCAGCAAGATCAGCTCAATTTTACAATGTGTTGTACTTCAAATCTAACTTCATTAAATGTTTATAACATTACGAGTCCAATGACATAAACCCTGCCTGTTGTATTTATAGGCTGTATGAAGAGAACAAAAACCTGAAAGGACTGAAATTCAGATTAATTCCTTGAGAACTAATTTCAACATCTATTCTCATCTGTAAAGCACAAAATGCTGCTAATATTTCAGGGATATCATGTTAATTTCATTGCAAGTTTATCAACCATATTTACTGTTGGAATTAGAAATCTAAAACCAGCTCATGATAGATCATAGGAGTATTGTTTTTCTGTCACAGTAAATAGGTCCTGAATGTTAATCTAATGATCTAGTTACATAACCGAGCTCAAGAAATGTTAAGCTACTGATTACTAGAAGAATGTATGTGGAAAACCCTCGGTAGATGTTTTTCCAATGCCTTTAAGCAGTGATGATGAACACTAGCACTAAGGCTGAATTAGCACTAATATTGCAATGCATTATTATTATTATCAGTTTCTTCAACTCTTTTAAAGAAAATACTTATTTTCTTCCAATGCATTTTTAAAAAAGTGGTGAAGTCAGAGCTTCAAAAGCATCTGTTGAAAACCACGTTCAGACGCTGTGGGCAGCCGTACCCAATTTCCACAACTGAGCTCTGCTTCTCTGAGCTCTGCCTGTCCCCGTGCCATGGGACGATGCTTCTTCAAAGCCTGAAGGGAGTCGTACCCTGACACTGCTGTGCCAAGTGCTTGGAAGGCTGAGTACAACAAGGGGCACAGCTGTACAACACGCAGTTAGCTCAAAGATTTTCACGTGGTCTCATCACGCCTCCCCAACCTTTCCCACGAGCACTGGTAGAGATAGCAGGTAGGGTAACAGTGCCTTAAGCTTAGGCTACAGCTAGCCTCTCCTACATGAGGAAGGAGCAAGGGGCTCAGCGCTGTGCATTCAGACGTGCTGCAGTTCAGCACCAAGTTAGCAGCACACCTACCCACACCACCAGTAGCACACTTGGGTTTCATCTTTTCAGAGGCTAAAGTTGGCTCTCACCTCTACAAAAAGAGCACAGCACAAAAGCCAATCTTTAAAAGGACCTGTGTATTGCAGGTAGGTGAGCAAAGTGGAAGGCAGCATTCACCAGCACAGTTGCCATGGCTACAAATTGCTATCTCTATCTTCCACACATAGGGTATAGAAAGTGGGAGAAGGCCAAAGAGCTCCTTGGGATGTCGCAGTGTCTGCCCGCAGCCCACAGCAGAGACTCAGCCCAGAGCTGTTCTGCTCAGCCCAGCCACATTTACTTGACATTTTTGGAACGGTCCACCATGCGTAGATGCAATATTGACAGAGAGAGCAGCTTCTTTCACAGCTACCCAGCTTAACATACAGCACTTGCTTCCCTATGGACTGCCATTTTAAGCTAATTATATACTGGGAGCTTTATTTCCTGAAAATGTATATTGCCTTACTGAGCGGTATGGATAACATCTTCATCTGCCAGAAACAGGATTAGTTTTGACAGAGTTATGTTTACAAACATAAAATTTATCGCTTTTCTTTTTTTTTTTTTTAAAACAGCACCTGTGTACACCTGGAATGAGACAGTAGCTAATGATTTATGTTGGACAGTAACAACGGCTGCTTTTGCTGGAACCATGCCATAACTTAGTGTCTGCTTCTCTGCCCTGCTGGGTCAAGACAACACATCAGTCACGTAAATCACTTAAGTAAATTATTGAGAACTTAAATTGACTTTTTCTACATAATATGTAATTACTTCCTTGAACCAACATTCCCTTACATCACCGATCTAAAAAGCTTTCTATTTATTTTTTAACTGAATATTGATTGAATTTAAATTACAGCCAGCACGGACTATTTGTCTGAACTTCAGATTCTAGTGAAGAAACTTTCCAGCAACTTTGTCGGCTGCAGCTCACACTTCCTTGCCACCCACATCACTTGCATAGACCACAAGCTGCTCTTCTGCCCACCACCAGGTTTGCAAACCAGAAATGCATGTCTGCTGCAAACAGTGCCAAGACAGCTGAAATTAAACTGCTGTGTGACCTGAAGATGCTGAAGCTACTTCAGCTGTATTGAGAAATATAGAAGACGATATTGCAAAGCGAACTTTTCACTAGGATGGTGTGAAGGGATGAGGATTTTTGCTGCAGAAGTGTAAAATCTCCATGGGGACCACAGAGATCCAGACTCCCACAGGGCTGTATCCAGTACCCACTGCACCAGTATCCTATTCTAGGACTAGAAACAAAATCAAACATGCAGAGATTTTGCATGTTATCACAGAAAGATAGCAAGAGCAGATCACATTCTGCTCGTTAGCTCTTGACCTTACTTAAAATACTGGTGTGAGGACATAGAACTGCCATACTGTCAGGGCTCAGCAGTCTGAGTCAGAGAAACCTGGCCAAACTAGCTGCTCTGCCCAGGTTTTCGACCCGTGATCTATAGTGTAAACATAATTTATTTAGCAGTACGTAGGCCTGTGTCACTGGAATCACCTCAAATGTCAGGAAAAAAAAAAAATCCTGAGTGCAAATATCCTTCCTGTCAGGTAGTAGCGTCCTGTCCTCAATCATCCCACCAAAAGCCTATAAAATAACTCAGTAAAATATTTTTCCTCCTTCAGGAGATGATCAAGTGGAAACAAATACCAAGCATTTTCAGAAGTGCCTACTTGCAGGTCTGGGGGAGGGCAGGAGCAGACTTGGAGCTTTAAGCCTTCAAGCTGGGGGAATCTCACCATAAAACCCAGCACAGGTACAGGAAGCGTATTCCCTGGGCTGCCTTGGGTGTGATTGAAAAGCCCTTAGATTTAAGTCTGACACTGTGGTTGGGTGAACTTGTACTGTAACGTATGTCTGGCTGTACTACCATGCCGAGGACCTGTACTGCCAGACCCAGCCAGGGCAGCAGGAGCCCGGAGCTGTCAGTGCAAGGCATTTCATGCTCCTGAGTCAGAACTGCTTCCGGTTAGAATTGGCAGAAGTGGTGAATATAATTCTCTTGGTATTTTATTAGTGAGATGGGAAGTTAATGGGAAAGGGCAGCTAAAAGTACTTCTGCTAAGGCTAGAAAATACATTAAAGTCAGCACTGCTATGGATCACACCCAAGGTCACAGGATTCAGTCAGAGGAATTGATCAGTGATATTTACAACTCAACAAATTGCTTTAAGCAAGCGTGACATCGTGGCCCGTGCTATTTACCAGAGGAACTACATATGGGGAAGTTATAAAGCAGCCCATCAGCCCATAAGCAGGTTAATGTTGTTGGGCAGAGCTTCAGCCAGAGTAAGAACAGCTCCAGCCTCCCAGCCTGATGTTCTGCATGAACCTAAAAAGCAAGAAGGGTAGTGGTAGTGAGCTTATGTATTGCTGAGCATCCTGCTGACTGACACTTCTAGCAATCCTTCTTATTCAAAAGTGAGATTAAACTGCTTTCTTTTTAATGGACTTAAGTGTGCTTTTAATTAAAAATGATTTTGATAGCTAAAACCTACTTGTGTCTGTTGCAACAGCAAAAATGCGAACCTCTCAGCATGCTGTCTGCTGTCAGTCCAGCTCATAACTGTGTGCTTCTCATTAGCAGGCAGTTATGGACATCCGGACCAAATGTTTGTTTCTCTCTTCACTCCACAGCCCTTTCCAGTTTTTATGACACAGGTGAGTTTTATGCTGACTTAACTGAATGTGGCAGTGCAGACAGACACCAAGGAATCCCAAAGCAGGGGGCATTTTCCCAGATTACATGAAGTCAGCCAAGACAAGTGGCTGGAGGACCAGCCCTGATGGGGTATGGACTGGGAGTTGTCCTTTGTGCATATCCCAGGAGAAACGTGGTGACAATAGCACCTGAGCTGCCCACAGCAAAGCACCTCCAGCCCCAAGCTCCCTGCGCAGCAGAGTGCAGTTCTACTATAGAGAGGGCAGATTTCAGTTGCCAAAAGAGGCAAATTTCCTTCCATGGAACTGCTGGTGGACTGTGCACCAGCTGGTTTATACAATCAGACTTTTCTTCCTCTCTGTTGGAATCCATCATTCTCTAATGTATCACACGAAATTGAACGGTCTTCTTTTTTCTTTTTCCCTCCTCTAACCTTTATGAATCCTCTTGAGTGATCTGTGGATGGGATCAAACAAATCTTGGTCTCTTTCTCTCCAAATCCTGACACATGAATTGATTTCAGCAGGACACATTAAGTGAATGATGGATCTCTGCCAAAAGGGCATGTAGGATTTTGCAAGAGGGAGGGGAAGAAGAGGGAGACGTTGCCTTCTCCCTTTTTTCGCCCTCTTAGCCAGTCTTGTAAAGAGAGGGCGAAAGCACTTAAATTCATTACTCTAGAAGCAAATTGGTTTTCTTGCTACCCTCTCGAAAGCCGTTGTGGGCGCATCCCGTTGTTGCCCTGCCCAAGCCCTGGAGCAGGAAGCAGTGAAGCAGTGAGACAGGCTCGCTCCCAGTGCTGCGGCCTCATGCTCCCACCAGCCACCCACCTCCCATGGGTCTGCTTTCCCACCGGCCAGCTTGGCATCCCCAGCCCTGCCGCTCGCTTTCTAAGGCTCAGCCGACAGTTTCTCAGCCCATTAAGGCTGGCAACAAGAGCTGGGTTGTAGTAATAAATGACAATAAGATCACAAGCTCGAGGGAGCTTGTTCTTCTCCGTTCGCAGCTCTCTTGAGAAGTTTCAGAGGCTGCACTCATTCCCTTGCTCTGTATGCCAAGCCAGAGCTTTTGATGCTAATTTGTTGGCACCGCAAACTCCCACTGAAACGGTAGATCCTATGACCTTCTTCAGTTACAGATAACACAAACTACAGTTATATTTAAGTGGCATATTGGTTAACCTCAGTGGCTTGCAATACTTTCTTTTGACTCAGTTTCCATCATTAATAAGGTTACATTACAAAGGCACCTTGGAGTTTCTCTCAGGGAAGTCTAGCCAACAAGCTCGCTCTTGTGCGTGGAGCTTTCTGCACCCAGCTTGTGTTTTAGTCAGGCTGTGCACTGCAAGTGTTCTGAAATAACGGCAGCAATGAAGACATTAACACTGACAAAACACCCAGCAGACAAGTACTTGGGCAAAGTAATTTCAGAAATAGGTGTAGTGATTACTGCTGTTGTTTTCAAATTCTCTGGAAGGACTTTCTGGACAAAATCACCAAATAAATTTTGATCTGACCTTCCAGTGGATTAGAAAAAAAAGACCATTGACAAAAGAATAGGATTTTTGCCACGACTCTGCCTTCAGCAGCATGAATGCAGGTACATAATGAGTAAAATCCCTGAGACCCAACTTCTCTTGCATCATTGAGCTGGCATCAATCATCAGAGGAGATCTAGATTGGATATAAGGAAGAAGTTTTTTACACTAAGGGCGGTGAGGCACCAGCACAGGTTGTCCAGAGAGCTGGACTCCGATCCCTGGAGACACTCAAGGTCAGGCTGGACACCACTTGATAGTCCCTGTTCACTGCAGGGGAGTTGGACTAGATGAATTTTAAAGGTCCTTTCTAACTGAAAAAATTCTATGATTCTATGATTAAAAAGAACAGCAGC
The DNA here is from genome assembly GCF_023343835.1 of Lagopus muta. Lineage (NCBI taxonomy): Eukaryota > Metazoa > Chordata > Aves > Galliformes > Phasianidae > Lagopus > Lagopus muta. The sequence continues at coordinate 5,960,516 of NC_064443.1, read as the reverse complement.
ATTTTGGGGGAGTCAAGCAGTGTTTGCATTTTGCAGCCAGAATTCAATTTTCTCATGCATACACACACATTTCAAAATTCAGTGCCTGGCACTGGGAAACCTTTGCCACAGCCTTTCAGAACTCATTCCTACAGATTGTGCACATGACCCTGCCAACTGCTCCCAGTCACATGGGAGTGATAGTTATCTTTTTAGCTGCAGATTCAGCTACCTGCCTGAGAATCCAGAAGGACTGATAGAAAACCAACAGGGACGTAAAACTTCTTACTTCCCTGGAAAGGCTTGGACAGGTTCTTTGGTAGCTCTTCCACTTCTAAAGACAACATATTTTCCGCTATTGAAGAATTATCATTTTCTTTCTTACTGAATAGATAAGGATCAGTTTGATAATTAATCAAATAAAACAAGATATCAATGAAGATGCAGAGTTTGGTTTGGTGTAAAGAGAGCCAGGTCCCATCAGCGCTAATAACTTGCAGAACCAAATATATCATGGCCTGGGATTACTCATACATTGTTCTTCAGTACTTCTCCCAAAAACCTATTTCCTGTTATTCCTGCAGATCTACCTTAATAAACAACACATTGTTTTCACAAGAAAAATGTATAATCATATCTTTATCTCCCCTCCCTTCCATCCAGAGAATAGAGATTTTCTTTAACCAATGAAGCAAGGGAGATACCGCAGGCAGTACTGCTTCTGCTTCAGCCCTTGAACTGAAACTGGACAAGGAAGTTAATCTCTGTAATTTCTTATTGTTGACATGATACCACCTTTCCTGTGTATATTTGCTTGAAAATGTAACTTCCAAGAGCATAAACAATGTCCACAAAATGCACCTTTAATCACAGCAAGTTATTTACTCATGTTAAATTTGACTTTATGTGACTATATCACATCTATGGTTGTTGTCAATTGTGGTCACCAAAAAACCTACACAGAATAACAGTGGACAATGAAATCTTGCCTTAGTGGTGGCAAGCATTCCAATATAAATACGGCCCTGTATGTCATCTGCCTATGAGCTCATATGTTTTGATGGCTACTTGACATCAGAGTGCAATCTATGGCTCAAGATCTCAGGAAGTTATCCTTCTTCTGAGAGCACAGCAGGACCTGCAGCATGTAGTGATACCATTTATATTAAATGCGTATATAGCTATCAGATAGCAACAGTATTTTGAGACACCAGCAACCTATGTAAGCATGCAGTACACAAGCAACGAGGGAAGTTCAGAAATGAAAGAGTAAGGAAAAACAACTGTGTTCCAAAACAACAGAATAAAATCAACAGGGTTGTCCTTTTGCTAGTCAGTCACCACGGATTGTAACTGCTCCTCACTTAGGTATGCTGCTACTGAAAGGAAATGTGCTGTAGGCAGCTTCTCACTTCTCACATAACCATGTTCTAGACTGTTAACCTTGTTTACATAAATATACACACAGAAGCTAATAAGAAATAAGATAGTTATTTCTCACAGATAGTTAATTTCTCCCTCTGAAAATCAGAGGTCAGAATAAATAGGCAGCGATCCATGCAGACAGACTGCATTTACAAGTGCTACTATCCAGACTATCCCTTATGTCCTCCCCATATTACCTCTTTCATACACTGCTTCCTCTCTCCTTACTCTCATTTCTGTATTCTCCCAGTACCATCTCATCATTCCCTGCATGACTATAATGAAGTAGCAAATTCATTCCAGCAAGGCAGAACTGTTCTTTGTTTCCAATATGCTGCATCTGTAAGTCAATGATGTGCCAAAACTGTATTAAACTAAAAGTTTATATAGTTGCATAAACAAAAAGTGATTATTAACCCAGCTATGGATCTTCTCACTCATCCAATTCCTCAGTAGTTTGTTCAAGAATGTTAATAATTAGAAGCTTATTCTTAACCTGATTAGTTACTAAGATTTGTCTTTGATTTTCCAGGGACAAAACTGCTGAAATTCTGTTCTGACTTGCATTTCACTGAAGGTTAGGAGTTAGGAGTTGGATTGATGCAGTATGAAATGATGAATGGAGATTGGATCATTTCATAAATTAGCATTTCTATTTGCTTAAATGAGACAATCACCTAAAATAACTTCTACATGTGTAACTCTTCCTGAATGTCTCAAGTCAAGAAATAGCACAGCTTCACAATGTCATAGAGTGAGGCTGAGCATCCTGATACCCCTCAATCCTTCCACTGAGATTTAAGATTATGCCAACGATACATCTCTCTATTACTAAAATGAAGCACCAGTATATACCAGCACCCTACATATCCAGAATATTTAAAGCCACACAGCACCCTACCTACATTGCAGCACTAGCAATTAAGTGAATCTCTTGGAAAAGATGTTTTCCTTTATGAGTTTCCTGGAAATATGTATCATGTTAACACCAATGCAGTTAAAGAAAACATTCTGTTTTTAAATAGGCTAAATCAGATTATTCTGCCAGTAAACAGGGTTCTCAGGTGCAGCAAGACTCAGAAGGGGCCGAATCTACCTTCAGGTGTATGTGACACAACATGGAAGCACAGAGCTGCGACACTTGCAGGAATGCAGGCACGCCCCACTAGATCTTAGTTACCAGCTTGCATCCCCTTTTCCCCCAGCCGCTGCATGTATTGTGACACTCACCTGATGGCATCCCACTAAAGTAGGGGCTGACTTTTGTATTTTATGCAGCTGCAAGCACCACTGCAACCACATTGCTGTGAAGCAACACTCGAGTTCCAGACCTTTTGCCTAGGCATGCATAATTCCTGGCAGATCCTGACAGCTCCCTCTCCTCTGCACATTCTCCCTTCTCCACCTTTCTGAATGCCAAAGCATCCTGAGCTTTTTTCTAGGCTAGCTCCAATTCTTTTCCATAGAAGTCTTAAAATGGAAGGCAACTTCCTGGATTGCCTGAGGTATTAATAGCACAATATTTGGATGTAATTAGCTTAGAATGATTCCCTTCTTCTGCAGTTATTGCTTTGGCAATTGAAAAGCATTAACTAACAAAATCAAAGGTAAGTAGGATTACAGAATGACTGAATGTGAATTTTACTTTCAATTATTATTCAGTTAAACTATTAAAATGTACTTTAACGTATTACACTGAACAATTTCTTCTACTAGTTTCTTATGTTATGAGATTGATTTCATCTTTCAAGACCAGTATTCATAAGCAACCCAGGGGAGAAAACACCTTCCTTTCTTCTATGGAACAACCCTGTGGTCCATTCTTAAAATTGCTTATTAAAACCTCAGTGGCTCAACTCAATTAAGTGGACTGAAGTCACAGAGAAATTTGACTAGCTGAAGAATGCAATCAAGTGATGTTCTGCTATGTTTAATGTTGCAGCAATGGAAAAATTACACCACCACCACAGAACAAAAAAGATCTCTATAGAATGCACAGTATTAGATACTAACTTGCAATCTCAGCCACCGAGGCACTTATTATACAGGAAAGCTAAATTCACAGTTTAATGTCATTACATGATAATTACACTACTGAGGCTTGCATTTTTGTGGGGGGCCTGTTGATTTAGGACATACTGTCTCATTTTCTAAGCTATAAGGCATTACGAATAGGATTTACAAGGTGAGTGTTCCAGTTTTAAAATGGAAACTTTGCTATGAAGAAAGTAACGTGAAGATCTGTACCTCCACAGAGGAAAATTGGAGACAAGTACTGCATAGCCATGATCAGCTGATTCTTATTAGGCTATATATTCAGATTACAGAATTCTTCAGTAGAAAGAATTTATTGCTTCCTGAAAACAAAAAAACCACCTCCCTCTTCATTGAAATGTGCCTGCATTGCAAAATTATTGGTATTCTCTGTAATGTATAAGGTCACGTCTGATGAGCACTGAAGAACCATGACTATGTCAACAGCATGTCCAGCACTTTTGTTCTGCAATACTCTTGGATTCACCTAAATATGGCTCAGCGACTGCTGGCAAAGTACTTGTACAAGATTGCTTAATTCTGCTATCATTTATCATGTAGATGTGCCATAGTCTCCTTTTCTACCAAGCAGTGATCTGGATTGTGCTCTGATGTGATATAGACTCATACATTTGATGTTGTCCCACAATGAAACCTAAAATTTGCATTTAAATCCTTTGGTGCTTGTGAATTTGGGAAAAGCAGCCAAAATATTAGGACAGCCTAAGAAGCTCCCAGAATTTCCCAACCCATCTTCTACAGATCAAATTAGTCATAGTCAAGTCACAGTTTTAATCTGTCCTGGAACTGAGCTGAGTCAGTTCAGCACAAATTCCGAAGCTTCCCTTGATATTGTCCTGTATATTAACGCATTTAAAGTCCTTGACTAATGCTGCTGTGAACTGAAGTTAATTCAGATTTGGGTGTTTTGGAATGCAGGATTTGGCTCAGAACAGATTATCTTCCATCATTTAAACATTTCAGTCTTCTCTTGAATTTCATTGTCTTTCATTTGTTCTGATTTAATCCAGGAACAGGGAATGACTGGGTCCTTTCGAACTGCCCCTTCCTATGGCTTCTTTGCCAAATCCCTCCCTATTCATTTGTCACTTGTGAAACCATTCAAAACCTCTTTTGATCTCAGTGACCAGATGCATTTCAATAACAGGAACCTCCTTCCAAGTTGCATTTTACACCTGGACTCACGCTAGCTTACAGTTCAGAAGATATTTCTGGTGATAAAAAGAATGGATACATTCTGACTTTATACATTACACTGATAATTTTCAGTTCCAGCAGAGATAAAAAATAAAATGTATAGTTTCTGACATAACATAGCAATATTTCTTGAATTTCATGTGTTGCTACCTTTTTCAAAATTCCTGAAATAGCTTCCATTTCTCCCCACAGCACATCATGATTGGTTCCCATGAAGGCTTGAACATCAGCAATCAATAACTGTGAAATCACAGTAGTGTCTGAGATATTTCTGAGGTGCTTTCTACAGTGTCCACTGAAGTATTCTGCTGGTTTGTCATTTGAGCCCTGCATGGTTTAAGGCCAAATTAGCTTGGTGATTGAATGAGTTTGGATAGCAGAACACTCAAATCACAGATGTATACAGTTTTACGAATGATACTACTTCCCTTTTCTATGGGAGATGCAATGTGGTCCATGAAGAATCTGGCAGGTCAGCGTAGCAGTACCAGCCGTGCTAGGTACAGCCTGCTGCTGTGGGGTTACCACGGCGTTCTCACACTTGCTGTTGGAAATATTGTCTCAAATTATGGTGAAGGAACCTGAGGTCCCCTCAGAGTTATCTCAGGTTCTTCCTTCTTTCTGGGTTCAGCCTAAAGTTGCACCAGGGTAAGTTTAGGTTAGATAGCAGGAAAAACTTTACTGAAAGGGTTGTTAAGCATTGGAATAGGCTCCCCAGGGAGGTGGTTGAATTCCAATCCCTGGATGTGTTTAAAAAACATTTGGATGTGGTGCTCAGGGACATGATTCAGCAGAGAGTTGTTAGAGTTTAGGGTAGTATGGTTAGGTTGTGGTTGGACTCAATGATCTTTAAGGTCTTTTCCAACCTGAGCAATTCTACGACTCTATGATTCTGGCCCCACAGAATTCCATTGTTTCCCTGCTTAGGGGATGGATCCTGCTTTGGTGACTGATCTGTTCCAAGCAAAATGCTGTATTCCAGCTTTCTGTTGGCGGTGACAGTATGCACAATTTGCTTGTGCAGAACACATATCTTCGGAATTAACAGATTGTTTGGACAGTTTGCATGTAATCGTGGTTTTTACAAGTGGATGAATTTTATTCAGTCTTTTGCTATGCAACTTTTGGCAGCATCTTTTTTTTCACAGCTAGCTTGAACAGTTCATACTCCCTGCTGTCTTGGAATTCACAAGCTTTTTTCAAAAGAATTCTTAGGTGAAATTCATACTTTACCTCCTTTTCAGTTAGGCTTATGGTCCCCTGCCAACTTGTGAGAATTTCCACTAAGAAGAGCTATCTCCTGCTGCTGTATCACCCGTAAAGGGAGGCAGGTTTCAGAAATATTTTATTTGATCAGATTTTGTATAGAAACTGCGTATATAATTTTGTTGCTCCTCCAGTGGAAAGAAGTTGAGACTAGGAGACAATGACTGTGCAGATAGCCAAAACAAAAGGAAAGATGGGATTGGTGTGTAGAGCACAGAAGAAGGTATCAAAATGTAGATTTATTTTGATTTCTGACTTGTCACTTAAGCAAAATCCCACCTAACTCTCACTAAAAGCATATCCCTTGGTTTTGTGTACCAAGAATTTGGTAATAAAGTTGGAGCAAAGTCACGTTGCAGTACAGAAACAAAATTTCCCAAGTTCTTAACTAATGTAAGACAGACAAATTATTTTAATCATTAAAGAATATATATATTTCATCTCCCCTAAAATGACAGATGTATGAAGCCTTAGACTTAAATTCTACATTTTATGAAGTGTACAGAAACATGAATTTGGTGCTCAAAAACGGAGCACTAATTCTTAGAACACAAGCACTCACACCAAGCAGTCCCACCAAAGTCCATGTTCTGCTTGCAGAGCCCGACATATCAAGAGTGCAGTGAAGTTACTCACAAGTCATGACTGGAGTCAAAATTTATCCACAGAACCGCTTTTCACACGTATTCATGATCTGTGCACCAGTAACACCGAGATGTTTAGAGCTTTTCATGTGATCAGTTAACTGACTTAGATTTGTAAACACTTAAAAAAACAATTGTTGCAACTTAAGGAAATCTTACTACAATTGGGGAAAAATTCCTATCCTTTCTCCTCATAGTAAGCAGCCAGAAAACTTGAATGCTTTAAATTCCTCAAATTTAAAGAAGCTTGAATGTGCTTTGAAATACGTAATATATTTCCTCTCCCTGTCTATTTCCATTTACTCTGAATGATTGGGGTTACTCTAAAATGTTTTATACTTCACAGAAACATTAACAGATAGATAGATATCACAGATATCTATCTAGATATCTAGATATCTATCTAGATATCAGATATAACAGATTAGAAGATATCACAGACAATACCAGAATGCAGATCCTGCTTTTCCTTCCCTTCTTTCCATGGTGGGGACACCACGTTATATGGAAACTCCAGCGCACATCAATATTGGATGCACGTGCATATGGGAAAGGAGGAGGAACATAAGAGAAAAAGTACAGTTTTCATTTCTCATTGGGATAAAAGCAATTTTTCTCTTCCTATGGATGAAAGCACACAGCCTTGGTGAGCTCAGTAGCTCTCTTCAAGAACCTGAGGCAATCACCTTCACGGGGCTGCGTGCTCAGCGAACACAGCTACAAACTGCCCACATCCTGGCCTTTTGTCCTGAGCACGTGCCTATTGACAGCTGAATAGACAAGAAACATCTTTTGGCACTTGAGTTAAAATCAGCACCTTCTCATGAGAAGCTTTCCTGAATACTTTAAAAACCAGTGAAATATAACGTAGGCACACTCGAGCTATTCAGAGCATCTGGAAGAGCCTCTCTCTGCAGCCCAGGGCTTGGCACCCGGTGCTGCCCCAGGCACGGCCGTGCCTGAGCTCCCACAGCTGAGCTGTTTGCTGAAGCTGAGATCACAGTTCCCAGAGGAACTCTCATTCCTTGCATTTTTAAGGGAACACTTAACCAGAGGCAGAACCAGCAGTTGATTTTCTCCTACCAACAGGTGATTTTGAGCTGAATTAAAATGGGACATGGAATGAAAAATAGCCACTATTTCTCCGCAGCCTCTAATTACTTGAAGCCATTAAGAAACTCCTGTAGAATGGAAAAGCTGCATTTCTCTTTTCCCTTGTTGGTAACCCACACGGCACCTGAGGCGCTCTCTGTGTACACTGATCTCTAAAACAAAGTCTGTGCAACACACTCCATCTGATGAAACTTTCTGAGCCCCCTGATACCCTTTGAAATTTTCTTTCCTCTTGTTTCTTCTCTTTTATAATTCCATCCCAGCAAATGCTACTGCTCCGGCTGAATGCGTGGCCCTTCCTCTTCAGAAGCTGATTGTAGCAAGACTTAGATTGCCACCCCTTTCGAAGAAAAATGCCTCTTGACAGCTCTTTGGAATGAAGGGGGAGTTACGTGCAGGGGTGACACTGGCAGAAAGAGTTGGCTCTCACCATTTCTTCAAACTGCATAATGAATGAAATGTTTAACAGAAGAGAGGATGTAGGGCTGGCAACACGTATTAGTTAAAGGGCTTTTTGAAGCCATCTGTCCACCAGCTTTAGCCACTACTGAATGAAAATTCGTTTTGAAAGCACAAGGGACAGACGCTCTAATCTTCCAGCTCTTCATCCTCCACTGCAAGCCAACCAAAGGCACTTGTGACACTCAGGAAAGGAATGCGTTCCTCAGCTAAGGGACGACTGCTTTGCAATCATTTTAAATCATGATGCTGACAATACTTACATCAGTTAACAGTATTTTTAAATGTGAAGTACCACTAGGGACTGAAATGATAAAAATCATCTGCAAAACAATCAGCCACCCCTTCCATGCAGAATTTTAAGTAAGTAAAGTAAAAGACAGTCTGTTCTTCAAAAATACAACTGTGGTTTAGTGTGTCACTCAAAAGTCACAACTTCCTATAATCACTGGACCAAAACTTCCCAGCTCCTGTGGGCTCCGCTGGTGCTCATTTCAAGGGTAGCATTTTTAATGATTCACAATCACCTCTATTTCTGCACAGAACAAGGGGCAGAACAATCCCCATACTGAAGGGATAATTTGTGGTATTGATTTTTCACAGGACTCAGATTAAATGAAAAAGCCTACTAGTTGGCGAGTACAAAACAGAGATTACCAAAAGGAAACATTTAATTAAAAATCTGTGAAAGTACCAAACAAGACCAATAACTGCAGAAGCAAGAACTCATTTCTATCCTAGTTATGAGCGAACAGTAGGAAACAATGATTGTTTCCTACTCAACAGAACATGAAAATTCAGATACTCTGATAAAACACTTCACACTTGAGACCTGCATCCTACCCAACTCTGTACTCTGTTGATTCAACACAAGCGAAGAAGAGAACGAAGCACCTTTTAACCACTGACTGTACGCTGCCAAATGTGGGAAAATGACGTGTTAATTTATGCAACAGGATCTGAAGAGCAATGCAAAAGGAAAGAAAACCATCCAGGCAAATGTCTTGGGTGCGCCCTGGTCTACTGGATCCGTGCACCTGGCAAATCAGCAAACTAAAGCAAACAAATGGGGGAAGTAAGTTCATGTTTCTGAAGAAAAGAAAATAAGACAATTTCCCTCGCCCCCATTCTAAGTTTGCATTATTATACTTTCCCAGGGCTATTCCATGTTAGTTGTTACCATCCTTCACAGCCATTGTTTAGACAGCTTGAGCAGTGGCAACAGAAGTGAAGTAGATATTTATGCAGTTGAAACCATAGCATACAAGTGCATCTTTGGTCCTAATTTCAGCAGGAAGAGATTATATGAACGGAATAAAATGGATATAATATTGAGAGGAAAATAAGTCCTTGAATGCTTTATCCCAAAATATTTAAAAGTAGCATTTGACCAATTCATTCTTTTAAGGGTACCCCAATGGTAGAGTTGCATAGTTTGTCATCTGCAAGAAGCCCAAATAACTCGAACAAAATCACAGCTCAGAGATAAGGCTGCAGAACTCCAGTCCTGCTTACTGAATATTCTGGCATGTTTGTAACTAACAAATAGGCTCTTTGCAGAGTGCTTGTGGCAAGAAAAACTAAGATGACAATTTGGAAATGCTTGCACTGCTCTTGTGTGAAAAGCATTGAGAAGCCGTGCATGAACAACCAGGCACCTGCAAGACAGATTTAGGACTCAGAGCAGAGTTCCAGGAACCACTAGAAAGGATCAAGGTGGTACCATGATGCAAGGACCTCCATGGGGATCAAAACTGAGACTGGTGAATGACCAACTCATCTCTTTGGCTGCACGGAAAGCTGTGCTAATGGGCTCCAGCAAATCTGCCTCCAGGCTTAGCTGGAAGAACAGAAATGGAGAGAATGACAGGCAGATCTTGAGAGGCCTGGAGAAATTATGCTAAGTAGAAAGCTGCAAAGCAGATGGGAAGAGAAAACAGACACAGCAGTTTGCTGTTACCATTGCCTTTTGAAAATTATAAATTGAAGAGAAATAAAGGAAAAAAACCAACCCTGAAGGTGAATGGTGCCATCTGCCTATTCCACCAGCGACATACTAGCCTGAGGAGTTGTGTGTGTAGCAGACCAACAGCACTGGAGGAAAATGTTCACTGACTTACTTGCATGCTACTTTCTCCCCTACATTTAACAGAAGGAGGGCTGGACAGAACAGGTTAAAACATGGTGTAATGAAAGACAGAGAATGGGCTTTGTCCAAATGGAAATGGAGTTTGGATGAATAGTCATATAAAACAGAATATGAATTTCTGTTTACTTGAAACAAGTGTCTACAGACTAAAAAGACTGAAACATATCTACATAGGTCTATTTAAAACCAGAGAGAGAAGCAATTTGAGAAATAACTATTTTATCTGCTCTCAAGCTGATAAGGGAAGTGATGTGACTGAATGCTGCTTTTGTTTAAAAGCAATCAAAATGATAAGAGCCAGAATCCGTGCAAAGATGTGTGGCCATACTACATTACTAGCCGGACACCACTTAAACACCCACCCCTAACTAAAATGGCAAATTACTTACTTGGCAAATATGGAAACATAGCCTTGGCTTGTGCCAACTCCCAGTCCAGCTCCACCGAGGAACCTGAACAAAGCCCTTTCAGAGGCAGTGTAATTTAGGCTACCCGAGGTAGTCAGGATGCTCAGGTGTATAAAGGGGCCTCATGGAGCGCCAGACAGAGACAAATTCACATGGAGTAAGCAAAGCACTTTGCTGGCATGTGGACGTGGGTTCCGGAGGCTATTCCCAATACAGAAGACAATCACTGGCAGGTAATAAAGGAGGCATTTATGTGATATGTCAGCGGTTAGTGCAAAGCTTAAAAGAAATGAGATCATGTGGCAAGATAGCATTCTCTGCCTTTCCCCCAGGGATAGGAGCATTACTGTTATTACTATAAGCCATTGTTACCGCTACTTCTTTGAAATAAAACGTGACACAGTATCGTCAGCTGATACTTGTGCGATCGCAGCTATCATAAATTGTGGTTTCCAGAATATTAATCTCCAGTTACTCTATGCAGCTACCACACAAGTCTGTAGCACAGAGACAGACAGATCCCTGGAAAATAAATATATAAACCAACCAGCAGCCCTCCAGCAAGATCCTCTCGTCCCCTGGTGCTGCTTTACTGCAAGCGTTCAGAAGTTGAAAACAAAAAAGTACAAAGCAAAGTAACAGTAGGTTAATATGACTCACTTGGTGCCTTGGGACAGACAGTATAGCTACAGCAATTCAGACCAAGAGACCTAAGTTATCCAATTCTTCATTACCCATTTATGCAACACTTAGCTAGAATATTTTTCCATTCATTGTCTATATATATTTCTAATTTTTATGTAGAAAAATAGCCTTTAATATCATTTTTCATCTGAAATGCCAATCTAATTACTTTCGGTAATGGACAGAACAAGTAGAATATGGCTCCTGCTAAGATATCTTGAGCAAAACAGCTTTCTAATTTCTTACTATTTGAAAAAAACATTACTTAATGAACCTTAATGCCAACATTGAAACATTTGAAGTCACTGGAAATTTAAAATGAACTTCCACAGTATCCACAAATTAAAAAAAATTTAAATGAAGCATTTGTATTGCAGCTGTACTTAAAAATTGAAACAATAATTGAAGAAGAGACGAGCATCTGCTGAGACTGCATTGTTGCATGTCTACTGAAATGCTTGTTGAAACACTAAACATAAGACTTCAAAAGCTAATCTGTCAGTATACCATATTACAGAGGTCACTTCAGCTGCGGCCTAGTTACATTCAACCAATGGTCAGAAAAGTTAACCAAACTAAAAAGTATTTTGAACATTAGAAAAACAGCACGAATGTATTTATCTTACTGTGACTTGCATTTTTTTAGACTTTTGTTGTTGTTGGTGGTAGTAGCTAAAATTACAATATTTATCAAATGGAAAAGTTTTTGCTCATGGATTCTAGGCCACAAACCAATGAGGTACTTGTAAGTAATACTACACAAAGCTGAATTTCCAAACCATGGGAAAAGCACACTGCTTATTTTCAACATAACTATACAGAGCTGAAGTGAGTGAGTACACAGCAGCATCAGAGCTATGCAGAAGCACCAGAACAGGTTCCATTAACAGAAATTGCCCATATGAATCCCTTGCCAGCTCATAAAGTACCTTGTATTTGGTATCTCAAATACTTAGGATCTAATTATACCAAGACATTTCCAAAATCCTCATTAATTACCATTTGGCCTTTTGGCAGGGCTGGTATCGAGGTAGAATTTGTCACCCCCACCTTCATAATTTCTTCTGTAAAAGTCAGAATGCAATATGCATTTTCACATACTCATTTATCCTCAAAATACTCTCCTGCTGCCCTGACCTGTGCAGTTACACAAGACATGAGTCAAGAGCATCTTACAGCCCAACAGCAAAATGAAAGTTCATTTCTTTGTTTTCCAGAGAGACTATTGCAGAAATAGATAATGTTTCATTTACCACAAGATTTACCACAATTAACAGTGCAAACATTCTTAGCTAGCTATCTGCCTTACAACCTTCACCTTGGCTTTTCATCACACGTCTCTACAGAGGGGGCTGGAAAGAGGCTTCTGGAAGGCTAGCAGTGTTGCCTGTGTGTAATGTGCTTCCCAAATAAAGAACAGACAGGTGCAGAAGGATTTACTAAAGAAACTTGTTGACAGAAAGCAGTGGTGATGGTGAGGTGAAATGATGATTTGTCGATCACTTCAGTTGTTACAGTACTGACTTGAGCCTGAAACACTGGAAGAAACTGGGATGTAATGGAAGCACTTGGAATCACACGAAGTCAGAGGTAGATTGCTTTATCATTATGGAGAAAAGTGCATATTGCTGTGAAAATGAGATAGGGGAGCATGTGACATGAAAGATAAATATTGCAGAAGAGGGTGAAAAGAGACAGAATGAGCTCCATTTGAATACATGGAGAAAATGGAATAGGTAAGATCAGAGAGTGAAGGACAAGTAGTTATCAGATGAGCCAGCACAGCAAAGCTGTAACGTTGGATCTTGCTGGAGGAAAGTTAAGAAGAGTCAGCAGGTGGATTTTGAGTGAGGGATGTGATCTGGCTGCGTGAAAGGTGGGACTGTCTCAGCTGGGGAAATTAGAAGAGGAAGACAGCCTATCCTGGACAGGAGAAAGGAAGCCACTGGCAAAGCAAACTCACTCCCTCCTTCTATCAGTATAGAAATGCAGGAAGGAGGTGCCAGGGGAAAGTAGAGTTGATGAAACGTGCTTGAAGAGATGAAAATACAATAGTGTGAAATTGAGACTACAGCAATTCCATAAAGTGCAAGATAAATATAATCACGCACCAAGAAACTACTAATGTTCTTCATGTGCTGGGAAGAAAGTTGAAAATGCAAAGAAAAGGCACAGCAGTGAGTGCTGCAATACAAGCTAAAAGCTACAGAAGCTAAGTTACAATTCTCTCACACAAAATCAAAGCTTTATGTTCAGACTGCTTCTTTTTGTTCATAGAATCTTTAGTGCACTGATAAAAAACATGCAACATACTTGACTTGAGAGATTTTAATGGTACACGTGCCCTTATGCACAACATGCCTCACACTACAGTCTCTGCAGAGTTCATACACAATGCATTAATGAATTAGATGTTCCTGCTGCTCTTACTGCCCTATTTTTGGGGGGTTTTTGCCATCATCCACATGTAGTCCCCTCCACTCTGAGCTGCAGTGAGGTTTCCACCAGTACTTCCAAATCTGAATGGAATCCCATATGATACTGTAGGCTAATATTAATCTTGAAAAGCAATTCCTAACAATATTAACTTCCTATATATTAGATCTCTTCCAGTGCACAGAAAACTCACATCTCTTTTATTGAAAAGCCACATACTTCCCTCCAGGCAGCTCACAAAATTAAGCAAGTGGGATTTTGTTTCTAGCTTGCACTTAGCAATTAAATTGCTATGCAAGCTTGAACAGGAGATCCAAGTTTTGACCCCATTTATACTTGTCCAAGGGCACCAGGTGGGAAGGGAAGAGCAGGATAAGCACAGCCATTGGCAGAGCTCATTACCAAGCATGCTGTACAAACCCTGCAAAGATTAGGAAGAACAGAGTACTGGCTGGGTGTATCAAACCAGCAGACATGTAATAACAGAGAGTATCATCTAGCAGGACTTTCACAATGTATTTTTATTCACTCTTTCAAGAAATAGCTACTTTGAATTAAGAATTTCAGCTACAAAGCCTCTTGGACTCATGGCTGGCCTCAAACAGGACGATTTCTGCAGTTCATCTGAGAGGATTCCCTTAGAACCTCTGCTTTAGGAGAGAGTGAGCAAAAATTACAGACTTCCTTTCATGCTCTAGTCATGACCATGAAGCTAAAATATACCTCATATAAACCTGCTGGATGAAAGATCTATGACAAGGAGAGAGCAGTGACAGTTTGAGACACATCACTTGTCTTCATGAATCTAATGACCCAATCTATAGGCTTTACTAGCAATTTTAAAAATAATGTTTTTATATATTGGATTGCAACTGTGTAGACAATGGCTGTTTTTTTTTTCATGATAATAATGCTATGAAATCTAAAACATCATCCCTAACAGAACACAAATAAAAAGACTGTGGTCTCCAATTAAATGGAATTTCCTTCTTGATGTAACATGTACAGATGCTCCTCTTATCTCATCAACCCCCAGTCTCAAATATCATTGAACACGACTTTTATTATCCTCCAGTTTTTGGCCAAAACCTACAGGCTTTATTTGTAAGAAATCAAAGAAATACTTTCTGGAATAGCAGCTCTGGCACTGCCCAAAGATCTAATCCTTCAAAGCTGATTCCCATAAACTGTTGAGGTTTGTCAGAAATTAACTCTACATCCCTATAATCCTGGGAATAAATCCCAATTGCTGGAATATTCTCCAAGAATGAATTAGAAGAATTTTATTCTTTCTCATTCTGTAGTCTGGCTCTAGTGGGTACTAACTTGTTAAAAAAAATTAACAACTTAAAAATCAGTATGAAGACCACTCACAACCTCATAACTGAGCAGACTTAAAACCTGCTTTTAAAAGATATAATCCTACTAAATATTAAAAACTGCAGTCTTCAACAGAGTGGGAACACTAATGTGAACTCTCATGCAGAAGACTCCTCCTATTCTCCTACAACTAGGTAATTGACCTTGATTTTCATTATGTTTTCAGTTTGGGACTTGTAACTCACTTTGTGGTTAATTAGCTTGCAATGAAGTCCATGACAGTGGTTTGAGTGTAGAGCTATTGTGGGCATAACCAGATCCATTAGAGATGCACTGAGCACAGGAACAGACCCCAGCTTAAGAATTCACCAATTTACCCAGAAAAAGTACAGTCAGCATAAGGCAGCCAAGTATGCAGAGAGGAAGAGAAGAATCATTTTTTCCAAGAGTGCTAAGTTGAGGATAATCTGAAATTCCTGTAGAAAAAAAACAGAGGATTCTGTAGTTGTGGTTTGGTTTGGTTTGTTTGAAAAGACCTTGCCCAATTCTTTAGCCCTAGCTGCCTCCAAGCGTCTCCTTCCTGCTTGCCACTTTGTAAATACTTGGGCTAACCTGCAAGTAATTAGTGGACAATTTAAGCTTTCACTTTTCTTTTGAATATGTGGAAAGTTAAGGACCTGCTGTTTAAGAAAGGTGATGAGCAATTGGCAAAAGTGATAAGAAGATGCAAAGGAAAGACCTGAAAAGTCTATATGATGTAGCAATTGCCACACACAGCAGTCAAGTCTTGGCATAGAAGTCGTAAAAACTAGAGAATTCTAATAGCATATCGAGTAGCGTGAAGAAAGTTTTATAGCTTGACATAGACAGTGGGCAGGGCTAAGGTGTGTGCATGTAACACACTGAAGAAAAGAGGCAACCTCTGCAGGACTGCAGGTGCCTTTGCAAGATGTTTGTCTGTCACCTGGGTAAAATCCTGAGGATCCAGGCAGAAGCATCCCACTTCTACTGCAAAGTTGTGTCGTGATACTACTAGGTAATGAAACTAATTAGATATTGATGAAACTGATTAGAATATCCTCCAGCCAGGGTACCAGTCAGACTGAGGGTGGCAACCTGGGTATCTTGCTTGGCCTCCACAGGCACCGTGTGCCACAGGCCAGGTGCCCTGAGCAGACCCACAGGGGTTCCATGGAGGCCTTACAGCTGCCCGAGGCATCGAGGAGCTGTCCACAGCTGTGTGACAAACCCCTCTGACTTCTGTAGGAAAAGTTGCTGCTGGGTTTTTCACTCTGTAATTCCCGATTAGAACGGGAGTTTCTTCCCAGGCCCTAAGTGCCAACTCAATGTCTCATACACCCCAGAAAGCACAGGGCTTCTACAAACAACCAAGGTGATCGCATTGCTGTGAACTGCTGTTACTATTAAAGACTACAGAAGCCCAAGATGCTTATTTCCTTACAGTTCTCCCAGAAAATCACTTTTTCACAATAAAATATTTCCCAGCCACTGCGCATACAGCAGAGTATTTAAAGAAAATAAATAGCTATTGGATTACGTTACTTCTGAAGCAGATTTGGTGAAAGGTGGCTTGGGCAGATGCTACCTTTTCTGTCTGATAGCAGAAATTCCGAGATCACTTCAGGGTTTTAGTGCTGCCATTATTCACCATGGCTTGCATGGTTACCAACTAAGGGCAGTGTGGAAGAGGGAGAAGACCATGCACCAATTTCATCCTTTAGCAATCTTTGTCAATACAAGGGCTGATTTCTCAGGGGATCAGAGGCATTTTGAACCCTCACCTCCTGTCTACCTGTACGCACTTGCATTAAGGAGGAGGTTTTCCCAACTACACGTTATGCCTGCACTGTCACAAAGCATCTAAATACATACCAGCTGCAAGAGGTTAGTATTAGCTAAGTACATTGCTAACATTTGTGCCACAGTGTGGTATTTTCATATCTGTTTTACACATTTCACTCTGAACTGGAGATGTCCAGCTCTTGAAGGAGTTTCACTTGCTATTTTCCATCAGGCCAAGCAGGTGCACACATTCCTGGAGTTGCTCTTTTTTGCTGCTGGAAAGGCAGCAAGCCCTTCACAATGTGCACTGCTTTGCCAGTTCTGCTCACAGCTCTGAGACAGCAGTCCTGAGCTGCTATGATCCCACTGAACTGCAGTTTGCTGTCTCCTAGGAGATCGAATCCCTTATTTTCCCCTCTATCTAAGGTTTTACTCTATAGCCTCAAGGAGGATTCATTCAACTCTGTTCTGCAAATACTTTAAATATTCGGTTTGCAATAGCTTTACCCAAG
Source organism: Lagopus muta (assembly GCF_023343835.1). NCBI lineage: Eukaryota > Metazoa > Chordata > Aves > Galliformes > Phasianidae > Lagopus > Lagopus muta. Next base: position 5,943,067 of record NC_064443.1, on the reverse strand, counting down.
TCTGTGATAAAGCTTTTTGACGTTCAAGCACTTGTCCAGTTTCACTTGGAATTTAACTGGAGCATATATTAATAAAGTACAAACATGACCTGTACCTATATAAATATTTGCCCATATTTGGTAAATGTTTATATATGTATAATTTCTAAAATACTCCTCTTACTCTGGTAATTTCAAGGTTTTAAAAAGAAAAATCTTTCATCCCCACTTTATTCATGCTGTTACAGGAAATCAGTGGTTACGCAAACTTCTAAAAACAACTTAACAAAGCACATTTTGCAAGTTCATTTAGTTTTGAGTGAATGCAAATTTTGAAAGCAAACACTGTTGGAATTTGACCAATTTTAGAGTGCTGAGGGAAGAGCTCTTTTCTACTTGAATTTTAAAGATTGACCAAGTCTTATGTTGGTTGTCCTGTTCTGCAGCCTGTCTTTGAATCCTCTTAGGAAAGTCAGGGATACCCACAAACAATAGAATTAAAGTCTGTCTTTAGGACTGGCAAACCATTCACAGTCCTGTCTAGCTGCTTAGCATAGGCTGTGCTAGGCCTCAGGGAGAGAATAGGCCCCTAAAGAAGCAATAATTTTCAGATTGTTGTGTACAATGCAGTGATAAAGCTCCCTGTCACATTTTTCTTCCCAGTTACTGAAGTTCCCATTCAGACGAATTGTCACAGCTTCTTCAATCCAAACAAGCACCCTTCCGGCCTTGTTTGCATTAAAATGTGATAAAACTAAAGGTGACTTTAGCACAGCTGTGCAGAAAAGTGGATTAGGTCAAAGTGACAGCGTTTGTTAGGGCTTGCCACAAAGGTGGTTCAAGATTTGTCTAGAGCGTTAATGTGGGAGAAGCAGAAGTTTCTTAAACCCAGACATTTGTAATAAGGCTACAAACAAAAAATAGTATTTCTTTCATCCAAACGTGGTTTCCCAATGGCAGCAGGCCAGCCTGTTGACCTGTTGTCACAGAAAAATTTGGAATGGCACCACAAAACAAAGTGCCTTGTATTTTCTGTCATTCTTGCCTGCCATCATGCAGAAATCAAGCACCGCTGTCAATTGCACAGCACTGAGCAGGGAAGGGCCAGCACCCGGCAGCACGCTGTGCTTCAGCTCCAGCAAGCAAACAGGCACAGCCTCCAGAGCTCTGCAATGAGCTCCTGAAATGGGAGTGAGTTTTGTGACTTCTTGGGAAGTAGTAAAAGAGGTCTGTTTCTCTTACTGATGCTGAAGCAGCAATGTGATGCCTTTCAGCAAACAGCATATTTTCATGTCACTATCTTTTGAGCTCCCATTTCTAACTAATTGTACTTTTAAGGGGAAACCCCACCAAAGAAAAAAGCCATCAGAAACAGCACCCTTTGCATGCCACCTGCTGGCAATTTTTTGTATTTGGTTATGATAGGGGCAGAGCATAATTCTTTCAATTGTGAGAAAAAATTACCTCAAAGGTTAGCAAAATAACCAGAGACAGTCCTGGTGTCCCAGCACATGGGGCTCTCCAAGTAGAACTTGGAAGAGGCCACCTAAGACCAGCTTCCTTCCACAGCTCTAACATTTCCTCCTTCAGCTCATTTACAGATCCTAATCCTCATAAAGACATATGCTGAGATACACCATTAATTCTCCCTGTACTCAAACAAGAATTGAAGAAATACACCAAGTATTTGTAGAGGATTTACACTTCAGTCTTCTGCAATTTTATTAGTCAAAGGTAATAGAAAGGTTGAGGGAGTTGGGCTTGTTCAGCTTGGAGAAGACTCCATGGAAACCTCACTGTCATCTTCCAATACTTGAAGAGAGCTTATAACCAGGAGGGGGACTAAATTTTTACGTAGGTAGATAGTAATAGGACAATAGGGAATGTATTTAAACTGAAAGAGCAGAGGTTTAGGTTAGACATTAGAAAGAAGTTCTTCATTCCGAGGGTGGTGAGGCTGCCTGAGGCTGCCCAGAGAATTTGTGACCGCCCCATCCCTGGAGGTGTTCAAGGCTAGGTTGGATGGGTTCCCTGGGCAGCTTGATCTGGTGGCTGCCAATGCTGTCCATGCAGCGGATTGGAACTAGATGATTTTTAGGTCCCTTTCAACCCAAGCCATCTATGACTCCTTGTGTGAAAGCTTCAATAGTAATTGGGTTTGTTTTTGACATAGATGTTACAGGCAGTAGTTATTATTTCCATGCTCTGTCCCAGTGTCCTGTCCAGGAGCTGTGCCCCTCAGGATGGTCACCTGCACACAGCACAAAGATGCATCACATGGGGACAGCAGCAGCTGTGAGCAAGGGAGCTCTGAGCAGCACCAAAAGTGAAATAATGAAGGGTACACTGAGAACTTCTGGGTAACTTCATTCCTGCTAACAGATTGTTTGATCTGCTCCAATACAGGCACTGCAAGCTATTTGTGATGTGGGTCACTTGTGGTAAGGCTCTAGTGAATGTAAAGCAGAAGCATATTTCGTTTTTGCAAGTCTAGCCAAGGTTAACTGCACACAGTTGTCCTCAAAGTTTTTCTTCAGCTGCAAAAAGCAAGAGCTGTTCACATCCTATAGAAACAAACACTTGTCATAGCTGAGGTCGGACATGGCTCCGCCAGTGAGTGAGCTGCAGTGCCAGCACCTAAAGCGCTGGGATCTTAATAAAGCACACTGATTTGTTTGAAATGGTTTCCATTGGTGATAGGATAGGTATCTCTCTAAGACAGGTATTTAATCTTAGATAGCCTATTGCACCTACAAGAAAACGACTGCTGCAGCTACAGAGTTAGATACCTGCAGTGAGACAGCAAGCCTAGCTACATTGGTTAGAAAGTCCAGGAAAGAACTGCACCACTGTCTTATGGAACTGGCTGTCAGAAGAATAGTCTTGTAACAAAACGCAGAAGAAACAAAATCCTCTCCTGGTTTATGACAGGACTTGAACAACCCCTCACGCTAAAAGGAGCCTATGAGGTAGGTCTTAAATGGGGTGGGGTTGAAATTTTTTGGAAAGAGTTCAGGAATTCCAAAGGATAGAACCTCAAGTCAGACAGCAAATATCTGACTTTCAAAAATTAATATACCCTGGGAGCAAGCATGCCCAATGCCCAGCCAGATAAGAAGCCAGCTGACATTCGAACAGATCTGTAGCTTGGCAGATGCTCTTCCAGCTCACTACATACGCAGCTGATGTAAAAAGCAGCACGATCTGGTGTAGCACATGGAGTAACAGAGTGCAGCATGTGGTCCTGCTAGGTAAAACTGTGTAGCAAGGCCAAGACAGATGAGACATGTATGTATGACAAAAATGTCCAGAGTACAATATATTACTGTGTTTGCCATGGAAATTAACCCTAAGACTGCCAGTAACTGGGAGATGTACAGCTACTGATGCGTTTTTCTCTGAAGAGAGCAGTATTGCTGCAGTGCAAACATTCCTTATCCAGAGAAATTCTAAGCTCTCAAATTCAGAATCCTCCTTCTGTGGTATTTTTGCCCACAGAAGATTAAAGATTTATTCCCTTTTCATCACTTCTTCAAATGTATTGCTAAGCTCGAGTTTACGTTAATTTACTACTAATTAATTTCAGCTCACTTATGCCTTTGTAAACACTAAATTTTAAACACTAAGGCAATCCACAAGTGCAAGTGTGCATAGATTATCTAGCTTTAACCCAGAGAAAATATTTGCAGGAATATAATTGACATTACTCATTCCCCTTTGAAACAAGGCTGGGGGAGGTGTGTGGAGATCCCTGTGCCCACACTGATGGAACACAGTTCAGCCCCGTGCCCAGAGCTGATGAGCCTGGGCTAGCAGGCTGTCCTCACATGCCTCCAGTTGTTGCTCTGCCAAGTCAATGAGATTATGGTAGTGAGGGTACTCCCTTGGTACTAAAGCATGGTGAAACCTGTTATGCTACTCTTAATAATGAAGCATATAAAGGCACTTCCAGTGACAATTTATTAAGGCAATACTGCCAGGGCACCTTGCATGATAGCTTAAAAGTGCTTCATGCTTCAAACAGTCACTTGTGGAAATTTTAGAGACTGGATTAGAAAGGATCAATACTATTGTTCTCATTTGTGAAATTTTCTGCTCAGTCATAATTTCTTCACTATTCGGGGCGCCACTGTTACAGTTCCACTGTTGGTTTTCTATACACAAAGAAAAAATTTCAGAGGTATTTATTCTACACTAAAAAGCATTGGACTGTCATCTTTACTGGCTTGGCAAGGATGTACTTGGAGGCTGGAGTATTCCCATTTGTTGAAAGATGGGGATGTTTACCACTGCATTGATTTCATAAAAACATCTTTTATTCCCATTGTTCTTCTGGCACGAAAATCAGTTCCCTGAGTTTTTAAACAAGTGAAGGATGCATTTTCTTCATTGTCAAGTTGTCCTTAAATTGTGTTTAAGGAAGTTTTAGAAGTTTTAAACTGCCTGTTCCCATTTCTAGAGGCACCTAAAATAAAAAGGCCAGGTTCAAACACTGAGCATAAAGGCATACATGTGTTGAAAGTATTATGCAGATCTGTCAGTGTATTTATACATGGAATCGTGTACTCATTCCTTAGTTGCAATGAAGATAATTGCATTCTTTCTGAATAGCACTTCTCAATCCTAAAACATACTCTAAAAGCATTTGGTATAATGACTTAAGAAGTTCATATCACACCACGCCCTCAAAAGAACCTGAAGAGATTAAATGCTGTTTGGCCAGGGACAAGCCTTGCAGTTCCTGGTTGGAGGGAGCTTTGCAGGAGACAAGCTGAGAGACGTGGAGCTCGCTTCAAGTAACCAATGGGCGAGAACGCTGCCAAGAGAGGCAGCCTGGGGCTGTGCAGACGTGAGGCCTGTTGATTGCCAAACGTATGAAAGCCAGAGCAGCCTACGTTAGGGAGAGATAAGGCCCCACTGAACCTGTTGGCCCTGCACCCAGTGCTGTGGGCAGGCAGCCCTGCTGTGCATCATGGGCACCGAGCAGGCGCTGGGCTCTGCAGGAGTCTGAGCTGCACTGTGTCAGGCTACCCTGCATCTCTGCTGGTCCCTGAAGCTTTCCTGCTGCTTCCGGACTTCTCTGCCATCACAAGCGTGCTCCACTACAGCATTCCTAACAGAGTTCTTATGCACACAAAGAGGAAATATACCCAAAATGCTCCTACATAAACTAGATACAGGAAAATGAGCGCACGTTTACACAGGAGGGGCAGGATTCCTACCAGAGCTAGCCAGCTGGTACTGCTGGTGTAGTTGATGTTTGAGGTCAAGGAACTGCCTTCACTCCACCAACCCACAAGACTCTTGTCCCTCTGGCTGGCCTGATGCCTGCTCCAGCTGCTGAGAGTGATGGGAAGGAAGGAAAGGGGAAAGAGCAGAAAAGATATCCAAGTTGTACACGGATATGTTTTCAGTACAGTAATGGAATCAGGCCTGGAAATTATTACAATGATTTGATTCTGCTGTGGAAATAACACATATAATAACGCCTGGCCAGGTAGAAGGTCAAGGTGTAAACACCACAGAACCACAAGCCAAAGAGACGATCCTTCCTTGAAAAACTGTTGAATTGGAACTGTCTGGCATGCACTGCACTTAAATGGCAAACACAAAGTTCAAGATTTTTCAGTTTAAAATGCCTAGTCCTCCAGGATTAACACCAATTAACTGAAGTCCAAACTCTGCAAGTCTTCTATCTCTGTACAATTTCCTTAAACCGAGCCTCACTTCTAGGACTGACCTTTAATTTTGTATTGTTTGAAAATAATTTATTTTTATGTCAATGCAGGCACCCCGTACTCTAAATATTGTAAGTACAACAAAGACACTCCCAAATACATTCTTTGCCCTTTGCTTTCTTAATAATTACGATCCTTACTATGCATGTATGTACTCTTGTTGAAGAGATTTTCACCTTTGGAGAACTGCATTCTCTAAAGCAAGAGAATGAATTTATTGTCTTTGCTGACTCTTGCCTGTTGATGCATGCCCCTAGGTCAGTAGTACATGAGCTCTAATCACGCTGAGATGACGTTAGTTTAAGTTTTTCCCAACCTGAAGGCAAATGCCTTCTTCATCAGCAAAGCGTGCTTTTATTTCAAGGCATCCAAAGTTAAACCTCTAGGCTTTGGATTCAAAGCAAATGCATTAAGCACATAAGAAATGATTTGGTGCAACACTTGGAGGATACGTGCTATTTAACCTGTAATCAAGGCTTTTCCTTCTATTTTCTCCTCAGAAAAGAACAAGCAATGCAATACACATTCACAGATATGATAAATGAAACCAGTTCAGTTTAGCTTTCTGTTTAAAGGAGTGCATTTTTATAGAGTCAAGTGAGGCAACACTTTCTCTAGAATACACACAGGGATATTTTACATGTGATTTACTTACTGAATCACAGAATCACAGAATTGTAGGGGTTGCACTATTCCTTAAGTTGGAAGCAAATGATTTCGAATGCCTTCAATATTAATGATTTGAGAATTCTGTGTATAACTTTCTGTCGTTTTCAGTGTGCCCACTTGCCTCAAAAAGAATTAATACTGAAAATCAAAGCCCAGAGAGTGATATTTTATAGCTTATTTTCCTGCCTGTACATGTACCAATATAAGTGCTTTACAGTAGATCAAAGGGAGAGGATCGTGATTAGTTTTAAAGCTTTCAGTTCATCCAGTGAGTTCATCCATTTTCCACCTCTTAATCCTCAACAAAAAAGCCCATCTCCACTCTGTACAACACATTAGGCCTTCACAGAGTTCTTCACTGCTGCACTACTGCCCCGTATACTTGTCAAATCAGGATCAACAGTGGCAAAGTACATTACTCTGAGGGGCTGGTATTTCAAGAGGAGCCCTGTGCTGCCTTCTGTCACATTGCAAAAAGTGGAGGAAAACCAAACTGTTGTGTTTGATATACCTATGAGATATATAAATTGACCATAAACAGCTGGCTGAATAGAAGTGCATCACATGAGTATACATGCATGCACACACCTCAGTACAGAAACTGAGAGTTCTTGCTTGGCAAGTACTTTCTCTTCCTTAATGCTCTTCTCACTCAGCAAGACTAATCTCCCTGAATGATACTAACTGGTATTATTAACTGCTCTCCTTTCCTTCTATAAATGAATTTGTGTACTAAAGACAATGAAATCTAAGCAAGTGCTGATAAAATTTCTCCAACTTTTGTCCGTAATATTAGTGTTGGAAGCACAGCAGCAATTAGAAGCCCACTGATATATCCAGCTTTGGATAACAAGCCTCCCAGATGGCAGTCCCAGCATCTCTATTTGCTCATTTAAACCAAATGTACCATAGCTCACCAGTAAGAAGAATACCATTTCTATGAAATGTTTTAAAGGAACAACTTAGTATTTTAAACAAACCTCAAGGCATCTGAAATCTCATACTTTAAGAGGTTGCTACCACTGTGAACCAAACACTTTAAAATTGATAACTAATCTTAGATAACTAAGGCTGCTGCAACCTTGTAAGAAAGTTCAAATTCCATAACATTATTTCAATATGAGTTTCTCTGCTAATTAATAGGGAAAGTAATAGTAGTGCAAAACAAAGAAAATTGCTTTTTTTTTTTTTTTTTGTCTGGAGTCTTGGCAACTGACTGAAATGTTATTTAACTAGAACTATTTTCAAGAGTGATTTTCAAGATAAAAGCAGCAGCAGCATAGTCATAGTTTTAATTTTTTCTGTATAATTTACTTTATTCTAATAACCAACAAATTAAAATAAATCCCAAGATAATAAAAAACAAAAAAGCAACCTGATACAATGGCTAATGGACCACATAGTGTGTTACGTAGAATTTTATGATTCAGCTGTATATTATGACCTCTTTACAAACTGTCAATTATATCATTTTCAGAATTGATTTTATATTTTAAACTTTCGCTTTATTATAAAAGAGTTTGCTACATTTTTTCTCCCATCCTCCCACCTTTTAATTTCCTTCCAATGGGTGGAGCACATGTGGTTTTAGCTACAGGTCATCATTAGAAGTGTCTGAACCTTAAACAACAGGAAACTTGAATCAAGGCTGCAATTCTGCATTCAAACTATGAGCTCAAGAGAACCCCTCAGCTATTTGTTGCTACCCATTTATCAAAAGTAACTATTACCATGCCATAATTAACAGAACAAGTACTGCTGCTTTGGATGTTCTCATTTCTTCTGGCATTTTAAAATTAGGTCTAATTTGTCATACATTCAAGACAAGTCATTGTACTGTGATCAGGAGTGGTAGTGAAGTCCCTGCTGGACTGGGCAGTGGTGTGGGATGTTGGCATAGCTTACCGCTTTAATGCAAGAATTGCCAGAAACTCTCTATCAGAGCCCTAAATTGTGTACATGAAAGAGAAGTCAGGCAAACACTTGGAAAAAATGTGCATCTATATGACTAGCCTGGGAAAGTGCAAATGAGAGGAATTCAGGGAATTTCAGTTCTATCCTTAACTCCCCTTGCTGGATCGCTCCAGTACTGGTCCAAGATGTTTCAGAGATCAGTCAGACATCCTTCATACTTAAATCATAATTTTTCCATACTGCAATGCTTCTAAAATTCACTGAAAAGGGTGGAGAAATCAACTGCTGACAATGAAACCCATGCCAGTAATGCAGAATAGTCATTTCTGTAGTAAACTGAGACAGAAAAATTTGAAGCAACAGATTGGCTCATGCACTAATGTGATGAATTCCTGTGGGTATACAGCATCTTTCTCTTCATTAGCATTCTCCAGTTTAATTTTCATTTCAAATTAAGAAGGATTTCTCCACTCTTACTTTATACTGAGTGCGGTATAATCTTTCCATCTCTGATGAGAGATTTGCATAAGCTATGTTAGCAGTAGTTGGGTTAATGTTACATACTTCGTTTTAAAATCTAGCTAATCAGAGTGATTGTTTAGCAGGCTGGAAAAGCTAGAATACAAAACAGAATATGTGCACCCAGCTGTGAGCATGACTGAAGGCCCCCCTTTACTTGTGGCAGCCTCTGGACTGTTGCAGAAGTCACCTAAATTCAACTGTTATCTTCAATACCTCCTTGTTAGAGATCTTAAGGATGGCATTGCAGAAGAAAACACAGTTCAATCTCCATGAAGACTGAGATCAAAAACCTTCTCTTTAAACTATATTGATGATTCCTAAGATGGCATAGAATAATCAATAACTTTAATTAAAAACATAAAAAGAAAACAAACAAACAAACAAACAAAACATGGTTTAAAACCTCAAAAGAATGGCATCCAAGGGATCCAATTCTTGAAGTCCTGAAGTTACTCAGAGTACAAGAGGAGCACTCAGCTTCCCCTTCTTCTGAAAGACGTGGAGAGCATCACACTGGAACAAGTAACAGGCTGATCATAGGTTGTTCATTCTGTTCTGGCAATTCCTACTTTATCACCATCTAACTTATTATTATTTTGTTTTTACAGGTGAGATTTTTTTCCCCACTTCTGACACTGAACCAGCTGAAAAACCAAGTTATAAAGCACCCAACCCTTCTCTAAATTTGAAGACATAGAAGACTTAATATTTTTATCTAAACACAAGTTGAAAGCAATCATTCCAAAGGTAAGCGACCAAAACCCGCACAGGCCTGAGCTGATGAGCACAAACGTGCTAAATACTTGAGCATGTGTCCAGCACTGGGCACCAGGAGGCCCTCAAAAAGAAGTAATGTTTTGCAGTTTTGCAGATGCCATAAGTGCCATAAAGCCATTGAGAAAAGGACTTCAGTATATCTCCAAACTTCTGAGAAAGAAAAGCCTCCACAAAAAAACTCACTACATAGTAATTACTGAAAGATAAAGGGATTATTACTTAAGATTTTATAATTAAGGTAAATTATGTCAAGATTTGTAACTCATCCTTTGTGTGTGTATGTATTATTAAAGCTTTAGCAGCAGAAACCATGCTTAAATCACCAGTGCCCAAAGCAAATCACTAGTCTGTTCTGTTCAGTCCTCAATATAGCTCACACTCATCTTCCCAGACAAGACTCAGGCACTTCTATGGAAACAATCTAGAAAGAAATAATAATAAAACCACTGAAGAGCACAGGAATTTCTTGGTTATTTTCACTTTTGAAAATTTGTTAAGTTTGATCAAATTTTGAAAACTGAAAACAGAATCCTAAGTTAAAGGCTGTGCCAGCTGTCAAGCAGCATCCCACTTCACTTCTAGAGAGGGTATTTCATAGAGAGAACTCACACTGTTCCTTACACAATTTAACTTTGCCATCCCACTACCTGAAAATTAGTAAATAGGCTAGAGAAATTTTTAGATTTTATTTTATATGAAGACATATGAAAAGGTTCAGTTTTTACTTCCTGTTCACAAAGAGGAAGGTGAGCAGGCACCCATCCCCTGCTGCAGCCGACTTACATTCCCTTCTGCACTAAAAGGAAAATCTTGCTATGAAAAACCGGTACAGAAAATTAAAGAGAATTTATATCAATATAAAGGCTAGTTGCTAGCATTAGATTAAATGTTTTTCTGCAAGCATGCTTTAATATATGCTGGGTTTGGCTTGCTATTTATTGACACTTTCCAAGCAGGGCATTTTGTCATTTTTTTGACATAATATTTAGTGGAATCTCTATTACCTCTTTCACAGTTTGCTTTCTTACCATAAATGTGGCTGTTAAGTGCTTTTAGATTTTACTAGAAAGTGATTATTCAGACCAGAAAACATATTTATTTGCAATAGCGTTTGAAGAAATAGCTTTGAAAACACTGCTGAAACAAAGCTGATCGAATGCAAAAACATAATCAAAGTTCACCAAAGTGTAACAGTATTTTTATTTCCTATATAGTTCTATAAATGCAGTCCATCATTATATGCTTCCTACACTGGGGGTTAGACTTTCAAAGCACTAGGTAGGGGATTTAGCCACACAGTTTCCATCAACATCAATGAGTCACTCAGCACCACTTTGAAAGGTTACCTGGGGCGGTTATCCTTCTCTTATTGCACAGGGGTTTTATACCCCCAGTTCCTCTTAATGTTAGGAAGAATTAAGTTTGTCTCTCTTCTGTTCCCTGATCAGAGAATAGATTTTTGTAACTTCTGACTGATAAATTTATAAGTCCCAAAACTAAATGGCTGTTTTGCTCTAGGGGAAGGAGGATCAACAGGCTCAAGGCTTTCCACCTATTAAATCCCTCTTCTTAATGCTAAAGTGTGCTGAGCATATATTTTCAATATTGCTGTTGCTAAAAGTTTAATTAAAGTAACTATATGCACATACACACAAACCAATTCTGTTTCACAATCCTTAGCCAAAGCTGCATGTCAATCTAAGAATTAAATAATGGAAAACAGACATTTAGCTTAGTTTATATAACCTGACAGTGCTCCTATCCTTCCTCTGTTTCACCTAGTGTCATCTTTCAGTGTTCCTCTCTAATTTTATTTGGAACAAAATAAAAAGATTAAGATAAAATAATTCCCAAAAGATAATTGCAAAATGATTTATGTGCAGGTGTTAAATTATTTCTGGCATTGATGTTCCACGGAGTGCAACATTACAACATTATGGTATTCAACAGAGCATCTACATTTGATAATCCTGCTAATCATCAAAAGACGCTGGATTTGAATCCCGAAGGCAATGTAACATTTTGATTAAATTTTATCACCAGTGATTCTGTTTATGGTTCACTAAGGTATGAATTTCTTTCACATTCCATCGGGTTTACCGCTTACTGTGTTTGACTTGGAACACAGTCAGTTTAAGCTTTCTATAAGTCACCAGCTACTGCTTTTGCACTCTTCAGACGTACCTAGTAATCCTGAACAGGAACAATTAATCAGTTTTTCAGTGTCTCAAGTTAATGACTCTGTTCTCATAATGATTAAAATCCTAGTCACAAGAGACAAGATGGCTCGGCAGGTGGCTCGGCAAGCACTCTGAGCTACATGAGGATCATTCCCAGCTGGCTCTGCAAGAGAGAGCTCAGTCAGTAAAACATGTTCCTGAAATTGTATTGCCAAATGGTAGAACAACTTGTATAGCAGCCTGCTAGCATGTATTAGTATTGTGTGCGTTGCTGCAAGTTGGGAAGTAATATGCTTGAGAGAGTTTGTAATTAAACTCTACTCCTTTGCAATCTGAATCCCGAGGCTTTCCAATTTGTAATTCCACCTTCATGGCTGCACAACCACTTTTCTGCTCTCCAGTTACCACACAATGACTCTCCACCCCAGCCATGCTTCAAGGAGAGCAAAAGACAGGAACCTCACTTGCAAACCACACACCCAGCTGGAAGAGCCACCACTTACAAAATCTTCTTGGAGCCTGCAGGTACTGCTCACATTTATTGCTGATCAAATCCCAGCAGTTTCACCAGGTTTCACTCCCTCTCTCCTTCCCTTTCATGCTGCATTTAGCTTGATGTCACACTTCACTCCTTCCACTGATTTTACTTGCATCTGTTCTATTTCTACAAGGTTCAGAATGTACCTGGAAATTCTATAGCAGACTTGAAAGATATTCTCCTCCATCCAGCTAAGAGTGGATTTAGGAGATTAAAGAAGAGGAAGAGACTTATTGGTATGCTATGGTGCACAACTAGATATGAGCACACACTCAGAGAATAATTGTCTGTCAACAATTAGCCACTTGCAGCAGCAGTTCTTGTAAGCAGAACCACATGAAAAAAAAGCCTGCCTTGCTGGGATTCTCCCATTTATTTGTGCTAATCATAATAACACAGATCCCATTGAGCTGGCTGCCAACTGTGGATACCAAAGCACTATCACTATTTAGAGTCAAGGTACTTAACTCTAATTGTTGTCCCATCATGTTTCTGCATTGGGCTACTGCAACTGTGAGGACACAGCTGGGGCTGCATTTGTGCCATGACAAGTAATGAGAGCTGGCTGGGCTCTGGTAAGGAAGATCTTTAAGTCTGAGCTTACATTTAATGTGTCATGAGGCAACAAGAAATCCTCTAGGTAGGGGAAAATGGGAAAAAAGCTAGTTCTGACATTTACACATCTCTTTCATTTTAAAAAATAATTTCTATTTTCTCTTTTGATACAAGGACAGTTTTGATATCAAACAAAAAGAATAAGAAGGAAGGAAAATGCTTAGAGAATGAAGAAAAATGCCTTCTAGCACTACAGCTTAAAAAAATGAAAATATGACTATGAACGTTAACTTTATTTTCAGCATTCCTCACATTTTTTTTGGTGATAAATGACTTCACGTGTAGTTGCCTTCAGGGTTATATCCACAGCATTGTTTCATGTTATTCTAAATAAAATTTAAGGTGGACATTGGAATATGCTTTCCTAAAATCTAATCTTCTAACTGATACTTGCATGCGACCTACAATTGACTCACGTGTGGAAGGAAAACAGAGTGTAAAGCATTTGCTGAAAAAAGTTTGTTACAAACAAAGCTGTCATTTCCCTCTTGCCTACAAAAGGATTATTTACACGTTTAGCCTTTCTTGTGCAGCTAAGACAAACTTCCACAGCATACAGTGAAAAGGCAAACAGTGAAAGGAATTCAGCAATTATGGGAGGGTTAGAATTTGTGGAGTAGCCTTGATTCTTTCCTACTCACAAGTAAATAATGATTTCTTGTAATGATTGAGTAGCTTTGATTACAAGAATTGGGCAGAACTGAGCAGGGGGAATGGTAAGAGATTCTCATATTTCATCGCAATTAATGAAAAATACCAACTTAACGCCTGTAACATTCTACAAGTCAATCAATGGGGGAACACAGCCAAGCAGCGTGGGGGACATGTCATTAGTCTTTGTTTTATGAACTTGTTCAGCTCCACTTAATTGTTTCAGAGGTTCAGTTTAAAATTCACACATATTTCTTTATTTATTTTCTTTTTCATGCAAACAAAAAGTTTGGCATTGGCAGAGCGTTGTAGCTGGCACCTGACAAGCTCCAGTACACCAGCAACTAATTATTTTACTTGCAGTTGTTTTGCTTGTAGTTGCTCATAAATGGGGGAGGGGCCGAAGGGAGGGAGAGGGCGAGCTTTAGATTACATTACCTCACAGTAAATGCTTTCACCTTTAAGAAGCACTGGGATGGCAAATGCAATAGCAGTTATTTTATTTTTTTTCCCTCTGCGGAAGGGCTGGAGATTTCTATTATAAATCATAACTCACTCTACCAACTTTCTTGTGAATAATATGAGAAAGTTGGTACCTACCCAATGATTAGATCTTACTTCCTGACCCCAGCCTGGGTTACAGATTGTTAACACCCTCAGCACAACCAAGGTTGTGATCTACAAACTTCAGAGGCCTGCGGTCCCCATCAGACCAGGAGCAAAGCTACCTCAGATACTTCTCAGTTTTCTCCACCTGCAATAGCAGCTGAATATTTAGAGAAAGCTCACAGAAGAAAATAGCAAGCCAACATCCAGATAGTTATAAAACCTAAAAAAAACCCCAAAGTACATAAAATGAGGGCATCATTTGATCCTCCACGTTCTGCATAGGAATTTACTAGAATGACACCAAAGGCTAAAGGAGATGTGCCAGCTGAGCTCTAGGATGTGCTAACACAATGACAGTATTAATCAAAGGACAAGAGAAGAACAAATGTATAGTAGTAAAATAATCCTTATTTCACTGAACTGCAGTGGGCAAAACTAGTGTGAACTGCAGATAGCTAAAATGGTTTCAATTTTCTATTAGGTATCAGTAGACAGAAACAAAACAGGAATTTCAACTTGAGATTATAGGGAAATTCCAGTGTGATCTAAGAGCTTGCTTTCTCTTTATAGCTTCCTTGTATATCTGTGTTTATAAGTAATTATTCTTTTATTCACAAATGCCATCTAATAAAGCTACCCCCTAAGGTAGACTAACACACAAGCACTCATCATAAGGCAAGCTGGCAATGCAAAGTGTATATAAGATGCAAACAAGAGACCAGCTTCTCAGCTTCTATATCCCTAGAAGCACACCTTGTTCCCTTAGAAGCTGCAAAGATTAGTTTAAAAGCTAATAATGCAGATCAGAATCAGGAAAGGAGGCTGTATCTTCTAACTCCTATCAGTAGCTAGGGATAGCTATGGATAGCTACAGGCTCTCTCTCGTAGTAAAGCAGGAGGAGGGACATCTAATTCCCGAGGCTCACCACCTGTGAGCTCTGTAGGCTCTAGCATAAGGCAGTGCAAGCACCTGCACTCTGCTGCTCAGACCAGGAATGAATACCTGTGGCTCTTCTGCAGAGCAGGCAGCCACTGCTGGTGGGAGCTTCAAGATGTTACAACAGCTTATACACAAAAGCAACATTACATGAACGTCTGAACTAGAAATGCCTGCAGTCTGGAAACCTTTCTTTCATCTCAGTAACTTTCTCCATAGCACACATCCACACTAATGCTTTGTTTCCCACTGCAAGCCATACCATCTTGCTCTAACTGTGGGTTGTTGACACACACACATACAAAGATCAGTTCAAGCCCTAGGAAGATCTAAGATCAGGGTTCTTCTAGAGTTTGTCTTGGGATGCTGACTATTAAAAAAAAAGAGAGAGAGAGAGAGAGAGAGAGAGAGAGAGAGAGAGAGAGAGAGAGAGAGAGAGAGAGAGAGAGAAACACAAACATGAGTATGAGTGGAAGATTCTACAGAAGGTTCTGCAGTAGCAGAAAACCCCACACAGCCAAGGGCATTTTACGGATTCTCTCAGAAGGCTTTCAGCACTGCTTTGCACTAGCGCTCAATTTGAGAAAGTCAGCATTTTTCTCCTCAACTTCACCCTAGAAACTTTGAATAAACAAGAATACAGCCCACACAGCTCTGCTCAGCTGTGGAAATGCCTATATTGGTTGGAAGACGCTGTTCCTTGTCATGCTATGGCAAGATAGAGCACATGTGCTCCACTTCAAAGGGCAACCTTTATATTAGTTCATTTTCAGATGTAAAAATTAATTACCACAGCATGTTTTGTTTGGAGCAGTTTATTTGAAAGCCTTAAGAGCTGAAAGAAATGATGACATTAATTATTGATCAGATACTTATCAATGCATCTTCTCCATAAATACCTCTGCATTGTTTTCTGCACATAGTGCAGATTTTATATCAAAAACACAGAAAACAGAATAGGAAAAGAAGAGAGTATACAATAGATGGTAACCAGAAGCAGAAAGACCGATCTGAATTTCAAGGAGTTGCAACCATGTTATTCTTTCTTTGAGCTCTGCTGGCTTGTTCTACTCTGTTTCATCCTGTATGTGCTACCAAATGTTATTCCCAGAAAATCAGTGTCATTGCTAGGCAATGCAATCTGTGTGAGACCCTTCAGCCAATAAGAACCACTGGAACTAACATAGCAACTGGAATCCCAAAGTCAGAGAACAGAAGTTAAATGTGGATATACACAGGAAAGATCAATATGTCATTAGGTGGAATTGAGGCTGCAAGCAACTACAAAGCTATTAGTCTGGTTGGTTTTGTTGGTCAAAAATAATTAACAAGGAAAAAATGCAAAAGGAAAGTGAACGCACTTGAAAGTGCAGCATCTTTGTTGAATGCACTTGAAAAAGCAGATTCTTCGAATAAGCCATTTGCCTGTTTATAGAAACAAAGTATGAATTGTGAAGCAAGATGGCAAAATTTCATCTCTGCAGGCTGCAATGCTTCAGAGGAGAGCTTTACTGCTGACAGTAGGAGAGCAAGTATAGATTGTTATCTTTGTAGTAATGGAAGAAATTACATTCATAGCAAGAAGTTTGGGAATTCATAAGAATATTATTCTTGGCTTCCTTTTTTTTTTGGTGACAGAAGAAAAAAAAAAGGAGAAAATAGCCCTAGGAACAAAGATCCTGGTTCTCTCTGAAAAGATTTGAGTCAGTTATGGTTGTTTTTGCTCGGTTATCTATGAACACCGGAGGGACAAAGATTATGGGATGAAAGGTACACTATTATGCTGCTTATGTGATCTGTCTTCTAATTAACTATATTGAATTCTGTAGGTAATTTTCTGAAAGACGATGCTTACTTATTTGAACAAATTTAGGAAGTCCTAAACTGCTTTCAGGCAGCTAAAATCACCATGGCATATTAGGGAGTTCTGTTGAATCTCTGTTGCTATTCATATCTGAAATCACGTTTTGAAGACGCCCAAGACAACAAGGTACTGCTCTGGGAATGGATCCCCTGCCAGGGAAAGTCCTAGCTTTTGGGTCCTGTGACAGGACATCTGTGCCCCTTCTGAAAACAGCTGGCAGCTACTGGCTTCAAACTTGTAGCAGTCTGCTTGCTGATGTAAAGGTAAGCAAAGAGAGGGAAACTGCAAATTATCATGTGGATAGACTTTACATAGCTGGAAGTCTATCTTGTTCTTTATGTTTCAGAAGAGTTGATTTTTGTTTTAATGCCGGTGTAACTCTGCATCTTGTTCATCAAGCTTTCATATATTAGCATTAGAAAAAGAATTGTTGGTTCTGTATAACACCAACAACAAAGAGCCAAAAACCTGCAGATGTTGACATATGACTCTTTTAATTAAAAGAACATACTGGGGTAAAACAACTCTATGTCAGATTAGAAAACTGAAAAGGTCTGTTTGCTTGCACAATATATATTATTTCCAGAATGTAAAAAAAAGGCAACACAGGTCATAATTAGGCACAGTGCTACAGATGGACTTTTCTGGAAGTAGCAGTAAGTTGTGATGCAGCTACAGCATCCAACAGGCAAACCTGCTGTCCATCAGGCTGGCAGAAGTTGCAGGTGCTACAACAAACAGCAAGTCTCAGCTCCTTAGCACAGCAGTAAATGCATGAAACATTTTGTTCATGATCTCACTCATAGGCTGGAAAGTGTTGAAGATCCACTACATTCTGTGAAGAGACTGGAGTGCAGTGCCTCCTGAGGTCTCTTACATTGACAGCTGTCTGCAGATCTTCAAAGGTGAAAATTGACTTCTGCTCGAAATCTGATATTATTTGAGATTTTCAATTAATTGTAGACAGCTTTGTGTGTCAAAAATGAGATGCTGTTTCTGGAATAGAAAGAAGCTTGCTAGTGAAAGAAAGGCAGTCTCTTTTCCCTTCAAGTCAAATTTCTGGTTTATAGCATAAGGGTTGCAGATTTTAGTTTCACTATCCTGGCTTTGCTTAGGAAAGCTACAAATGCCACATGGTAAACATTTTAGATACAGGCAAACAAGATGCACTCTCACAAAGTGCTCTAATATCTATAATAAATAAATATCTATGAAGTGGGAGTACTCCTTAAGAGTAGCCCTGCTGAGAAGGACTTAGGGGTCCTGGTTGATGAAAAACTTAACATGAGCCAGCAGTGTGTGCTTGCAGCCCAGGAGGCCAATGAGTTCCATCAGAATAGGGGTGGCCAGCAGGGACAGGGAAGTGATTGTTCCTCTCTACTCTGTCCTTGTAAGGCCGCATCTGGAGGATTGCAATCCAGGTCTGGGGCCCCCAACATAGGAAAGATGCAGAAAGGGTCCAAAGGAGGGCCACAAAGGTGATTCAAGGCTGGAGCACATCTCCTATGAGAGGCTGAAGGAACTGGGCTTGTTCAGCTTGGAGAAGGCTGTGGGGACACTTCACTGCAGCCTTCCAATTTTTAAAGGGAGTTTATAAACATGAGGGAAATTAATGTTTTACTTGGCTAGATAGATAATGATAGGACAAGGGGGAATGGTTTTAAAATAAAGGAAGGGAGATTTAGATTGGGTGATGGGGAAGTTCTTCACTGAGTGAGTGATGAGGTGCTGAACAGGCTGCCCATAGAGATTGTTGGATGCCCCATCCTTGGAGGCGTTCAAGGCCAGGATGGACGTGGCCCTGGGTGATCTGATCTAGTTCTTGATCTAGTGGTTGGTAACCCTGTCTGTGGCAGGAGGGTTGAAACTTGATGATCCTTGAATTCCCTTCCAACCCAAGCAATTCTGTGATTCTATGACAGTGCTCAAATACCTATTAATATTCTAATAATAGCACCAGTAGGTGGTGCTGAAGAATTCACAGCACAGCTCAGGTGACTTGCTGTGATGCATATGCACTACAAAAGGTTTCCTTCGACATCTCTCTTCAGAAATATCAAAAGTATGTACCAGTGTTAGAGCATACAATATTTGGGCAGTAGATCACTCTCACTATTAACACGATCCAGGGCTCACATCTGGGAGAACCTCCTACCATCCAGGTCATGGTGCTACCAACCTGGGTTGTGCATATGTCTCTTATAGTTGAAAACAAAATTAACACTACTGCAAACTACTAAAACAAAGTGCCAACAAAACTTATGTGTTTTCAATGTCTATTATTTTATTTTATTCTGGCGGGGAAAGGTGTTGCATGCAATGTGAATACACAATTGTCACTGAAAAGCATGCTCATGCTTCCACACTTCATCTGTTGCATGCAATCAGCATTGGATGAATTTATAGATGAAGGTGGTGCATTTTGGGTCCATCTCCAATGGACAGCACTAGAAGACATGCCAGCCAAGAACTTGAACTTAAGTAAGTAGTAAACCTGCCTACTTATAACTTATGTCCACGAGGTACAAGTTGCAGCACGAGCAATTTCCTCCAATAGAATAAGAGCTACTGACGGGCTCGGTAACTTTTCTTTTTTGGAAGTACTTTTGCAGTGAGAAATTAAAGTTTATGTAAATAAAGCTTTCCAATAGAATATATGGATGACCTCAAGAAGGACCTCATGATGCTGTGCAGTTCATCCCTGTCAAGAGATCTAGCACAGCAGAATGGTTATTATTCCTGAGAACAGCAGTTAACTTTTTTACCCAGGAAGTGGCATCATCATCTTTTTATGTTTTTACAGCTAGGATGCTAAGATGGACTGTTTCTTCCATCAGGCCACACTGATTCAATTTCCTACAGTACCACCTGAGTTTCCAAAAATTAATTCCTGTGTCTAAAATACACCTATATATAGATACATTTTAAAGTTATAGTAATTAAATAATTAAAAGATTTCTTAAAATTATCAGAGGGTTTTTTTTTTTTTAATGTCTTATCTCATACTACAAGACAGGAACTTCTCTTGGAGTTATATGACTAATGCTCTTTGTATTATTTTTTATTAACTCACTGTATGCCATATATATGTTCAATAACTCTGACTAAAATATGGTGAACCAAAAACAAGACTTGTTTAAAGAATCTGATAAGGGGGAAAAGAGGATGTAAAGAAGTGAAATACAGAGGAACCTGCAATTATCAGTAGGATGGATTTTCTTCCCTTTCTGACAGGGATAGAGTTACCAAACCTATTATTACATGTTTCTAATTACATATCTCTTCAATAGATCACTCAGTTAAGGAGAAATATCTATTGACTGGGGAACATCACTAATTGTTCCTGTTTGTTGGCATACTGTCTGATTGGGGTAATTATAGAGCTGTTTCCCCATTTTCTTTGGCTCTGAAGACATATTTCTTCACAGATTGCATAGAATTTAGCAACTTGGATCTCTTCATTTTAGCTTTTATGTTCCTCTTCCCTACCCTTTCTTCACTTGGACAGTATAATGTCTGTATTACTCTCAAAATGACCTATACAACTGTAACTTGCACATGCATGTAAGGAGACCTATTGCAACAGTTTCAGCATCCAATCAGGCTACGCACTGTTCATAGTACACGAAGTCTTTACTTTCAATAGTTAAAAAGTTCTTCCACTGATAATATAAAAGCCTTTGACTTGCAGAATTACCACACTTAGAAAAAGGTGGGGTAAAAAAGTTTGAACTTATTAAGTAGTTCATCCCCTTAATACAGGTATGTAGCCAGTTTGCTTTGATACACTGAGATCAAGTTTTAACTGTCTGGGAGACATCTGTGATATGTCTGCAAGTGATTTAGCAAAAATCAGCAACCTGCTGCCGCAGCACACACTTCTAGATGGATCACACATCAACACAAAAAGCTGGAGCACATCAAAACACAAGTGTACAGTAATGTAATAAGACCCTTTATTAGCCAGGATTTACAGATTTTCACTAACTGGTTCTTGCACTGAGCCCAGTAGTTTACATTTGCCTTTCAGGGGCAAGTCGTAGAAAGTCTCTCCTCCTACCTAGCCTGACAGTTCCAT
Organism: Lagopus muta; assembly: GCF_023343835.1. Lineage (NCBI taxonomy): Eukaryota > Metazoa > Chordata > Aves > Galliformes > Phasianidae > Lagopus > Lagopus muta. Next base: position 5,921,996 of record NC_064443.1, on the reverse strand, counting down.
GCTGACCATTTATTGCCAGCCTGAATCAAGATAAACTAAATCTTCTGGCATACAGACTACTCCAACTGCATCACTTCTCACCCTGATGTGCACAGGCCATTTTATTCCAGCTGCAGATATTGATCTTTATTAATACTCCTCAAGAGAAATCTGTTCTGCAGTCATGTTTTCAGCTTCCTTTCCTCTTTCTAAAGCTATCTAAGTGGGAAGAAGGTTTCATACTAAATTTCTGGATCTTGCTGCAGAAGCAAAACAAAATCTCCTCCACTGTCAGGAGATTAATTTGAGATTCAAGGTGTATCTCTGGAAACCACCATTCCTCTGTACAGCCAGATAAGATAGACACTGTGATTTTTACAAAGGCAAGTAACAAAAGTTTACTTTCGTTATCTTCTATTACAAGAAAAAGCACCAGAAGTTACTCTCTCCTCATTCTGTGCCGCGGGCATAATGAACTCAAAGAAGCATCATCTCCTATTCTGACTCCATGATGTAGAGTTGTATCATCCTCAGGTGCTTCTAGTCAGATATACATGAATGGAAGCAGCATAAAAAAGTAAAAATAAAAATGAAGAACCTGATCTCATTAAACAGAACTTAGAAACTAGATCTAAATCCAATCTAGTCAGTAGGAAGACTCAAGTACTTCCCACAGGGTTGTGAACAAACCTCAGACCTGGGACAGTCATGTTTATTTACTGGACCTATTGCCTGTCTAAGAAATGCTGTAAATTCTCCAAACCTCTATGTAACCTGATGAAATGAAGTTTCTCTAGGAAGATTTGTATCTTTGGAGCAGTGAACGTTACACGTGATGGAACTGTTACCCTGGTTACTACAGAAATTATTCAATAACAGAGCAAATTGGTATGTAAACAGTAACACTTATCTAACCTATTGGCACAAATACACCTGCTGACAAGTGCATTCCACACACTCCAAAGACCCTGTCCTGTACAGATGTACTTCCTTTTCAGTCTTCTTTATTCAGAACCTATTCTATAGTATAGAGAATTACTTCTCATCATCCCGAAAGACCGATAATACCAGCATCAAGTATATTCAGCTGTCCAAGACATCTTTTTCCTTGGACCAGAGCTGAATACACTGCACATGAAATTCATGGAAATAATATCAAAGTACTGCATCTCTTATCAATCTGCTGTCAGAAAAACACTATTTGGTATCAGATTTAATCTTAAAATGAGAAGACAATTGCTCAAAAGATCAGGTAATCAAAGCTCACTGCCCCTCAAGTGGAAATTTTTAATACAGGATTCCTGGCATTGAAAACAATTGTCAACAGAAACATAAATTCCTTCCCTCCTCCACATAAGACTTGAAGAGTTTCTACAGTAGAGACTGGACCCGTAGTTCCTTGAAATTAATATGGTAGCCCCACGGTTGGTGGGACAATAACCACCATAGGAAACAAACTCACAGAAACAACTCCCTAGTTTAAGAGCCATTTTTTCCCACAACCCACTGAGGAAATAAACGCTAATGCATGCTCCTGGTGCTCTACACACTGGGTTGTTGAGCTGCAATTTTTACACCATGTTGAAAGAATGTGCTTTCTATTATTCCTTCTTCAATTGCTTAAAAACAAAATCATGGCCAACTACTCTGAAACTACTGCATTCATCACAGTGTGCTTTTTAGCTTTAGGACTTCCCTCATATTCAGTAGAATTTACTTTTTTATGATGTTCTCTCTAAAAAGAATTCCTTTTTTTTTTGGTGTATGCTAATTTTCAAAAAAAGTTTCATAAAAAATCCTGCCTCATGTGCTAGAGCAATGATGTCCTACAGAATAAAACAAGTTCTGTATTAATGGATTCTAAGAGAAATATTTCCTCAAAAATTACTTTTCTGAATTTCCAGCTTCTTTCCAATTTTGTCCCTTCTGGGGACTTCACTTCTAAGCTTCCTTCAAGCAAGATAGCTTCTCTTTTTTTGTCCATTTCTCAGTGCATGAACTAGAAGTACTGCTTAAACATGCAGAGAAGGTCACATATTGCCATCACACCATTCACAGGCAGACACAGCCCCAGCTACCTGTGATGGGGAAGGACTCTCCTTGTGAACAGGACATGACACAACATCCCATGCCAGTGCTAAAGCACATTTCAGCTGCTCTTCTGTGCCTTCTCTGCTGAGAAGCTGCATTTGATTTACAAAGCAAAGGTACCGCAGCCAACAAAGCCCCCAGGCGAGTGAACAAATGACCACCATTCAAGCAGGAGACCTGTCCTACCACACAGCATCAAAGATGTCATGAAATTCTCCAGCAGGAGCTCCACAGGAAACAAAACAAAACAAAAACCTTATGAAAACCTGCTACAGCTACATGTATATTCATAACAGGAATTTCTATCAGTGACTGCCTTGTAACAGCCATTTCTTTGCACTGACAACTACAGCTATGACCTAGTTATACATGTAATTGAGAGCATTATTTCTGTGTGATTTTGATCCACAAAATAAAATAATTATGGAAGTGCAGGCCTTCATTATGTTTTAGTGCTGGGGAGCCTATTTGGTGGTTGTTCTTGTTGCAAACTGAGGCATCAAGAAAGTTGCTCTTTAATCTATTAGAGGACATGAGAAACTGTGTAACACAGCATGGAAAAGTTTATTAACTATTATCTTGTGCATGCAAAGGTAGCACAGAAAATTTAAAGGTGAAGCCCAAGTTCAGACTAACTAAGATGTTTATTTCAACTGGATAAATTTAGACTGATGGGGTAATGAAAGGGGCATTGACAACCACTTGTGAGCTCCTTTAACATATCTATTTTCAGGAAATGTAACATCTGGTGTATACTACATCCATTATCCTATCTGTCCAACTTAAGTGCACACAAATAATATATGTGCATGACTGATTTCCCTGTTGATGTCTTTATTATTACTTTGAGCAGATGAAATCTAGACCAGTCTTTTACTGTTACATTTTGTTTTCTGCATTCCAATGTCAAATTGCTTAATTATGTGATATTTGGTCACACTCTCTAAACATTTCTTGCTGTCATTGTTGTGCCCAGTAATTAGCATAAGTGGAAAAGCAGGACAAAGTGCAGAAACTGAAACAGTTCCAATTCAAAACTTATCAATCCATAATTTCGTTATTTACAAAACTAGAAGCAAATCATTAATGATTTATCAGGACACAGTAGCTGGGACTAGAAGCTGTTAAGAACAGAAGGGCCCACTCTGACTGTGTGTCCTGACCTCCCACACCCCCAGGCCCTGACCTCCAGCCACTCATCTCCTCCTGCAGCTCCCGACTTCTGGCTGCCTTCCTGCAATTCATTCCAAAGCTGCCTAAATGTAATTGAGTAATTTCACTTGCCATGGAAGCTCATACAGCCCAGCCCAATAGGCTGCTCTGATGATGTAATATCAGCACTGGGGAGCACAAACACTTTCTCATCAAACTTCAGTTGTTACAGAGATGTTTCTTTAATTAGCAATAGAGAACATAAGTTATCTTAACCTTGTCCTCATAGATAATTTCCTAGACTGGAAATAGACTAGCCATCTACATAAGAAATCACTGTTTTACCAGAGCTGAAAAGAGCACTTGTTCTGCTCTACAGATCTGTGTGTTCAGAGCATACTGACTTCTATAGGACAGCATTTTGTACACTATTAAAATCCTTAAGATGAAGAAAATAGCCTCAGACTCATCTTGCCTTCCCCACTGGCTATGTTTCCATTTTGGCAGGAAAACAGCTCCTAAAACAACAACTGCTTTCATACTTTGTGATGAAAGTTGCGTTTATCTCAAGCTTTGCAAGGTGGTAAAACACACATATTTATGGAGTATTATCTCTACCATAACTAAGTCAGAGAACCCTTTTCCTTGTTTAAGAAAAAAGCACTGCTGTAGATGATGTTTTAAAGTCGGTACAAACAGCTAACCAAAAAGAGCAGCATGCTCACTGGGATGCTGAGGACCTGGAGTCCTACATGGGCAACTCCAGGCTGCGAGCAGCACTGCTGGCAGCAAGAGGGGACAGCAGCCCCAACACCTCTGGCAGCTGACAGAGGGCACTGAGCTCACACTGTGGCTTGCCTGCCTGCTCTAGCACTGCTAGGGCCTCATTTAGCAGCACTGTGCCTTCAAAAATCAGATTTATAGATTAAGACTACTACTTCAGAAGTGCTTCAGCGGCCACACACAAACCTAAAGGTGGTACAATGAGAAGGAAGTGAAAGGGAGATGAAAGATTTTAATCAGCATTGAGGGCAGTATAATTTTGAATCAGCCACAGCAGTCATTTCTTGGCCGTGGAATTGAGTGCCAGAAAAAGAAACGGGAGCTCAAATCCTGAATGTCTGTCAGAGCCCAACACTTGCAAACAAATCTTTGGAAAAGAGCAAGACTGGTTAACAGCAGTGATAGTGCATATAGCATGAAGTGTCAAAGGGCTGCTGCCTTCTTAATCTTCACTTCCTGGGGCTGTGCACTGCTATAACTGTAACACTTCTGCTTCTGCAGGACCAAGGGAAAGAAAAGAGCACATGTGGAGGCAGTGAAATGGTGGATACAGAAGATGTGCCCTTTTATTTGAGATGTACCATATTGCTGCTCCTGTGGATATCCCTCTCTCTCCTCACATCCTCCACCCAACACTCAGCTTGCAGGAGTCATCACAAACACAAAAGGAAACTTAACCTTAATCAAGAAGAGAGAGACTGGAGGCCAAATGGATGCAAGCAGAGAAAGAGAGCTGTGTGCTGAACCTCTTCTTTGATAGATACAGGCACTGCCATGGAACCAGTGGGAGCAGAGGGCTTAATTTGGTATAAAGCAAAAAACCAATACTCACCACAGTGTTCCAGTGGCCTGAGTGAAAATTGTCCCCCAAATACTTAAAAAGTGAGATCCTACAGTCAAATTCATGTCAGTGTAACTAAGGACCACGAATACTTGGCCTGTTTTCACTGTAGACTTTAGTGCTTCAGAAAAACCCTTCTAAAGCATTCCCTTCACTTATCAGCTGGTGAAGCCAAGAGTTACATACTCTTTTTTTTTTTTTTTTTTTCCTGAAACAGGCTATGAAATTCCATCCTGAAACAGGATACACTTGATCTCTTAGAGTAGACACACATATCACACCACATCTTTCTTTACAAGATAGAGTGAAGAAACCAGGCACAAAAGAAGAAAAGAAAGTAACTCCTGCAGTGCCAACAGTGCCAACCTAATTCATCCCTTAGAGGCATGCCTCAGCATAGCAAGTATATTCACTGTATCCAAATACAGTGATGCTTTGCAACAGGTCTCAGAAGCTATGAATGACATCCTTCCTCTAGCTGAACTTATCAAGAGCCATCTACAAACGGTGCACTTTTAGAGACTGGGAATATCATCCATTACCAACCCACAAAGCTGAGAAGTAGCCTTTATATGGCACCAGTTTAACTTGGGACTGAGAGAAGATACATCTCAATACAAAAAAAGAGAAAGTCTTTCTTAGAGTGAGGGAGAAAAATCTCTTTCAGTCCCACCAAGAAATCACTCCATGATGCAGTATTATTAAGAAAACTACAAAAAGCAGGTAAACATGTGGACCAGTTACTGAAGTTCACATTTTCAGAATGTCAAACATTTTCAACCCAGCCTTTCCTTACATGTAGTTACTTTGACAATGCTTGCAGTGAGCTAGTCCAACTGACTATGCCCTCAGGGATGGAAAGACAGCATAATATTGCAAACTTGCTGTATATCTCAAATCTTCTTCTAGTTTCTCCAAAATATTGGGTATGTGTTGCCTTAACTCTTGGTATCAGCCATTTGGAAATGTCAGGAAAGATGTATCAATGCTTTGGAATGTCCTAAGTTCTCTTTATGAACTCATAGAGCATAATCTTCACTCTAAGAATTATTTTGATTGTCTATTTAAACCACTGGCTGTTCTATGTTACATGTGATAAAGTTAGAGTGATTTTTGAAAAACAAATCATAAATATCTGGGTCACCTGATAGTCTTAAAAATGTTATTTTTATATTTGAAATGGCCTGAAAAGTGCTTCTGGAACAGTATAATCTCTGAATAGGTGAAATGCTATTATAAGTAATGAGAAATCAACATACACTGAATGTTGCAAGAAATCATGAGGACAGAAGATTTTAAAAGAGCAAACACTGGCCAAATACAGAAAAATAAAATAAAATAAAATAAAATAAAATAAAATAAAATAAAATAAAATAAAATAAGTGTATGTCATTACCCAAGGATCTAGTTTAGATGCACAACAGGAAAAAGTCAGCTAAGTCTCCTCACCTTCCTCAATTATCAATATGCACAGATTTTCATTTTGCTTACTTCAATATCAGTACCTCATCAATAAGAAGAAAGGCAGCACCTGCACAGAGAAGATGCAGTTCTTTGGATCTAGGAGCACTGGACTCTGTGCTTCTGACCTCTAAATGAACAAATAACCAGCATTAAAATTGAAGTGGCTCCACAGGAGTTGGATTAGTGTGCTGCTGCAGCATCCCCCACTTTCTTACTTGATATGGAAGCTAAAGGATGCACAGAGGATTAATATTAATATTTCAAGGCACACAAAACCTCACCAAGTGTGCGTGTTGAATGCTGCTCTCAATGAACTGTTCTGCTCTAGCCCACCCCCAATCACTCTTTCAGTAGGAAGTTGCCATGGTAATGATAATTATTCTTGATCAGCAGGATACAGTAATTATTGCAGTAAATATCATGTAAAACTTGTCACTACATGTGCGAGACAGGGATTGTCTCCTCAATTATCCATCCTTCTTTGCCCTTATAAGGTAGGTTAGGTTTTTTGGCCTTTTTGTTGTTGCAAATTGTGGTAAAAGATATTAAATCCAATTATTTTTTGCTAATATGAACTTTGCAAGAGGTGCTTGGCAGTTGCAAGCAGCTGTTTGGATGATTCCAAGAAAGCAGTATCTGATTATTTCCACAGTAAGGAAGGTAAACAGGATTTGAGTTGAGAGAATTTACTGTAATAATTAAATGGCTTAATATTTTGAAACACTTTCTCGAATTATTTAAATAGTGGCCTAAAGGTTTTCCAAGCTACAAGTCCCTCACATCTACTATCAGTACTGAAGTTCATGGGTGTGACAACTTAAATTCAAGAGAAAAAGGCCCTATATTGGATACATTTTCATGGGGGATGTGTTTGCCATCAGGACAGGGCTAGTTGAGCAGAAACTGGTTCTACACCAGTCCTTGGGATCTTGAACTCAGCAACTGCTTTCTCTGCTAAGAAATACAGCAACTTCTTTTAATAACTGCGTACCCTCTTTTTGCCATTTTAATTGGTAGACCTTCATTTACAAACTAGTTGCAAAAAATGATGTGACTGATGGAGAGAGTATCAATATTCTGAAGACATCCATCATGAGTACTAATCTTATATGTAACTTTACGTGGAAGCCTTTCTAGAAATAAATCTTCTCCTCCATGCACCTGAGTGCATATACAGTGTTAACCTGCACATTTATACAAAAAAATTTTTCTGTAGGATATCTGCTATATTTTGAGGCAAAATAACTCTTGGTATGCTGAGTCACTCTTGACTAGCTTTTGGGTATCTGATACTTTGGATATTGCTTACAAGCTTTGTCATGCACACTGCCCAAATGTTTCTGTTTCTCTTGGGACCATAAACAGCATCCCTTTCATTACCCATGGATCAGGGTGAATCTATCTAGATTGCATTTTACAGTATCTTGTTTCATCTCTACATTTTGTAACTACTTCAAAAGAAGTAAAGGGAAAACAATATCACACAGTATTTTCCAAAGGTCTTATTTTGGACAATAGTACAGCAGAAATCAATCAGCATTTCAGTAATGCAAGCATTTTAAAGAACAGAAAAAAGTGTTTATGCTAGTGCAAGATCTGCTGAACCAACAGGTTTTGAAACTGCCTTAGGAAGTTAACCATGTTGTGTTTTTTTTAGTACCTATATGACACAATCTTTTGTTATACCTCTATATGACATAATGTTCTGTAGTCATTAATATGGGACTAATCTTATAGGCATCTCATCTGCTCTCAATGGAGTGGGAGCAGTGCCAGGTTCTTATGTACGCAAAAATCCAAGAAAAAGATTTATCTGTCTATCAGCATGTATTCATTACACCTAAATTATTATTTGCTCACTATCAGCGTAACCAACACCTCAAAATGCATAGAAGTTAGACAGACTGTAAGACACAGTCACGGCAAGCTTAAGGGAAAAAAACACAAAACACAACCAACAAGTCTGTTTGCCTCCTTCCTTTTTATAATAATGATCAGAAGCCAAGATTGAGAAGCTTGCAGGCTGGGGTCTGCACAGAGAATGCAAACGTGGGTTTCTTTCCATATTACAGGAGACTATGGAAATGAGTGTTGGCAAATTGCCTGCCAAACGCTTTTGATGGGTCTGCTTGGTTCCTGCATTTGACCAGCTGTAATTTTAAGTATGATAATTACAAGCCTTTCTCAAAGGAGCAAAACCCAGCATTTTTTATGAGAATCCTGGAATCGGGATTCACGGTCCACCATCAGCATACCATGAGCTTTCTCTATGACCTTGACCATACCACTCAAGCTTAAATTCAAAGGCCAATAATACAAAGGTTTCTAATTTTTTGTGGTTTTGACAAGGTCCCAGATCCGAATGCTGTCAAATGGAACAATGTCTATGTCCTTCTTGTGCAGTCATACATCTTAAAAGATAAAACCCCCAAGTGTTGGAACTAATATACAAGCTATCACAGCATGAATTCACACAATCTGAACAACTAGGCGACTAGAAGCTAGTATTGCTTATTCAAGTAATGTTTCTCAATTAATTTCCTAAAAACCTAAACTCAGTACAGATAGCACATTCCAAAATGAAGCCAAATACTACCTGAAAGTGTAGCCTTTCCATTATTTTGCTCTTGATAGGTGTCTCAAATTGCACTCTGACTGTTGTGATAGACTAGTTCAAAACAACCCAACATTTTTCTTGTCAAATTCACACACACAGGCACAAAGATACCTCATATACACATACACGCCAGGAGTGGCTGCCCGATTAATTAACAGCAGCTTGGCTATTGTGCCCTTCTTCTCTCCACATCCACACCCCCTGCCCGCCCCCAGGACATCTCCTAAATTTTCCTTCCACTGTGGTGTATAGAAGGTGGTCAGTTTTCCTTTCTATGTGAAGTATGCAGACCTCTCTGCCCCAACAAGACAATATTTCACTTGTTCACCTTCCGAAAGGGATGGCTGGAAGATGCACCAGCCTTCCGCTGGGAGATCAAAGAGCTGCTGAGACATGCTGGTCAAGTATTTCCCTTTCATCTCAATATATTGTTTGTGACTGTATGCCATTCTTAAAGGGTGAAGGTGGTTTCTAATCATTGCAGAAAGAGCAATTGGACATGATAGCAAGAGAAAAGTAAAGATTAAGAACTGCTTAAAAGCAGACTACTATGCAGAAATAGCAAGTTAGATATTTGGAAAAACTGGATATAGGCTTGAGCAGCACCAAATATTAGAAATTCATGGAACATAAAAGAAATAATCATTAAGCACTGATACTTTATGATGTCACAGGGGTTGCTTTATTCCCAGTATAAGTATTATACTGCTAGACATGCTATTTATTGACCATTTCCAAGAATGAACACTGCCCTACAACAAAAAGGACTTAAATTATTTGCAATGCATATAATAATTCTGCAGAATGAGAGACTTGCCAAATTCATACAGCAAAGCAATGCAAAAAAATCACCTATGTTCTGATAAATCATAGATAAACTACAAATTAAGCAAAACTTTCTAAGTTGCAGCAAAACAGAACGCAGGATTTAAAGTTTCTCCTGGTGTAGCTTTTCTTTTAGGTCAGCAATTCAGTTTTAAACCACGGAGCTGAATTTTATTTGTATTTCACTTTGTTAACTCATCCCTCATGAAAAAAACAAAACTATAACTGCAACTCATTCATTAAAGATGTGTTCTTTATCCTTAGAAGATATCCAATAAGACTTTGGTAATTCAAACAGTCAAAAAGATAAAGACTTTTTTTTCCAATCTTCTGGAGCAGGGCAGCACTGAAGGAATGACCAGCCAGAAGAAGTCACCTATTTGGTATCTGGTAAGGCTGCACACCTGGGATCACTGTAGCAATGCTGGAGCAAACAGCAAAAGTAAAGCCCAGCATTGTACTCTTTGCAGGACAAGGATCCCAGAGCCCAAAGCAAGCTTGCCACTTCAGCAGGCATTCTGGATGGCCCAGCAGGTAAGTGTTTGCAGAGGTATGTGACATGGCAAGGTATCTGGACAGAAATATGTTTGACCTCCAGGAATTCAAACTCACTGAGTGGTTCAAGTGTAACAAATGTACTGAATGAGGGCATAGAGGAAGGGCTGCTGCGTGCCTGACCTCCCCAAAGGAAGAAGTAAAACCTTTGCTGTTCCCTAGGTCCCCTGAGGTCAGTCCCATCCCACAGTAATGCTGCCAGTAGCCTGCGGCTCCTGGCTTCAATGCTAGGGAAGCTCTTCAGTGACCTACCAGTGAAACATGCTCACCTCAAGGAGCAGATTGACCTGCTACGTGTAGATGAGTTGCATCGTATTTCTGCCCTATTCTATTTTAACAGTAACATTTTCACTAAACCAAAATGAAAACAAGCAGTATTAAGTGCAAGTATCTCCTATGCAAATATTTATCTAAGGAAGAAAAAGTGTTCTTGTGTGCAACCACAGGTGCACAGACAAACACTCAACACCAAATTCAGTAAAATAGCCTTTGGACAAAAAGCTGAGCTGTGTTTGGACAGATGGCCAGTTTTTCCATAAATGCTTCACTTCTATTGTTTTTCAGGGCAAGGTTCTGTACTAGAAGAAAAATATCTACAACACATTTAGTAATTCCCATGGATTACACAAATAAGAGTTTACCACTATCTGCAAATAAATTGCAAGGTCTCTAAAACACTCAAGGTACGTGTTTCTTCACAGAATATGTGTAGTTCTGAAAGTATTTCTATTTACTTCCATGGAAACAACAAGAGACACAAAGAGCACAATAACCCTATTTGATAGAGCAAATTCTCAGCTACAAAAATCTGTTTTTCAACATGTTCACCACCATTAACTGTGGTGGCATTTTTCACCAGCCACGAACAAAAGCCTGCATGCTATGCTTGTGAAAATCTGTATGTCTGTCCAGAACATTGCTTGTCTTTCACATTACTGTTGCCACTGCTGAAACACATCACCTACCTCTCACATCAAGTTTGGTCTCCATAAATGTTCAGCAAGTGTTGAATGTCAAAAATACAACGGTTTCTGCATGGAGGAATTAAATCCGACACCTCTGTTTCATACACACTTCCACATCAGCCACCATTCTGTCAGACTGCCCTTCTGCTGCCATCTACCACACAGCAACAACACTTCATGGAACACTGGTGGGAAGCTTCAACCACCACCATCTGCCTTTGACAGTGCAAGCCAACACCGTAAAATAGGAGGCATTACTTTCAGAGCAGTCCTTGTATCTAGCAACAGGCACAAGTCCTGCTCTCAAAGAAGCAAGTAGGATAGCTGAAAGTCACAGAGGTTCAAAACAAAGACTAAAAACATCCCATAAAAGTTTGTTAGATGCATATTAAAAAAGAAAAAAAGGAAAAGGAAGACACTTCAGTGAAAAGTGTAAGTGAAATCTAAATCTTAAAACAAAAAGAATAATCTTTCAACTAGTGCAACTAGCTGAGGCAAGTTGCCTGGTATTTCTTAACCAGGAAAGTTCTTTCCCTTGGCAGCGTAGCAACTTGTGCCTGCAAAGATGCTGATAACTAGGGTTAGGTGAACCGGTTTAGATAAAGAACCAACTTGAACCTCTGCCCAAGTTTGAACCTGAGGCCTTTTTTTCAAACCAATGTTAGGAGATATTTTTTCTCCTTTTGATTTATCCCTGTGCTTCCTTTCCAAAACTCGCTCTTCTCCATTCTTGGCAAGAATAAGAAGACAGGCTCGGACCTTGCATCTCCAAAGTCTTTTGACAGTCCTGTAAATCCTGTAGCTCACCAATTTCCAGATCTGAGAGATTTGGCTGAGAACACACCAGCCAGGTGGCTTGAAATTGTGAGCACCAAATCACAATGCCGCCTTGATTTTATCTTTTGCTTCTTCTGTAAGCAGCTAGTGATGCTTCAGAATGTATCACAAGGAATCTTTGGATAAGATTACCACATAATATAGAAGGTGGGAAGAAAGATTTCCAAAACATATTAAGCAGAAGATCCAGGTGGTATAAGATAAGAAGTCATTTTGACATCAACTGCTACACATGCACACACACCCACTGCTCTTGCTCTCTAAGAAGCACACTGTGCAAGCCAGATAATGGATGAGTTTTCCTATTGCCACACAATTGTCAATGCCAGGTGTAGGGTCAATTTTTTCCCCTCCTTCCAATAATCCATATGAAGCTGGCAAACAGCCATCCTCAAAAGAAACAAAATGTTTATACATGTGAAAAATCCAACTGCTACCGATTTTGTTAAGTTATAGCACATGCTCTTGGCAAAGCATTAATGGCAAGTTTTTTCAGTACTTAAACCCCATAATTGTTCTGAGAATAACAAGAGTACTTGTCAGGATTATTTTTTTCCCCAATGAATTAGAAGAATATCATATTTCTGCAGCAAATCTATACTGTGACTTAACTCAGTGCCATCAACAGACAAAGTAGAGATAGGGCTCATGAGTCTCCACATACTCCTATTACTTTCTGCCTGTATTGTCACACCAAGAGTCCACTTAGAACAGTATTCAACCTTTGAAAGTAGCCATACAGCTGTTAAGTAGTTTGGGGAGGAGATGTACCAGGAACAAAACAGTTAGTTTAGGATCATTATCTGGTAGATAGTAATATATGGAAACTCACATTTTGGATATCAAGGGTTTCATCAACATTTTCCTGTTTAAAGCACCTGAAGCAAACCCACCATCCAGTAGTTTATCTACCAACTCTTCCCCACGTCTTCCCAAGATATAACCTGACTGCTAGCAAAATACTCTTATATCCTTTTCACCTCAGTTTTTCTGTGTTACAAGCTAGTCTATCATACAAATTCTGGTAACAAATCATCCAGCCCTCCCATGTACTCAGCAACTAGTGACTGGGTCAGGTGAATAAGTCTGCAGATAGTGCTACACGGTAGGGATGACAAGTATGTCACATCGCATGATGGATGCAAATGCAGTTTTGGGACAAGAGTGACACTGCAACATAAGGCAGATGGTAGGAAACTTCCTTTTATCTGTGTTTCTGTCAGCAGAAGGTCTCCTTCCCCACTGGCTCCCCAGCCTTCTCCTGCTCTTTACCCCACTGGCCAGAGACAAGAGGACACTGCACAGCTATAGGAGGGTTGTGGTCTGAGAAACAGCAGCTGTTGGAGCTATCTGTGGGAGCTGATAAGGCTGAGAGGAGCAGTGCAGAATCTTTGATGGAGATATCGCAATGAATGATGAACATTCTTCCAGAGGAAAAGAATATGAGCCCATTCAGTGGGGAAATAGTAATAGCACGTGCTGATTTTCAAAGGTTTCTATCTCTGTTCTCCATATTGGCTTGGAGTCATCATGGCAAAACAATGTTTTATGGTTTCTGGAACATCTTTATTAATGACATCGATGAGGGAATTGAGTGCACCCTCAGCAAGTTTGCTGACGACACCAAGCTGAGTGGTGTGGTTGATACGGTGGAAGGAAGAGATGCCATTCAGAGGGACCTCGACAGGCTGGAGGGCTGGGCTCGGGTGAACCTGATGAGGTTCAACACGGCAAAGTGCAAGGTTTTGCATTTGGGCCGGAAGAACCCCAGGCACCTGTACAGGCTGGGAGGAGTGGTCCTTGAGAGCAGCTCGGCAGAGAAGGACCTGGGGGTCCTGATGGACGAGAGACTGAATATGAGCCAGCAGTGCGCTCTGGCAGCTCAAAAGGCAAATGGGATCCTGGGCTCCATCAGGAGAGGGGTGGCCAGCAGGGACAGGGAGGTGATTGTCCCTCTCTACTCGGCTCTTGTGAGGCCCCACCTGGAGTACTGTGTCCAGGTGTGGAGCCCTCAGTACAAGAAGGACATTGAGATTTTGGAAAGGGTCCAGAGGAGGGCGACTAAGATGATCAGGGGGCTGGAGCAGCTCCCCTATGAGGACAGGCTGAGGGAGTTGGGCTTGTTCAGCCTGGAGAAGAGAAGGCTGCGGGGTGACCTCATTGCAGCCTATCAATACCTGAAGGGAACCTACACCCAGGAGGGGAGTAAACTCTTCAAAAGGGCTGACAACAGCAGGACTAGGGGAAATGGTTTTAAGTTGAAGGAGGGAAGATTTAGGTTAGATGTTAGGGGGAAGTTCTTTACTAGGAGAGTGGTTAGGCCCTGGAACGGGCTGCCCAGGGAGGTTGTGGATGCCCCGTCCTTGGACGTGTTTAAGGCCAGGTTGGACGGGGTCCTGGGCAACCTGATCTGAATGTGTATGTTTGGTGGCCCTGCTAGGCAGGGGGGTTGGAACTACATGATCCTTGGGGTCCCTTCCAACCCGGGTGATTCTGTGATTCTGTGATTCTGTGATTCTGTGAAAGGTATTTGGTGAATTTACTTCAAACACTGGCAAAGAAGCAGCCCACTAAGCCAAATTCATTCCCAAAGGTATTTTGTTTGAGTAACACTTGCAGGAAAACAGCAGAACATCTCCCCTCTGCCCCTCACGCACCTTAAAATGGTTCTGTTTGGAGGGAAATAAAACCCAGATCCTTCCATTTGAAAAAGAGAATAGCTGCATTTGAAGAAGTTTCTAATTTACCTCAGATTTTTTTTTTGGCAATTTTATAATGAGCGCTACTAACAAGACAGCAGCTTTATTTCAAAAGTACTGGGAGCAAAGGTTCAGCACTACAGTGAGAGGAGCAATTCCTTAAAAACATCTCCAACACATGCACTCAGTTTGAAGATTTAAGATGAATGAATGATAAATAAGTGGGAAAAAGATACGTATTGAAGTTATCTACCTGGTGAAACATGCCTCAGAATAACTTTCTTTTCAGTGATCTCAGAAAGATTAAGCAACTGAATGGGAGTAGAGCATAGTGTTGACAGGACTTCATTTGGCCACCAAAAATCTTCACAAGCAGTTTAGATACTTTGCAGATATGCCAAATAGCTTACTAATACAGGAGTAAGAAAGTTGGTCCTCTATCATGGGTACACAGATCTTCACAGCAGCATGGAAAGTTATTTGCAGCCAGCATGTTACACTTGTGCTCTCTGTGTGCTCCTTACACCACTGAGGAAGCTCTGGTATTCATAGATCCTTAAAATCATGGGGTCATGATATTTGATTCATCCAAAAATATTCAGTACTCTGATGCTTTCAGTGGCTTCTGTAGCCACAACTTTCTCTGGACTGCCTATCAAAGACATGCATGGAAGCTATTGCAAATCAAATGCTTTCAAGAAATGTTACAAATCAAACACTTAGGCCAAGGCCCTGCTGATAGACCTCAGGATCCCATGCTGAGTGCTCTTTTAACACTCCATTCTAAAGCTGCACAATGCGTATTTTGAGAAGACAAAAACTTATTTTAGCGTGTGAACATACACTTACAAAAATCCATAGTGATACCACTTGGGCATCAACCATCTATTTACAGTCTCTTTGCTAAAGCCAAGTGGATGCATCAATAAACAAAAAAAATAGAATCCTAAAATGAAGTACTCAGCCATTCATGCTCAATTGTTCTTTAAATATTTAGCCGGCATGAGGGGAAAGGCAAGATCAAAATAACAGATTACCCATCTGAGCTAACACAAGGCCTAAATGTTGCTAACCTTCTCTTATTTCTGTTCCAAAATATTAGAAAATTAAATACGGCTAAAAAAATGAGCAAGGTTATTATACTCTCAAATGAAAACCCTTCAGCTCGTTCTTTCAAATTGCAACTAATGTGTAATCCTTGTAGCTTAAGTCATTTGAATATGAAAAGACTTCAGACAAGAGGTGCTAATAAGAACACCCCACACTTCAGATTTCAACTGACATGGCAATTTGTATTTCAATAACACACACAAAAAAAATCACTGCTAAATCTTGAGGAAAGAAATACCTTCACTCCTACACTGCGTCCATTTACAATACTTATATGCATACATTTGAGCATCACTAATGAAAGCCACGCTTCAAGAAGACAATTTAAATTGCCCTTCAAAAGGCAGAGAAAGGAACGTATCATTAGCATGACACCTCCACTGCTCTTTAATGCAAAAAAGGTTGGTTGTGCTACTTGAAATTACAGGTAGGTGTAAATGAAAAAATACATTCTTTGCTTGGCGATAAGGAAAACGTGGAAACAGAAATGTCGAGGTGACAGACTGTCTTCTGCTTTTTCTCACTTTTGAGATCTGACAGCTTCAAAATGAAGCTGCATTATAATAAAAGTTGGGATCCTTTGCCTTTTGGGAATGTGATACACATCTGCTGGTGCTATAATAAGGAAAAAAAAAACATGGGCACCACTACATCTTGTTCTTTCATTTCTGGTGAGCCTCATGAACGTTATCTGTTTTGCCAAAAGTGAGTTTAATTGTGATATGATGAAAAGTTTTATGGTGTTACCATCTGGTCTTCGGCCAGATCTGACTTCAATTCCTGTATATAGAAGGTATTGTATAAAGTATGTTTTGAAAACAAAATCCTTGAGAAAATTCACTTTTGGCTGTCTTGATCTTTTAATCAGATTCACTGACTACCTGAGCTTATCTGTACATCAGCTGGGCACCCAAGTCAAGCAGTCACCTTTTTAAGCCCTGCTTCTGTCACTTTTGAACTCACCAAGTCAGTCCATTTTAAAAATAGCTCCTTCAAATAGCATTTTAGGAGATAAGCCTCAGCAAAATTGTGTGTTAGTAGTATATATGAACAGTAGCTTTAAACAGAAATTCTGATTGCAGAATACTGGAAATTGGGGGTAGGGAGTGAGGGGAAGAAGAGCACAAACTGCAAAGAACATTTCAGCCTTCAGTTTTCTTATGATATAACCCAACTGATCTAGCTTAAGATGACTGCAGATTCAGGGCACATTTTTGCTGAGGCTGGTTGAGGAAGTCACACATGCCATTGGTGTTCTTAGGAAAAGAGGATAGGACATCTGCTGTATTAAAATTAGCACAGGCTGCTATGAGAACATCTTAAGCAAATTCATGAAAAACCTCTCATGCTGCCCAGTCAAGTTTCAGGCTGCAAAGGTGAACAATAAAGATTAGTAGTTCTGAGAATATGCTGCAGAAATAAAACAATACAATAAACTCTATACTTCTTCCTTCAAGGTAAAGTGAGGAAAGGCTGAGGCTTTTAAATTGATTCTAATATCAGCTTTGTTATGATACACGTGTTCCTAAATACTGATGTGATTATCTGCACAGACCTGGATATGAGATGGAAGAAATGGCTTCTTTTTTTCCTCCTCTAAGTGAGCTTTTTTTATTTCCTGTGACTTTTATGCTTTTGCCATTGTTCAAAAATATCTTCTAAAATCTGATGTAATAAAGACAGAATTACATCCCTAAGCCCTCAGAAAGATCAATAAGTAAGTTAATTTCCTGAGTGGCCATACAGCTCCTGGTTTCTAAGAGAGGAAAATGACTAACGGATTCAGAAATATGGGCCTGGAGAGAGACATCTCCAACAGCACGTCAGTCCCTTGCAATGTAGTCACCTGTGATGTTCATTCTAGGTAGAGTCCCTTCTCCCTTCACACTAAGAAATATCCATACCTCTCAGAAATGAGAAGCAAGTGTGCTATGCTTAGATTACATCTTTTGAGACCTGTGGAGGAGGAAGAAGGGAAGGGCAGCAGGTAAGGAACAGACGCCCTTGGGGCTTTGCCTCCCATCTCCCCACAGCTTGTTCTAGTGCAACATCACCTCAGCTGTACCAGACTGCAGCCAGACCCCTCTTGCTTAGACCAAATGTTTCTGCCCTCCTGGGCACTTATTCTTACTCCTAGGAATAACAAGTCATGCAGGAAGCAAAAATAACCATATTGAAAGGAAAAGATAACTCTGGTAGGCAGTCAATCCCATATCCTCCTGCTGGATTACAGACAGGTACACACAGGGACACTGCACAAGGAGATGATTGTTATACTCTTTTAATCAAGATACTCCCAGGCTTTCCCTGCTCTACAGACAGCTCCTCTTCTTCATCCTCAGCCTGCTTATGCAACCCTTACACAGCAGACAACAGCTGAGTCAGTCTCACTTGAGAACTAGACTAGCAGCCAGCACATCCCGCGTGTGAATTCAGCCCTGTTCTCAAACAGAAGCAGGCACTTCCTCCTCTTTCAGGACTACCTGAGTCCTCCTGCCCATCTGCTCAGTGACCCTCTTGAAACATGGGAAGGTACCTCGGATATTGCAGACACTACAGATTGCAGTAGCCACACAGAGAGCTTTTATAGCTAAAGTACTTTCACTGTCAGTCTCCATCACGCCCATGCTCTCACTGTTGTCTGGCACTTGTGACTATCACCAGAGAAAAGGCTTCAGCTATTAACTGCTACTATGATGGACAGAGCTCTCATTCTAATTTCTCACAGGAAACTTCTGTAAGATATAATGTCACCATCATATTTATCTTAAAATTCTCCATTGTGGAGAATCTGATGCAACTACCAGTGTTAGCTGCTTTCAGTTCGAGCTTGTCTCCACTTGATTTAGAGGACTGTGAGCAACTGGCTATCCTCTGCATCAACCATTTCTTAGCGCTTTCCCTTTTCTTTCCAGAGTAATGACAAAAGCAAAATAGTATGGGTTAAACCTAATAAGATCTTAGAAACACATTTATTCAATGATTATTACCCAGTTCATAGCCAGAGGTCACACGTAAGCAGATTTTAATCCAACTTGAATGTACAAATTCCTTCCGCATTGCTCCAGTTTAATCATGGACCACCCTACCCAAAATGAACAGGTATTTTCTACTCTATACCTGCTTAACAAAGCTTGTTATGTCACACAAGAGTTATACCTAGGTGTTATTTTCTTTGAAGCCACATTTGTTGGCTGACACAGAAATATTCATTTACTCAAATGCATAAATCATGTATTTTTGTGTGTGACATGCTCCATCTAGCAAAAGTCTATGGTTCCTTCTGTCATTCATTTTTGCATGTATATAATATCATGTCTTGTTGCAACTCCACAATTTCCCAGTTTTCCCAAAGCTAGGGAGGGGGATTGGGAAATGGAAAACTACATTTCCCTCCTCAGCAATAGGAGTCCACAAAATTCCTTGCTGAACACTTTGAAGGCACTTGAATGGCCTGCATCTAGAGACATTATAAAGTAATATCAGCTTTGTAGCATTGCTGGCACTCCCCATTAGAGGAGCAAGTACTTCACTGTCGCAATGCATGAACGTCATCAATTTTTTCCTGCTCAGGAATATGAGCAATTTGGCCTGGATGGTCAATGGTTTGATGACAATGCCATGGCATCAAACTAACATATGGACAGAATCCATTTTGTTCCTACTGCTCTCAAGTAAAAGAGGAAGTTGCCTTGTTTCATTTCATCATTTGCAACCAGGAAGCACCTTGATCATTTGTCTCAGGCTGGCACCCTGCAGTACTGCAGCAAGCAAGGAGGTGTGGAAAGAGAATGCATTAGTAAAGAAAAGGTACTCTTGTGGATGCTGGATATTAGGAAAACTTTTTCATGCACTGTGATCAGTAGAATGCAATACTCAGATAATGACTCCAGGCTTCACATAGCTTACAAGACACCCAGAACCAATGAGACAAATACTAGTATGGAAAAGCCTTGTCTCTTGATAGTTATTTCACATTCAGCTTTACCAAAGTCCAGTTCTAGTCTGAGAGTTTCCTGGAGAACCCAAGAACTAATTTCCCATGTTTGCCTCTAGAATGGAAAGTTTTAGAAACTGCCATGAACTTGTGTGCCATGGAGAGAATCTAAAGAGCGACAAAACAAGATTCTATTAAACTTAAGGCAACACATACAGCTCTACATCTTAGCCTTACTTTTCAGTTAAGGTTCAAACACAGCACAATTCAAAAGTTCTGAAAGTAATCAAAACCACTTTAACAGGCCGTTAATATAAAAGGTAGCATGTATAAGCTTTCCTAAGACAGCTTTAAAAAAGTCTGCATTAAAAGATGGAACAGATACACAATTATGCTCAAATATTTTTATTTGTGTAACATATGAAATAAAACAAGTTGCAGCAAAGCATGAAATCTGATGAGGATTCTACCTTAAGGAAAAAAAAAAAAAAGGCTGTCTTTTGTAATAACAAATAGTTGGAACCCGTGCATTGCTTTAGCGACATTGTTCCCTTCTAGACAAGTCTAAACCGTTCAGCATTATGAAAATGCTGCCTATTGCTTTGTACCAGAAAATTTATTACCCCCAAATCATTTACAACAGACAGCATGCATTCCAAAACTGATTTGTTACTTTAGGCCACAACAACTCACTTTCAAAGCTTAAAGAATCCATTATATAGTGCAAAGGAAAGAGCAGGAACAAGACACATTAGAGATGAGTTTAAGAGGAATTCCATTAAAAAAGTTCAGGTTGAGAAAGCCTACAAACATGGCCACACAATTCATCCCAAGTACTCTTGGCACAGGCGACTGGGGAAAGAGGGGGAATACAATTTTCATTTCATTAAGTGAGCAAGCATTTGTCACAACTTCAGCAACCTGCCTTTTTAGTTGGGAGAAGCAAGCAAGTTAGAGAAGTCAAATATGATTAACAGGAACACTTCTGTTTGGGCGATGTTATTACTTGCTTACACAATGACCATCATTTATTTTGCTTTGGTGCAGTACAGAACATTGTACATATGTTCAGCACTGCCCTATTTTGTTACAAGCGACAGTAGGCACTTGAGTCAATAGGAGCTATTTGATTAAATTGCCTTATTCCCTTTCTATCTATGGAGGTCAGTGAAGTTTAAGAGCTACTTCCCTGGCCTAATCAGTTTTCCTAAGATCAGAGTGCATTGCACCTCCTGAGACAAGTGGAGTGAGCAGCCATGGAAATGGCACAGCACCCCAAAGCTGTGAGCACAGAACCTGCTCAGGTGGCTGTCTGGACAGATGGGGCAGCTCTGGTGCCTGTCCTCCTGGTTGCAAGTGGCAGAGGGCATGGGGCTGGCTTCATAAGGGGACATGGGCTCCAGGGTCAGCCACTGCCAGTCCTGACTGTAGCACCAGCTGAACATCTGCACGTGGAGATCAAAGAACAAAAGCAGAAAGCCAAGATGTAGCAAGTTACCTCCATGCTTTGATTTATAGCCTCTTTAATCATGAGAGACAATTCTCAGGATTTTTTTTTTTTTTTGCTTATTTTGATCACTGAAAATTCACATCAGGAAGAATCTTTTTCTACTAGGTCATCACACACACACAAAAAAAGTATGAAAAGTAGCACAGAAATATAGAATACAGAAGTGAAACATCAGCATTTTTAAAGTCCTGTATTTCTTAGGACTGTGGCACATTCAAATAGCTAGCCTAGGCTTTAAATCATGTGTAATTCCATACGACCAAAACACATGGAGCTGCTTTGAAAAGGACACAAAACTACACAGCACAAACATGAGTAAATGTGAGGGTAACTGAGCCATTGTCAGGCGATAGTGCTCTTCCCAGGTCAACACGTGGGTGTTCACAACCTGCTCCTGTGCCCACAGCCGCAGCATTGAATGCAGTCCCAGCACTGCAGACTGGTTTATGGCCCTTGCAGAAAAATTTTTCATAACTCTTCTCAGGGACTGATAAAACCGAAAACCATCTGGCTTCCTTTATCTGCTGTCACTCTGCCTGGAGTTATGTTCCAGTGGTTCATTCTATAATTGCTACTGTGGGAAATGGCAGGTTCTTTTTTTTCTTTTTTTTTAAATACTCATTAAAACGCCCTTCTTTTCCTTCAGCTCATGTAGTTGTCTCCTGTCTTTTGTTCTATTCTAAAACACACCTATTTTGTTTTGCAGTTTTCACATGAAAGATGGATTGCTAAAAACAAGCAAACAAAAACTGGTTGAAACCCAATCCAAGCTACTCTGGGAATATAAATTACAAAATGAAGTATCATGTAAAGAAAATCATTATTATCAAATACAAATTATTTTCTAAAAGCCACCATGTAAGACTTGGCTGTTCTATAGCCTTCACCCAAGGGAAGTCACCAGTGACTTTCATGCGATTTATTTAGGCACGTTTTAGGTTAACTGGAGATTTTAAGATGTGGAACTGACCCTGTTACAGGTGAGCATTTACATTCAGCAACAGCCAGAGGGGTTATCAAATGAGCTTGTATCTAGATGCTCAGTGAGTTTAAGCAGTATCCACTCTATACAAGCTGCTTTTTCCTTCTTCCAGTAATACTACTGCTTAGTGAAGTTAATATGTTCTCGAAGAAAATGCCTTGTTTGGCTAACGTAATGTATTTGGATTTTTGTTTCTGGGTGAACTGCCCATGTGTACGCTGTAAAAAACAACAGCTCTAAACAAAGGCAATATATTAATTGTAAACTGACAAGAACACAGCAAAGGAGAACATGTGTAACCCCAGAACACCAACTCCCTGAGCTCTGGGAATCAACACACTGCAATTCAGAAACATAATTCAACAACAGAAGCACCTAAAAACAAAGTAAGTCAATGCCCTGATTCCTGTTTCCTGCCAATCACTGCCTGAAAACCTCTGTGCATTCAGATAAAGAAAATGCAGCAGCACTCCCAGTAGGAATACAGCTTCCATGTCTTGCAACTTGTAGCATCAAGGGCTCCATGTACCCCCCCCCCCCCCCCCCATTTAGCTCCACAACTTAGACTGAGCCACAGTTTGTAAACTGAGAGTCGAAAGAACATGTTTCTAGTTTCAAAAACAAACAAGTTTATAGAGCTTCTTTTTCTTTTATATAAGCAGTAGCTTGCTGACAGGTAGGTGGAGATCAGCACCACACAGTGCGACTGCACAGTGATCAGTCAGCAGCTTTTGTCACACCAAAGGCTTACTAAAGGTAGGTGTTGAAAGTACAGGTGAAAAGGCCAACTCTTCAAGTCCTGGAAGACTTTTTTTTATCCCTGCACCCTGACTTTGGTTCTTATTTCTGGTCTCTTAGTGCTGCAGCAGAATGTCAAAAGCAAGAAGCCTTGAGTATTACCTTGGAGAAATTATTTGACAAGATGAGTGAGAAACATCTGCCGTTCACACAGACAGCTCTACTACAACAGGCTCTTGGACCCCTCTGATAGTTCACAACCACTTTCAACTGTATGCGCTTGGGAGTGCTGCGGTACTAAAAGGACCCAATTTAGAGGATACTGAAATATAATTACATCATATATCCATTACAAAGATGGTTTCGACATCTCCCAGATAATCTGACAGCATTAAGAGCCTGTAAAAGTTGACCACAAAGCAACTGAAGGGAAGAAGAGGAAAAAAAACCCAAACTCTAAACAGCTATTTCTAGCGTTTTCACATCATTTCTTTGATCTAAAATAGATCAAAGACATACTTCTGCAATATGACTACGACAAAACAGCCAGGAAGCATCCAATATACATCTACCTTTTCCCTTTTCTCTTCCTCCCTTTCCACAACAAAAAAAAACCCACTGGGGTTCATGATAGAAAACCGTCATCTCTGAAGACATTCCTACTGTTACACGTTTGTCTAGAAGGTCAGAGGAAAAGGTTCACATTCAAAGCATAAGAATGGAAAAGCTCTGTAGAAGTGGTCCTTAAAACTCCTCCAGGGAAAGCCCAAAGTGACCATCCACTTTCCTTCATTTTGAGTCTGCATGTTACTTCAAACATTTGCTCAGAGATTCTTTCTGGGACAGGAAATATGATTTATTTATTTTTTTTACCAGCTTTGACTGCAACTTAATAAACATGGATTTTGATTAACTCATATCCAAGTTGAAAGACTGAATAAGTTATAAAAAGAAAAACAAAACACCCTTCCCCTGCTCTTCCAGTTTCTACCCCTCTCAGTGATCTCCAGCCTATCCTTAGAAACCAGCACTCAGATGTGAAGATTTTACCTTTGAGAAAAATCTCCTTGATAGAAAACCGTCTATCTTTCTTTCTATCAATTTCCTTTGAGAGAATCTCCTCACTCATGCAAGCCTGTTAGCACTAACAGGGTTGCCATAGTTCCTGTGGTCCATTTACAGTGATCTCCATTTTCAGAAGAAGCTTGTTTTCAGTGTTGCTGGAGAAGAACAGATTAACTTGTACAGCCATCACAGTTTCCTTCTCAATGGTAATACCTCCCAGTTTCTGCTTGGAGAGCTTGCTTTCTGCTTTTTTCCTAAATACTATTCTTCCTGATCTTTCTCTTCAAATGATTTTTGGTGCAAGAAAGAATAGAGAATAAAAAGATTAAATGTAAAGCTCCCTGAGTATTCTAGAAAGATTTCTTCTGGAGTTTTCCTCCATGGAGCTGCATGTTTGATTGATTTGGGTTTCATAGCTTAATAAATTGAACACTGCTCTCATGCTGGAAAGCCAACCCTTCCTGCTCAAGTTTTAGCTGGTGTTAGTTTGCACTTCTCAGTCAGTTCGGAACAAAGCAGGTTCATGCCAGCATGGGCTCTGGCTCATGCTCTGCTTTTACTAAGGCTCACTCTAAGCCTTTCTAACCAGGTTTGACTCAGAGTATACTTTGACACTTTTTCACCCCTCATGGCTTTACACTGAACTTGAACAGGTTTGATTTTCTAATCCCCACTATTGATTTCTAGACATGTTTTTGAAACATTAAATGATTTAGATCCTTCATTTGGAACAAAGGACTTGGCATAGGGCCTTCTCACAGTGCAACCAAGCTGCTGCAAACAGCAAGTAGACTAGAAGAAAGTTGCAATGGTTATGTCAAATCCATGAACTGAAGATGTCTCAATACGAGTATCTGCCAGGTATAAAAAGGCTTTCAACCAGATGCATTTGTGGCTGAGAGGCTTACAACTGTTTATCAACAGTTACCAGAGCTTCTAAGCCAACTTTTTTAAGGATTCCCAGGGACAAGAAAGTTGGAGTAAGGCTTGTTCTAAGGAAAATTTATTCCGCATTTTCCTGCCTGAAGAGAAGATATGTAATCTAGCACTGCTATCAGTCACTAGGACTTTTGTATGAGCAGGTAGCTACACTCAGAAGAACAGAAGTACTTAAAGAACTCAGCACTAGCTTTGAAATGTTAATGAATGATTTGTCATAAGCATTAGAGAAAGTGCCAGATCCTGAAAGCAAGACGGCTACAGATGACAGGATTAAGCATCTTTTCCACCCTTTGATTTTTAATATTTACTGGGATGTGTTAAGTTCAGCCATGTTCAGTACTTCTGCGTGCCTTTTTATTAGAACTGCATCTCCAGTGAGCAAACTCTTCCAAGTGCAGTGGTAAATTTTATTTTGAAATACACTTCTGAATTGGAATTATTTTATGATGTACTACTGTCTGAGTAGTATTTGCATGTTCTTTGCTCTGTAAGTTGGTCTAAAGACTGTCTTCAAAAACATGGCATCTTAATGTTGTTATATACTTCTGAACACAGAAAATATTTGACATACATGAAATAGAAGTAATTCCCTACAGTTTCTAAATTTGTCACAGGATGAGAGCAAAGGAACATCTTCATTCTGTCTACAGTTGCTCTCTTTCAGCAATAGCTTAAAGAATAACAGGTACTGCCTACATCTCTGTTCCTCTTCTTGTAGGGAATTTGGATCTGAAGTACTGAACCTTCCATTCGAAAATTATTACATGAGTTTCCTATTTCAGTTGGTAACTCCCCTGCTTTCCTTGAGCAGAGGCTCATCCCCAGAATTACCACACCTTTCCTTTATTTATAGAACAGACTTTCTTAAACATGAACTAACTAACCAGAGGAAACATGCAGTAACAGCAACAGAACATTCTTAATTAATTTTGTCTTGGATAATTGATATCTCAGATTTTCTGCAACAATACAGCACTGAAACGCTGAGCAAATTCCTCATTGGTTCTTAAACATAAAACAAAGAAATATAAACCCAACAAACAAAAGACAGAAAAACCACCATGACCCAAATCAAAACTTCTGTTCAACTACAGGAACTTAGATTTGCCCTCTGTGAAGGAATAAAAGAAAGAGCACTCAAGCATTGTTACTCAAAACTAATAAGGATACTAATTCAAGTACTGACATATGTTCTTGATTCCCACTAAAAGCTGTGATGGAAGCTTGAGAGAATACATTTTTACATTGGAAATCTTGAGAAAGAAGAAGAAACTCATGTGTCTTCACAGAAATCAGGATGTTTTATACAGAGAATAAAATCAGTGTGCTGTAAGTAAAAGATAGCAAATGCACTACCAAGATATGTTTTCTTTCAGATTTTGCTTTAGAGATGAAGTGCATTGGCACTGCACTGAACAGATGGGAAAAGAAAAAAATACATCTCAAAAAGCAAAGAAGTTTTTAACCCAGCCTTTTAAAACCAAACCTAAGAGCTGAGGCATGTTAGCAGAGGAACAACCTGCAGCAGCTCCACTAGATGGCAACACGCAGCGTGAGCATTCCCTGCCTTGCTCTGACACTGCATTGCTGACTCTTTCCCCCTTCTCAGTGTCTAATCAGTATGGATCCTCAGCATGAAACACACAGACTTATTTAACTGTGTGCTTCCCACATCTGAAATCATGGCTTTATTTGATCTCACTCCATTCTAAACCTACAGTTCTGCTTGCTAGACCCTGAGGTTCACTCAGTGCACTCAGAGGGCTAAAAGAGCAGGGGAGGCTCCTACTTGGAGCAGGTAATTGTGCTAGAGTGGGTGCAGGTACACAGCAAACAACAGGAGAAGGTTGCCGTGTTCCCACTCATCATGCATTGCTTCAAGGATAGTTATTTTGCCTACACTAGAATGCCATATCAGTACTACCTTACCCCTTAAATCAGTACTTTTATCTGCCTGCATCCAAAATGCACAGACTTGCCTCACTGTGTCAGCTGCAGTGCGATTCAGCCCTGAAGACCTTCGCCAACACTCAAACCCATCATTCAGTCCCATTTTTTAACCATCAAGAATCTCAGACATATTCTGGGACCTGACTATAGGAAAATCTCCATCAAAAAGTTCAAAACTAGTCCTCCTTTGAAAAACAATCAATTGTTCTCCCCTTGTCACTCTAGAAAATCCAGCAATGAGATTAGGATATAGTACTGACAACAATTTAAAGTAATTCAATACAGTTCTCTTCTTTCCTATAAAACAATCTGTTCTACATGCAAGCAAAATAGCCTTATAGATTGTACTGCTTTTGATGTCATCTTTGATCAGATTTACTCCTTAACTTCAATCGAGCTATTTCAGAGCATCACCTGCCCAAACGACTTCAGAATCAAAACCAACACATTAACTTTTAAATTTGTGCATTGACAGAGAATGTTTGTCCCTGATTGCAACAATCATAAAGAGTAAATGTTTTCCTAAAAATAGACAAAGTGCAGCATTAGCTATATGATACATCCTTCCCACAAACTGCATTTCTACTTATTAAAAATTCACAAAGTACATAAACTCACACAGCATCGTACGAGACAAACTAAGGCCCCGTCTCTGCCCTGAAGAGCCATCTTACAGGCTCTTTTGCAAGCAATAGCTGTGAGAATTCATTTCACATGCTCCATTTCCATGTCAGTTTTAAAGACAGAGGAACATTAACTGACATACAGAAACATGAAGGACCTGTGTAGAGTAAACATTTGACGGAACAAAGAGAAGATCCAACAACTTTGGTCCTCATGCTGCAGTATTAGCCCTGTGATGTTCCAGAGAATATTTCCTCTTGGTATGAAATGTTATGCACAATGGCTGCTCAGAAAGTTATGCCCTCCTGTTTTATGATGTTGGCCCACAATGTCAGAGGCGGACGTTGATGGGATGGCAGTAGAGGATGAACCTTCTCAACGATATTCTATGACGTTGCCATGTGATAGATTGCAGCAGAGGGGCAGTCTGACAGAATGGTGTTTCATATGTAAGTATCATGTATATGAAGCAAAGGAGTGGAACTGAGTTCCTCCCCGCAGAAACAATTGCACTCATCGACATTCATCAACACTTGCCAAATGTTTATGGAGATCAAACAGCAGATGTTGCACAGCAAAAGACAGAGTGCACGGGCAACATTTTCCTAGTGATGATGCCATCAAAGCAGCTGTAAAACAGTGCATACATAGCGGCAGTGACTATTGAAAACAGTGTTCTATAGCTGAGAATTTTCTCTATCAAATAGTGACATTGTGCTCCTTGCTTCTTTCGTAGTCTCCATAGCAATAAACAGGAGGTACTAATTTCAGAGCAACCTAGTTATAGATAGGTGACTTTGTTCCATTGTCTTTGAAAAGAGCATCTTGATCATGAACCCAGAACTGTAAAACATCATGAAAGAAACACACCCAGCACAAACATGACACTAAGATGCATTCAAACTATTTAAACTGCATTCTTGGTCAGCTGATTTGGTTATGTACCAGTGCATACTGTGGAACATTTATTTCAATATAAAGCCATGTCTCTGTTTAGTTGTTTTTGGTTTGTTTGTTTTCTTTCATGCTCCTTATTCTGAGAAGACTTACAACATCCAAAGGATGAAACAATGTTAGTTAATACAAGAGACATAAGAGCAGAAATTCGAATCTGGCAAAGATCCTACCACCAGCAGCTCAAGGATTTCTTGCAAGCTTTTAGTCTGGGATGCATTGTCATTAGCAGTAAAATGCTTCCTGTGCAACCACCTCTCAATTCTGCGGAGTGTAAATTTATTAACAGTTGCATTTTGACTATGGCATTTTGCCATCATGTAACACTAAAAACATTTTCTGGTTTTGAAATATTTTTTAAGAGAAGCAAGATCATGCATTACATTTCAGGCTCTACTGGTCATTACACTTCTGTTTTCTTCACAATTCCAGCACCGTGGAAAATTAACTCAGCTGATAAAGTCCTGGGGTTAACTACCAGTAATAGAGAAATCTTGATTTCTTATTTTCAAACCAGATTCCCTTGAGCAAGTAAAACTTTGCTGTTATAACTGCTTCCCTTCTGGACCAATTCAATGACAGCAGTCTTATGCAGAGCTGAGAACATGGTCAGAATTCAACAGCAAGAAAAAAGATGTTGTATACTGAAAACTGCTGTTTCTGAAGGGAAAAAAAAAAAAAAAAAAAAAAAAAAAAACCTGCATAGAAGGTGAGAAAGCCAAATGCCAAGCCCACCCCCAAATACAAACAATAAAAAAGAAGCTTTGCACATTCTACAGTAAGAAATTTGAGGAAGAATTTTAGCTAGCATCATTGTTATCGACTTGTAAGTGAGAACAGCGATGAATGCTGCTTTATCTCCTAAGCATCCACATCCCCTGTGAAGAATCAGAATGCGAGGCAAAGATGCAGCCCTTTCATTAATTGCAGTAGCAGATTCTTAGGTCAAGATGCACCTTCTCCAAAGGTGGTAAGCAATAGCATGCTGTGATACATTGTTAAAGCACAGAAGAAAAAGCACAGAAGAAACTTCACTTCAAAATCACAGAATCATAGAATGGTTTGGGTTGGAAGGGACCTCAAGAATCATCAAGTTCCCACCCCCTGCCACAGACAGGGTTACCAGCCACTAGATCAAGAACTAGATCAGATTGCCCAGGGCCACACATCCAACCTGGCCTCAAACACCCCCAGGCATGGGGCATCCACAGCCTCTATGGGCAGCCTGTTCAGCACCTCATCACTCACTCAGTGAAGAACTTCCCCATCACTCAATCTAAATCTCCCTTCCTTTAGATTAAAACCATTCCCCCTTGTCCTATCATTATCTACCCACGTAAAAAGTTGATTTCATCACATTTATAAACTCCCTTTAAAAATTTGAAGGTTGAAATGAGGTCTCTCCACAGCTTTCTCTTCTTCAAGATGAAGAAGCCCAGTTCCTTCAGCCTGCCTTCATGGGAAAGATGCTCCAGCCCTTGAATCACCTTTGTGGCTCTCTCCAAAAGCTCTGCATCTTTCCTGTTTTGGGGGCCCCAGACCTGGATGCAGTACTCCAGATGGGGCCTCACAAGGGTAGAGCAGAGAGAGACAACAGCTTCCCTGTCCCTGCTACCACTCTTCTTCTGATGGAAGTCAGGATACCATTGGCCTCCCAGGCTGCAAGTGCACACTTCTGGCTCATGTTCAGTTTTTCATGAACCAGAGCCCCTAAGTCCTTTTCAGCAAGGCAACTCCCAAGGAGTTCTTCTCCCAGTTTGTACTTGCACTCTGCTGTGTTGGACTTCATTAGGTTCACATGGGCCTACCTTTCTATTTTATCAAGATCCCTCTGGATGGCATCCCTTCTGCTTTATCAACCGTATCACTCAGCTTGGTGTCATCACCAAACTTGCTGAGGGTGCACTCAATCTCATCAATCTAATAAACAATAAAGATCTTAGAGAATACCAGTCCCAAGACAGACCTCTGGGGGACACTGCTCACTACCAGTCTCCACCTAGACAGAGCCGTTGACCCAACCTTCCAACCAACTCCTTAACCACAGAATAGTCCACTCTTCAAATCCAAAAATGAAGAAGTGTCAGAAAAACAGCCTTTGCGTAACAGTTTCTGAAGTATCCTCGAAAGCAAGATGTAGGGGAAGGGCCAAGGTTTTCATCTGCATGAGTGACAGCACCCATTTGCCTTAATCACCTTGTACATGTAGAGCAAACTTTTTATTTTAAAATCACAATTTTTATTTTTTCAAACATCTTTTGCTCCTATTACATCTGAAGGTGCATCTGTCACTGCTGTACTCAAAGTTCTGAGACATGCTTGTTTTAATGTCCTCTGGAGTCAGACAGAACAAAACCAGAAAGTCCTACAATTTCTAGATAAGGATAAACAAATTTGTTTGCAGAAAGACTCTGTGGACATGTAAAAGGCATGGCCAAGGAGCACTGAGGCAGGACTTTGATTTGGGGCAGAACCTGCATTGGAGAGCTTTCTGGTACAAGATTATAGAAAAGATGAGAGAAAAAGCTAACACAAAATAAAAACCCAGGAAATTGTGCTTTATGACTGAACAGGAAAGATGTATTTCCTTATTGTTTTAAAATGAGGTGATGATACAGAAATTCAGAGAAGGAGAGAGAAAACACCCTATAAATGTCTTTGCAGGAGACAGCAAAATAACAATAAAACTACCATTGGGGTCCATATCCACAGCACCACAGATACAAGATACAGTCAACAAATACTTGAGTAATCTTAGGATGACTTTGAAGGAAGCTATCACCCCCACCTTACAAATATGGTGGTGAATATGCCCATCTAAAAATACGAGTGGTAAACTTTCCAGACACAGGTGATCTGGCTGGAGAGTCATCAGTGTGCCTCTGCCTGCACACACATGAGTTTGGATCGAAGAGCAAGAATGCCACAGCAGAGCACACAATGCATCTGGCACTCCATTATTTCAGTGCATGCACAGGGAGGTGATAAATCATTTAGAGCTTCAGGGATCAGGGACTCTTGCCAAACCCTCAAAAATGTTTGAAACTTGATAAGAAAGAAACAAAGAAAAAGTCAATACTAAGTAAGCACTATTTCTCTAACATGGGCACTATAAATCCAGAAAAATTATCAGAGCATTTTATAGAGCTTATCCCATGTTTTATTTAGCATTTTTCAGGTTATGCATAAAAATAAAACTGATACAAAATTCTATGTTTGTGCACCCAGTCATTTCACTGAAATCAGAAACTTATACATAGAGATCTCCCTTTATGTTTTTCCTACTGGTATCACAAGGCAAACAGGGTGCTTGTTACATATTCATGGTGGAAATTTTAATGCCACCATAGCCCTTTTCAAGATTGAAAAGCTGAAGAAAAAAAAAAGCCAAAAATACACATGTACATAATTCTCACAGCACCAATAAATAAATAAATAAATAAATAAATAAAAATGCCACAACCTCTAAACCTGCCAAAGCAGCACCAATTCTCTTCTGCAAAAGCTGAAGAATTATATTAGGTAATGTTCTACTACAGCTAACAAGAATTTAATGTGGACTCCCTGTTTGGTACCTGCTAATATCTTGTGTCCAGAAATAGCCAAGTCCTGTTTAGCCATATGCTTGACTGATCTATAGCATGAAAGTAACACTGCACTGCTTGTTATTCCTGGTTTCATCTTCTGGGTGGCAAAAGCCACAGAAATTCAGAGTTGAGCTCGGCAGTAAGATTCCCCAGTACAAGGTGTGATATGTAAGGTGGTCTGATTGCTGCTTTGTTTAGTAAAGAAGTGTTATTAGGACAAAACTCAGCCAGCCCAGTCACTTGGTGCAGGTTGTTCCCCCTGTACATCTCTGACACCCACTACTGCTGTATAAAGGCCGTTAAGGAGACATCCCTGCCTTGCCCTGGTGGCTCACGCATGAATTTCTCTCTGCGTTTTTAAGCTGCTTGTGCTCCTTGTCTGCACCTCTGCTTTGGGCTGAAGATCACTTCCTGCTGTGTAAGGCATTATGTCCCTTTTCAATTGTTTTAGGTTTGTCTGCTAGCAGTATTTTGTTCCCAAGTATTTCCTATATTAGTGTTGCAAGATTTGGTGAACAGCTGCATGCTTGGGTCACGTGCCATGATTCAGGATGTCCTTCTGGGGTGATCTAACCTTCCCAGAAGAACTCACAGAAAGAGCAACAGCACATACAAGTGCTGCTTACAGTCCTGGTCCATTTCATACACTATATTAATTCCATAGGACCTTTCAGCACAGAAAATACCTTCAATTTTGGCAACATGAAATGGAAGCTCTGATCACCATCTATAGATATTTGACCAGAAGACCAATTCTTGAATGTCCTGCTCTTGGGGAGGATGTAGTGAACACGCACACAAACAAATCAGTTCCAACAGAAGTATTGTGTGATTATGCATATTCTAGAATTTAAAAAGAAAAAAGACAAAGAAAGAAAAGGAAATCTAGTTCTGTAACATTAGCCCTCAACAAAGACTGAACTCGGCAACGCAGTATAAAGGAGCATCCTCTCATAACTTCCACATACACTAAATTACAAAGTAAAGAATTGGGACTCTTCTAGAAGAGTCCTAGAAGGTACAGCTGCATATCACAGTTGTCTGGGGTGGTTTTTTTCAGCCCATCAAGCAACCTGACAGAGGGACTTGTCAAATCTCTGAACTGCTGCGTCTTTTCAAAACAATGATTCTTCTCCATTCCAAAAAAGCACAGAGAAAGTAAAGATGAAAAACTATTTAAGTGGAAATTAAAACTGTAGTAAAGCAATTTCCTTTTGAAAACTTGACAATTGCTCAAGGCACTGGAACGAAGTGGCAAACCCTATTCACCAAAGTATTGGGATCACTAGTAAAACCAAAACAACGTTGCAGATCTGCATCTATGAAACAGCTGCCTGGCAAGTAAAGGCAACCCCTATTCCATTAGTATCAAACGCCGCTCAGGCACTCATCAGCCCTGTTTTCACAAGTTTGAAAATGCAGAATTCTCTCAAACCCCACCGCTGTAATCCAGCAGTCCTTAGAGTGAAAGGCACTTTTTTAGGTAGTAATGAGGCATTAGATCTTGATATAAAACCTACCTATAAATACCTTGCCTTCCAATCTCCAAAGACACCTGGGTGGACAGAGCCACAACTCAGAGTGATAGTTTGTTCTGCCACCAAGAGATATGCTTTTTCTGTTCTTCCCACACCCACACATACTTTCAAATGAGTCAGTGTATAAGATCAGTAACCAAGCACTTATCTGGACTCTACTCTGACCACATGCATTTGAGCAACCAACAAATCCTTATTCCCACTTTATCTAATAATAAAAAAAAAAGCCCTAGATTTCCTTCAACTTTCTCCTCCTTAGGAGAGCACACTTCAACAGCCAATGCACTAAAGCAGAGGTCTGTTTAGCCTCAGGAAAGTGCATACAATACCTGACTGCCTCCCAACTTGCTCAATCTTGTACTGTTTTCCTCTGTGGTCATGAAATAAAATTAAAGATCAATTTAACTGCCTGGAAGAAACAAACCTATAAATAAGTAATCATAAAACCTAGAAGACAAGACAGGAAGAAACAAAATGTAACAAGCAAGAATGGCGGCTGAAAATTCAATTCCAGAACTAACTCAAAAAACAGCAAAATTTCTGTAGAATAGCTCTGGTAACGCAAGTCATTTACACTTTTTCCTGGAAGCACTTGTAAGTCAGTCATGCTTATGTCCTGAAAATGGCAGATTGGTGTGTCTTAGACTATGGTTTCTTCAGTTCTAGGAAACCAAAATGTCTCTACCATGGAACGTTTACAGTCAGTGGTGCGTTAATGTTGCTGTGTGACACTTTCTGATATAGGCTTCCAGACAAACAGTATTTCATGAGTCAATGTCTGCACACAACTAACCATTGTCCAAGAACTCTTGACTAAGGAATTTGCACAAACTCCATGAGAATATTTACAAAGACACATGTGACTGCTGAAAGACATTCTTATTTAACCTGCTTTAAATTGGATCACAAAGTCATCCCAGAAAAGGCACAAAGGAACTGACCTGTAACTCAAGCTTTTCTGGGGAGAAGGCTGAACAGGGTATGCCTACGTCATTTTTTCCACTGCATATTAGAAAACCTACATTGGAAATTTAAAAACCCTGCTTCATTAAGCCAGCGACAATGTTCATATTAACTTCATTAGAAGCAGATTTCATTGTAATTAAAATAACATGGAAATCTTGCCATGAATTCTGGTTATTAATAAACATCAACAAACAAAGACAAAAAGGCAACTCATTGGTACCAGAGTGAAAATGCACAGCAGAACTCAAAGGCACCACATGCTTATCTTTCAGCATCACAGCAATCACAGCCTCACCATCGATTAAGCAATGTGTTCAAAGAGTGGAGAAGAGAGAAATGATAATATTAAACAAATCTTATGCATAGCAATTTCTGTTCTCTAGTAATCAATGTTTGTTTTAGAGATTTAATAACAGATTTATTAAATTCCAGTTCTGAAGCTTCTGTAGCTTCATGGATAACTTATTAACCTGCTAGATAGAAAAAAAATGAACCTAAAAAAAATCATTTCTTAATTGGCCGACTGCCTGCACTCCACATTAAACTTGTACACATAGACCCCGAAGTGTCTACACATTTTGGGTGGGGAATACTCTCTAGAGTACATATCCCAAAGGGTAAACATTTGTTGCTGTTTTTACAGCTTGCTGAGTGAGTTTTTTTCGCTGCTGATTTTCAACATGAAAAAAAACAAAGAATAACTCAGAATAAGAAGTACCAGGGACAGAAACAACTTCTTTCCTTGGGGCAAAAACTCTTGACTCTGCTGAACACCATGTCTATGAAGCATCAATATTTTTCATGTTACATGCTTTGCTAATTCAAGAGAATTTTTTTTTTAAAGTCACTTCAAATCACACCAAAAATTTTACAAGACAAACGTTTAATAAACAGATGTTGGTTTTGTAACCCCAAAAGAAAAAAAATAACACAAATAGATCAGATTTTTCCTCCTTAAGTGTATTGCACTGGGGGAAAAATGCACAATTTTTACTTCATCTTCAAGCAAATCCATATCCTTAGGTACTGTGAGGGGGCAAGGAGGTGCAAAATATTAAGGTTCCTTCAAGACTCTTTCTACAAGCGCTTGATTACAGAAAAAAAAAAGAAAACCAAAACAGAAAAGATGAATTTCTCTTGCAGTTTTTCACATGGTTTGTCTTTCCTCCTGCTGTTCTTGTCCTATCACTTACCAGAGCTCTGCTGCTATTTGCAAAAATAACAAAAAGTAACATGAAACACAGCACCTTTCAGTTTCTACATTTGTACACCCTCAACTGATTCCTGAATATTTTTTTCCATGTTAAACTCCTAAATCAGCACTAATACCACCTTATTCAACAGCATGTAGCCATAGAAAAAATAGAAAAGTTGCGTGCTATCACCAAACTCTCTTTGCTGCAGATTGGAGAAAGGCCCTCAGAGAAAAGTATTCTTGTTCTATGAAACAAGGTAATAATTACATATAACAGAAAGAAGCAAAACTATGCATCTAACAGGAATCACCAAAACCAGCTTTTTATTTAGGATACACTGGGATGAACTTTTCACTTCTAGTTACTAGTTCTGAACAGTTCACTCAACATCTGAAATTTTATAAATAAATAGATATATGAGGATTCATCCATAGGTAATGCTACTATAAAATACTTCTCAAATCATGCCTAGATTTTTATATTTGAAGGACATTGGGAGCCTATATTACTTCAGCATAAGAAATCTCCATTGTTCCCCAGGCGAAGCCAGTGAAGAACAGGAGTCCTGGGAGACTCTTCTTCACTTGCAGCCCTGCTGGGTTTCTGCTGTATTGAAGACAGTCAGAAATGGCTTCATTGCTGAAAAACATGTTTTTCCTCTGCCCATCTGCTTCTTGCCCCATTTGAGACATATTTCTCTCCTCATCTTCCTTGCCCCTGAAGATAATTTCAATTTTTTTTAAAACATCATTTTCTTCCCACTCCTTCACACCCTCAATACCCAGCCAGCCCTGCTGTGTCACCCCAATAACTCTCCTGAGGAGTGCACAGCAAATCCAACTGTACAAGGCTACTGAAGTACAGAAGAACAAGAATTTGAGGAACAGACCAATCTGTGTAAAACTGTAGTTTTACAATGGAACTTTAGTTTCCCTCATCTCAAACAACTTAATAAGCTTTTTCCTAGAATATTTGTTCAAGTATCTATTTATGAAAGCAGAGGTGAGACTGAGGAGAGGCGGGAGAACTTCAAAGAGCTGAGCTACAGGTCTCTCAGATTTTTGCAAAAAAGCACCTGAGGAAATATGTCAAGTGGTGGGTGTTATGCAATGATTTTTCATTAATTTTAATTACTGTCATTCAATAGGATAGTGAGCATCCTTAGTCCTTTGCCTTCAAATTGCACTGGGACTTACGCCAAATCTCTTCTCCTTCATTGGTTCCCTCAAGCAATATTTAATAATGGAAACGCTTTAACTTGTTTAAATAAGAAGCGTAAATGCCAAACACTTCTAAATGAGAAGGAACTTGTATCTTAAATGGCATATGAAGCCTTTATACCTAATTCTATAAACTAAAAACATGGGCTATTTGGGATCAAATAAAAGGCTTGATCAGGCTTGAGAAGAGAGTAGACAGAGCATCCTCATTTAAAGCAAAAAGCCTTTTTATAATTATAAATACTGCATACTGATGGTGAAAGGGGAGGAAGAGGTCAAAAAAAAAAACCCCTTGATAGTATCCTTTTATTTTGCATAAAACCATTACATTCTGCACTAGATACAGGTGACTTGAAAATAACAACCAACAAATAACAACCTACAGAAAAGCCACCTGACGCCTGCTCTCTCTTCTCTCCTAACATTTAGTTAGTTTTCTGGAAACTAAATTTAGGTAATTTAAATTCAATTTGAACTTAGAAACCAGCATTGTATATTGGAAGGACGCAGAAAGCGCACAGAACTATTGCTACACTGATATCATCTTTCCTTCTCACAGAGCAATCACTATTGCAGTCACTTCAGGTGGATTTGATCCTGAACCTCCTTCAATTTTTGGCTGACTCAGAGCAGTGATATGAAGCCAAGCTCCACCCTGTTCCACATGGGTCTAATATCTTGCAGCAGGGCCCCAGCTGCTCATCTTCTGAGATGGAAGACAACAAACTGATTTTGTTTATTGACAGCATGGAATGGGAAGGTCTGTGTGCTGCCTGCAATTAAACATTGGTCTGGGGAAAGCAATTAATGCTATCAGAGAGACCCTTCTGTTATTTAAATTGAAATCTGAATTGAACGTGTCTTTAGGTGAAATACCACCCAAAGGCAGAACTTACATCACTTACAACACTGCACCACCTGCCAGTTTTTCTCATAGCTTTATTTTCATTTTTCTGGTTAAAAAAATGGTATGAAAAACAGGTTGAAATGCATCTGAAATGAAATATCTATGTTTGGATGGTTCAACTGCCCCATTACAAATAATTCTGTAACATTATTTCGGAACAACAATTACATTAATTTCACTTAACAGCTCTGGAACTTTACATTTTGATTATTCCAGAAGTTTGGCTGGTGGCACTTCTTGGCTGAAATATTTACCACTTTTGATGTAAAGTCATAAGTCACTTACACTAACTGAAAACTACTGAATCTAGCTGTGCCCTGTGTGTTGAAGTGCCCCTTGGGGATTCACTTGGTGCTGTTCACACCAGAATTCCCGCTCTGCTACTTGCTTCAGTTTTTCAGACCATGATCAGACCTAGGATTTTAAGCACCAAAGAGAAAATAGGTAATAATATAGTCAGGAAATGGAAATTCTTATAGACCTTACCACAAAGGAAAGGAGCTCCATAAAGATCTCTAGTGTCACATGATAGCAACGTCTGAGATGCAACATATGAAACTATGAAATTTGCAATATACAGAAAAAAATCTAGATGTTTCAGGAGACACAGGGAGAACAACAGAAAGTATCTTCTGTGCTCTCTTTCAGTCATATTCAATAATGCAGAAATTAATTTTCTGTAGAGTGGAAATGCTTCACAATGCAAGTATTTCATGTGAGTATATGGTAGTGTAATTTAAACTGCACAAGCTGGATCTGAAATGGTTCTGTATGCTTTGTCTATTTAAAAAAGTACTGCAGAGGTAGCATAGAGAATATCATCAACTTCCCCTGTTTCCATGGTGTGTTCTCTCTTTTGTAACAGTTTCTACATAGATTCACAGATAAAATACAAGTGAGAATTTTTCATATCCTGCTTATCAACTTCCAAAATCCTTGCACTAATGATGAGCATGGAGCACTTTTATATCAAGTTGTGGTATTTGTTTACCTTTGCATGACATATTAGAGCATAGCCTCCAAGAGATGTAACAAGGTCATTCCTTCACTGGTACTCTTTGTAGCTGCTTGGCACAGGGATTTGGATATGTGAAGAAACACATCTTTCAGCATCAGCAGATTTAGAAAATACATACTCTGCTTTGAAAAATGGGAAAATTGATCCTGCAGGGCTGTTTACTTCATCAACACACCTCTAAGTGCTATCAGGGCACCTGCATGTTGCATAATTGCTATTTCTCTCTCAACCAAATGTTAGTGAAATTTGTAGTAGGTAAAGCTATAATCAGAGTGAGTGCTACAGCCAATTTTCACAGATCATATTTAAAGAAAGATAAACATTAGTTATCAAGATCTATTCCGGAGTCTACCTGCTGTCTTCCTTTATTACACACCCTCTGTACTGGCATTGCTTAAGAATGGTAGCTCATTTGAGCATGTGAGTTCTGCTGGTACATACTAACCAAGTTTCCAAACAAATTTCCCTTGTGTTAAACTCTCTTACAAACTGTCACTAGAAATTATACAGAAAGATTCAGTCTTCCCTATTATTTTTTGGAAGACAGATTTGTTTGCTTGAAGAAAATAATAATGATAACAAAACAACCCTTTTTCCTCCCATTGAAGCAGCAGCAGCTGAACACATAATACCACCAGAGAGGAGGAATTTCTAAAGAGCCACATATTTATAAGGACATAAAAAAAAAAGTTTTGAGATAGCTTTACATCTACAATCACAGATTCTAAGAGGTTTTAAAAGAGAATTAAGCATCACTAGTCCAAATCTCCAAAGCTAAAACAGTCTGCTTTCTTGACCTTCATGAAGATAATCATCTACTTTTCTTGATCTCTAAATTGATCCTTCTCATTGTCAAAAGTTACAGCCTCCTTCCTCAAGGCACAAGGCAAAAGCTAACCTGGCAGCACTCACTCTACATGGAATGTTACCTTTGCATTAAATGATATGTTTTCAAGCATGACCAAGATTCTAGATTCACAGGCACAAGGGGAACGTTCTTTTCTCTTTTAGTCTATCCACCATTTCTCAGATTTCTTTCTTTAGATGTCTTTTTTTTAATTTAATTATTGACATATAATGGAAACTAGAAGAGCTAACTGAAGATAAATGTAATGAGATTTCATCAAGAATTTCTTCTATATGCTCCCCAAAGAATTATGAAAGCCTTAAAATTCTTCAAAAAGACTTCTCTTTCTTACTTTTCCCCTCACATTAAGACAGTTCCTGTGATCTCCTCTTTACCAATGGCTCTTTGTAAAGTCCACCAAACTCCAGGCTGAATGTTATGACCTACCCCATCAGTCACAGACTGTCTGGCTTTGGGTGGATTTTCAATTGAACACTGATAAGATGCTGCCTAACAAAATGAGCACTGCTTAACTCTTTTCATAATATAATGGTGAAATTGTAGAACAATTGCCAGAACGAATGAATAAGGATGCTGAAGGGTATACAGTGGTAAATAGATATTTTTCATGTGACTGATCAGAGTGAAAACTATATTCCAGGTTATTGCATAGCCTGCAGCCATAAAATTGAATAGCAATTGTTTGAACTAGATTCAGCAATACCTACCACAATCCAATAATGAAAAAAAGACCTGTGGTGTCTTGCATTTTTGGATTAAGATTGTCGAATGTTGTATTTTTAAAATAGCAATAGAAACCTTCCAGGTTGCTCATGAAACACTTGCCAAAAGTTTAAGCAGGTAAAACAGTTAGTCTGGTTAGTAAAGAACTACAGCATTCGAAAAGCTAGGGCTAATTATATTTCTGTATGGTACTAGGTATAAATCTGGTCTAATGTAAGGCTACCTTGAGTCAGTAGAGGACTTGTGCTGTCTTCACTGGATTTTACTCAAATCTATTTTTTAGTCTGGGAAGAAAAGCTTCAAAATTAACCTTTCTTCTCAGAGATTACTTTTTGATCTGTTGCTGCTTTCCTGAAAGTAATTTTATGTTTATGTTATTTTCTTATACAAGAGGCAAATACAAAAAGTACAGATCCACCTCAGAAGTTTTAGGAATGTGTACAGGAAGTCTGTGCAACCTTAAACATCTACTAAAGGTGTACACAAAGTTGATTCTTCAGGAGTAGCTGATGCAGAAAAACACCTGATGTGGTCACTGCCTTCACAATCTGCTATTAACACTAAAGCACAGGAACGTAAGCGTACATGCCAACGCACATCAGCTTTATTATTTAGAGAAAGTAGAGTATACATTTATCATGGGCAGCACTGACACATCAAAGCATAGATTACATGCCGTAGTAAGGCTACCCAAACTTGATTGCTTTGTGGTTAACATCAATACTGTAAAAAAAAAAAAAAAAAAAAGTTGTGGGCAGATCCTTGATGATTCAAACAAGAGGACGCAGCAGACTCATGCATCAGAGAGAAGACAGCAAGGAGAATAAAAAAAGAAAGAAGAAAAAGGAGAGATTTGGATTGCTTTCCCTGCCTGTTCTGTGTAGGCCTTGTTTTGCTCCCAACTTTTTTTTTTAAGACATTATCTACTAATAAGAACAAGTGCACAGTACAAGAAAGGCGTTATAGTGTGACTGTGGAGTACTTGCAATTAAACTCAAGCCTTCATAAGTAGTAGTAGAGGAGCTAGGTAAAAAAAGTCTGAGCTCCTGTATCATGCTGAGATGTTGCTTAGAATTAACAGTCACTGGTCAGAACACGTGCAGAACATGCTCTGTAGAAAAAGAAGAGAACAACAAAACAAAAATCCCAGAAAACACAAATGATGTACAAGATTCATACTTCTGCCACTGTGAACAGCACGTGTCCAGAAACCAGGAAGAGAACGCAAAACCTGAACAAAAGCAAGATAGTATCAACTGTTTTCTGACTATATCACTTCAGAAATCATGCATGGCTCCATAACCATAAAGCAGATGATCAAAGAAGCATTATAGCCTTCACATTCACCATTCCTAAGCACGGTAGTACGGCACAAGATCATAAGTATAAGAGAAAGCTCAGGAGAGACACATCTCTCCCTTCACATGCACTGTGGAAGAGCTTCATCACTCCTGCTGATGGTCAACTACAAATCTCATAATTACATTTTTCCTTTTAAAGGAGAGGAGTTGTACATTGTACAGTCAGAACTTTTGATGTAACTAGAATAGAAAGCTCCTCAGAACTAGATACTATAAAAACCTGGAAAAACACTACTACAGCACTGAATAACTCAAGACCTCCACTATGTGGATGTAAGGGTTGAAATTCCATTAACGCTTGGGTTTCCCACAGCCAAGGGTACATAAGGATGGAGTAGACTGCAACCCTTTCTAATCCAAAACAATATCTGACACTGAAAACCCATTCTTTGGAACACAGAGCTCAGGGAGGAAAATCACCTGAAAGCTTCATTTGCTCCACCACCATCAAAACAGACTGGTTACACACCACAGGAAGAAATCAAGCTGTTAAACTGGGCCTGCCCAAAGAACTAGAAATGCCTGCCCAGCCCTGGAAACCCCCATGCTGAAGCTCAGCTGAGGCAGCAAAGAGCACTGATTTCACCCGCACCCAGCAGCACCTGTGCCAAGAACCCATTGACTCCAGGTGCCATATTTACATCCTCCCAGCTTTCAATTAAGGAGTCAGACAGAAAAGTAAAAAGTAAAAGAGAATAAAAAGGAGAATAAAAATTGTGGTGTACAGAGGTATCTTTTTTCTCCCTATATCATTGCCAGTGGCTTGATTATAGTCAATCTATTATTAGATCAGAACATTGAGGTTCTAATGATAACTATTGAGAAATATTTTAAACTGATGCACAGCTCAGAGCTATTCACTATTGCCCTCATAGTCTTACAAGGCTGCTTGCATCGTATGTATTTTTGTGATACATGAAAAGAGCAGAAAATGCTTTGTGAGAATATTTAAAACTGTTTTTCATTATTGTGTATTTATAGTTCAGTCTAGAAGCTAAATTTAGATTTATGTGAATTTAGGCTGATAAAATTGTGGCATCTGTAAATGTACCAGATCTGAAATTAACAGGGAACGCCTAACAACTGTGTGTGCCAATTATTTTTGGAAAAAACATTGTTAGGAATTAATATGCATGGGTATTTTCAAAAGAA
Source organism: Lagopus muta (assembly GCF_023343835.1). NCBI lineage: Eukaryota > Metazoa > Chordata > Aves > Galliformes > Phasianidae > Lagopus > Lagopus muta. The sequence goes on along the minus strand of NC_064443.1, from coordinate 5,878,840 downwards.
GACAGGGGCTTCCAAATCTACCATTTTACTGCTACTTGCACATAACCTGCAGCAGGGCTCAAGCTGCAGAATAAAATAAAGTAAGGAAATAAATGAGATGATAGCAACAGAATGCAGGGTGTGGTTGGATGCTCTCCTTCCTTACATGTAAGGCACCAGAGCAGCACCTCATGTAGTATCCTTACACAATACAACATCACACCTGAACCAGAACCCCACATAGTGTTTTAGCTCTTTGCTATGGCTCCCAAGATGCAGCAGTTACTTATATTACTATCTGTAGTATGTTTGAAATACTTTAAGAAAGTCTCATTACATTACATGTAATCTATACAAAACAGATAAATGACATATCTTAATTTCTAAAAGTTGTTTCAATCATGGGATGAACTAGACAAGATTAGGTATGCAAAGTCTTGGTAGCCAGGGCCATAAATGTTTTCTCTGAAGTACAGGACTGACATGTCTGGTAGGCACAAGCTGCAGGCATATAGTTTGGCTGTAATTGCTTTCATACATGTATCTAATAAAATAGGGTTAGGATAGCTGATAATGAAACGTGGGACTTGAAATATATTTTTGGCTGTTGAATAAATATTACTTAGTCAAACAATAACATGCGTTTTTGTAGAAAACCATTAAATATTTTTTGCAATGGCCAAGGAACATTTTACAAACTAGTTACCTCCCTGAATTTATTCATAAACACTTTGTAAGTGCACCAGAATGACCTTATCCACTCTGCTAAGAGCTGCCTTTGTGTATTCACTAGCTGATGGCTCTTTCCCCAATGAGTTCTGTCTATTGGCAACTATTGAGTCAAAGCAAGGAATGTCACCCCAGTCCTTTGCATGCAATTAGCTACAGATGCTGGTGTCTGAAGTCACCACATGCATGAAGTCAGCCTCCTACAAATATCCTAGGTTTTGACATTTGTCTATGTCAATTACAAGAGAAGGAAGAATGAAAGAACTCTTGCTTCTTATTTTCAGGAGCTGGATTTAGTCAGCTCTATTTACAGAAAAATCGATGGAAAATACTGACTTGAAATGTGATTTCTGAACTCAGTGCTCTACTGTGAGAATCTCATTCAGGATAACTGTATTTTTTTCTTTCCAATTTCATTAGCTCTCTCTTAATTGCAAACACTGAGCCAAAGCTGTGCTGTTTACATCATTGCTTAAGAGCAGTGCTCACCTCAGAGCTCACTTAATAGTAACAACATTAGCAAAGAGATCTCCAAGGGAAAACACCCTTTTGATTGCAGCAGGGGCTGTGGGGAAGCTGATGAGCAGATGAAGAAGGCTGAGAAGGAAACACATTGAAGATGATATGGCTGAGGAAAAAAAAAAAAGGTTCCCATTCCTTTAGCACATTTGGATTTGCAATCATATCTCACTATTTGTAGGAAGCTAAAGAACTACACGCCCTGCTGTAAGGAGGGACATGAAACTCCCAGTGACACTGTATCAGAAGACATTTGTCAACAGAAATCAGAGTCTTTCCTAAGGAGAGAAGCAAGAGGTTAAAGGATGACTGCAGACTAGAAACAGGGCTAGAGTAGTAGGAGAGTAGAAGCAGTGGGCTATCTTACAACTTCATTATACTGGTGTCTTTAGGAAACAAAGACAGAGCAGCACTCTTGACACCCCTGCCTAGTTTTCAAACAGACGAACTCCTACCCAGTCTGGGAACATGCAGGTCAGGAGCAGCACCACCCCAGTGGCAGCAGAAAGGAAACTCCTACAATCTCCCCAGGTATCTGCTGGGGAAAGCCAGCCTTGGCAGAGTCCCACAGAGAAAGCGCCTTGCAGGGCTTACACACAGGACTGCATCCCACAGCCCCGCTGGGGACATGTCTATCCTAAAGTAGAAAGGCAGTAAACTGAACAGAACCTAGGGTTGGATCCAGCTGGCTTGCATTCACTCACAGCTCTGTGACTGATCTCACAGAAAGGTTTGCTGCCACATGGCTACTCCATCGGAAAGCTGTGTACAATGGTATTCACCTTTACAGCTGAGTTGAGGGGCGTAGTTTCATAATTTGCACTGGAATTTTCACATTAAAAGGGCTATTAGTATGTCAGCTACAATATTCCATTTACATCTGGTTGTGAAGTGAGATAGGGAAAAAAAAAGTGTTAATCAAGTGCTAATCTTGCTGTTAATTATTTTAACTGCCTTCACTTTGGATTTCTGTGTATGTTTCTTTTACTTTCCTCCCCTAAATGGGAGTAAAACGTACAAAAGGGCAGGTATTTCCTCCTTCCTGGTCCTACCCCACCTATTTATTGGGCCATACCACATGCCTGGGAGTTTCATAATGGGAATTGGAAATGGAATTAAAAAAAGGAAATTGCTACAAATGAAGCAATTTCCTGGGTGTAAACAGTGCTCGTAATTTTGAAGAACACGTTTAACATGAAAACATATTTTGTTCTGTCAGGCCTGTGTGATGATTTGTTGTTAGATCTTATTTAGCTGAGAACGTTAACAAATAACCTCATTATGATCACTGATGACATAAAAGACCAAGGGCTGAACACTGAAGTCCTAATTCGGGCAAAACTCCAGAGCTTCAGTGATACTTTTGTCTGAGTAATCACATTAGGATCTGGTCTTGACAAGTTCCAGCTCTAATGGATAACACTATACTCTGGACTAAGTAATCAAAAATCTGGTAGCACGCTTTAAAAAACAAAAACCACAAGCTGAGATTCTTGGAGCCAAAACCCATTGACTTCCAACAAACAAAACTTACTGCAGGGTACTACAACACCATTTAGACAACTCAGTGGCCGTGCTAGGTATTTCCTGGGATCTCAAATGCATGGCTTCAATAGGCACTATGCACTTGCCTCATCTGGCTTCTGTGAAAGTAATGCTCTGGAGGAATCATGTAAAACAAGCAGAAGCAGCACCTTGCTGCTGTATCCACAACCTTCAAGAGCTCCTGTTCCCACAGGAGCTTCATAAGTCTCTAAGTAGAGCTGCCTGCTAGTGAGCAGGCAACATGTGTCACTCAGTGTGTCTCTAGTTACCCAAACTCATTTGGAAATCCACTCCCAAGTTCTTCTGGAAATAGAAATTTAGGCTTCTACTCACATAAACTTGTTTAATTTCTCTCATTCTTACTGTATACGCGTATTTTTTTTTATCTCCTTTTTTTTTTTTTTTAGAAATTCTTTGAAGACTTTAGGTTGCATTTAAAGGTATTCAATTCCATTTTTCCATTTGTCCTTTGCCCCTCTAATGCATGTGGCCTGATGAATATGTGCACCATACAGGCATAAAACATCAACATCAAAAGCTATCCAAGAACATGCACACAGCAAAGTTTAAATGACTTTCACTACCACAGACTGATGTATCAGTGAGGCACAGTATATAGTAATTTGGCTATCATTGCACTAAAACTAAATTATATTTCAGCAGTCCTGGGTGTACTAGAGGTAAGAAAAATCATTCATCCAAGAATAATCAACTTTTGGAAATCATTCACTGCTGCTATAACTGAGCACAATGCACTAGCAATTAGCTGTGCATCGCTGCTTTCAAATTGCACAAAGCTGACTGCAATGGGAGTGGTGACATTTGTTAAACTAGCTTTTGTATGAAGTAAGAGATCACCTGGAGGAGGAATATTACTGGAATTTATGTTTCAGGTCGTATCTGGGAATTTACGTTTCAGTTGCAGAATGTCTCCTCTTGGCTTTCACAACTAATGATGTCATAGATCAAAGATACAGGATATCTTAGAAAGCCCTGCTAGAGACATACAATGAATAATTCAACATTTGTGGATAAGTTCCTACTCTCATTTGTACATGGATTAATAAAATCTGATTTCATCAAATTCAAAAGGAGATTTTGTTCTGGTGTGAAGGCTGTCTGAATGAGACAGAAACTGCAAACATGGATTTACTGTCTTCATATCAGGTGTCAGGTTTATATTCAGTCCACTCAAATGAAATACTATAAAACTATCTTCTACAGTCCATGAAGAGAGAGAAAGAGGTACTTTGAGCAGAAAGAGCATGGCAAGCTACACCAAAGACCAAGCTGCAATCTTAGCTCACAAATTACAGTGCAACATTAGATGATCAGATCAGATTAATTCATCACATACACATGAACACATAGGTCAGAACAGTAATGAAGTGCCTGTATTTGGATGAAGTACTCATGAGAATGCTGTGATTTTCTTTTTTGGGAGTATTTTGCAATGGCCTGAGAAAACAAGCCTGGTAATTTTTTATAATAGGCTTTTATGTACATGTAGAAAACAAACAAACATACTTAGAAAAAAATCAGTGAAGAAGTAGATATTAAAGGCTCAGTTACAGCCACTGCAGTTGGATTACATCTGGCACTCTCCAGAGAGTGTACACAATCTCCATGCCTGGATGTACATGTCAGTCTTTGTTGCCAAATTCATTAACCACTGTGTTCTACTACATTTGGATTCAGTCCCATAGGAAAGCTTTCAGTTGATCCCCTTTGCAAGTTTTCCCAGTTAGATTTGTCTCATGAGTTTCCTGAAGAAGGGAGAAAAGAGCCAGCAAAACCTGAAAAACTATTGGATGAAAACAATCTCTAGCAATGGGTCTTGTTTGCTGACATATGCAATTAAAACACAGTTATCTTCAAACATCAGAAATTGATTTAGTTGTTTCATATGAACCTAAAGCAATTTTTGATTATGTTTTTTAAAAGAGAGGGAATCCTATGACTCTTCTTTGTATGGGGAACAGTCAAATGCAAACACTCAATAACTTCATCAGTCTGGCAGGTTTACCTCTTACACTGAGATGCTTGGACTGCTAAAACCAGTATATACCAAAATAAATAAAGTCAATATGACCATTTTGGATAACAGAGGAAATCAAACTGGGACATGATGCACCCAAATACCTTCTTTTTTTGTATTGTAAAACTGGAAGCCTCTTATAACTAGGTTTACAATATTTATATAAAGATAGACTTCAGAGATTTTTAACACAATTCAAACGCAATGTAATTCATGTAATTCCTTCGTTGTTTTTTTTTTTAAATAAAAATGTGGGAGCAAATTAATAAATGTTAATAAATGGCAATATTTTCTGCTTAAACCCTGGAGTGCATATTTAATATTCAGATTTCTGTATCCTCTAAAATTAATAAGAACAACTGGAAATTAAATATGAAATAATTGAACTGTTTGTAAAAATACACAGGCTTGATACAAAAACAACTTCTACTCAGCAAGCTAAAAAATGGAAAATAAAGTACATGGTTATTCTCCCAGCCTCAAGTGATTTGTGGCTCAAGGTTTTACAAGCTCAGATTCAAATTCAGATCAAATGTTTGGGAAGGAACTTTGCTCATTCTGACTCCTGAGCTGACTCATCCTGTCCTGACTCACTTTACCCTGGAAGGTTGATCTGTGAAAGGCTCTTATCAGGCCTGTTTCTGGAAAACAATACATTCTCTCTCTTACAGACCTCTGATAGCATCAATAAAACAGCAGCTCCAAGGGAACTGCCATCTGTTACTTCGAAGTTCAGGATGTCTTCACAGCTCTTGCATAAGATTTTGTGAAAGAAGTTGAAAATCATTCCTGTTTCTATAGTCAAATGACTCTTCTCTCTGACTGCTCTGGTAGGTTTCTTTTGGTCTCTATATCAACTGCACTTTTCAAACCTCTGGTGATATAACTCAGTGGTTTCTCTATCAGTTTACATCTGCACAGATTCTAACCACTGCATCCAGGGCTCTCCTCCCTGCCTTCTCTCACTTTTTCTAACATGATCTTCTCTGTATCTTTCATTTTCTGTCTCCTCCTGTTCTTGTCTTTATTTCTTTTAATCCTTCTGTTTATCCTGGAGACAACCTCCCCAGTTCCTAAACCACAGTGAATTTTAAGTTCTTATTCAAATTCTTCCTTCAAACACTCTCCTTCCCTAAAGTTATCTAAGAGCACTTTACTGCAACTCCTGCAACCTCCAAATGATCCAAATGATCCTGATGTTTCATTTGCTGTTCTGTATGTTGCTTTAAAAATGGCCCGTCCCTCCATCCTAGGAAATTCCTATATATCCCTCCGTATTACTGTGCAAGACCCACTTCACTGACACTACACAAATAAGCAATACATTTGATAAGTTAAAAGAAAAGCCTGAAATTACTGCAGACCATTTGGTAGAAGCAGTAAATAAGGAGCAATTAATACTATTATCATTTACAGTTAGAATATATACGCTATCCAGAAGTCTGGCAGTTCAAAGGAGAGCTAAGAACTATATCAGTAGGCTGTTTTGTCTTGAATAATTAGTTTTATACAAGAACATTGATCAAAGGCATTGGTAGCAAGTTTACTGAAGTGTTCATCATGTACAAAGACCCTGGGAAATTGCTCAGACCTGAACTCAGCTCAGCCAAAATCAGGTAAGCCATAAATAATCAGAGTTAAAGATGAACTGTCAGATCTGAACAAAGGAATTCCACACACAGGAAAGAATGGCTACAGTCTCAACAGCAATGGATGTTTTTTAATTAGGACCCTTGCCGGACTTAAGAACTTCAGTACGCAAGATAGAGAAGGAGTCATCATCATACATGTTCCAAACAGCCACTTACCTTGCGGCTGCAGCTACTAATAGGTGTGCTGTAGAAAACAAAGTAGTCTGGCTTCCTCATTTCATTAATCAAAATCCATAATTTTGGAGGGAGAAAGAGCAGGTCATTCGTGTGAATGCTGTCCGATGCCAAAAAGAACCTACAATGACAGAAATGCAAGCTTTCTTAATATCATAAACAAAAATAAAGTGAAATACCAGAAGTTGTGGGGAGAAGTTCATAATGTTTTGTTGAAAACAGAGAAAACAATTCAGGCTTTCTGGAAGAAGTTCTTTCCTTCTCATCCTGCTGAAGATTGGGACAAGATCAGTAAATATTTATCTTCTGTATTTTTTGCACGTCTACAACTGGATAATAAAAGGTCATCCCAAGGGGAAATAAACATAATATATTCCCCATGGAATCTTCTCTATTTGTGAACAATCAGTCACAATATGCCTTTCTGTTTTTCTGAATTGCTGGCAGAAGATTCATTGAGGACAGTTTGTGATACCAGTTCATGCTCTTCAGACACGCTCGGTACGGAAGTGAATGGAAAGCACTAATTCGTTTAAGTGAGCAACTGTCAGAGGCCAGTGACTTTTGACCCTCACTGATCAGGCTGAAAGTAAAGAGACTACATACCTCTGCCAAACTTTTGAGTCACTCTGAATTATGTTCAGCACTGCACTGTTTTAACCCTGTAGAATAGCTGATTTAATGTTGATGTAGCAGCTTATAGTACATACTTTTCATACTCCTGATTAAATTAATTCAATCCTAATTGAACTAGCTTTACAAGTCCATAAGACCCATTTCCAATCTAAACTAAACCAAAATGTATGTTAGTTCAACATGCACCTGCTGAAGTCACTGGAAATATATTAAGTCATTATTTCTTTTTCTGGGGATCAGGGAGGGAACCACAGAAGTTAACATCAAAACTGTTCTCTAAAAACTGTTTTTTTCCTCATGATTAGCATAAGGAAAAATAAAATAAAGGACCAACTAGAAAACTAGATATTGCTTGAATTACTTACTAGTCCCTAGTAATAGTTACACTAAGAGCAGTAATCTTTCCCTTTCCAGAAATGGAGCAAATGGTAGCATTAGTCCTCTTGCTCTTTCATGCCACCAATCAACATACTAAGTAGTGTTTGTCACTAACAAAAAGTTACACTTTTTCATTCTTTGTTAAAGTTCAAATTCAAGACAAAACTCCAAGGAACTGAATTTGACCTTGAACTGATTCCAAATATTTGCGTGTGCACTCCTAGTTGAAAGAAAAATCAGGGATCCTGGCTCAGGGGTGAAATGGAAGCCTTGTTTGAACTACAGAATTAGAGCAGCTTGAGAAAAATGATCGCATAGTATAGGAACATAAATTAAAAGTAAATCATGAAAACAATGAAGTTTAAAAAAAAAATCACTTTCTGTTAAAAGTCAATTATTTTGCTAGAAGGTCAAATATATTTTCAGTAATAACACTGTTCACCAGTAGACCATGAAGACCTGTGCATGTCTGAAATATGTAGATCTTTTAATACGTGCAGCAGAAATTGAATGTTGGAACGGTGTCAAACAGCCTCTGCAAAATTACAATGCAAGTTTGACCACATGAAGTAATCAAAGTCTCAGTTTATTAAAATGTGTTATTTATGACTTACAGAAAATATTTCTTGTCTGCAGAAGAAAAATGAGTTAAGAATTAACCCTTTTTAATATTAAAAGTTTCTTTTTTACATTAAATTTACAGATAACTATTCACAAAGTGGACAAAACAGAGATGCAAAGTCTCCCACATTACCATCAACTGGATTCACTCTCTAACTAATAAATCTTCTGATGCACACAGTCTTTTTATAGAACCATAACACCCTACCCTGCTGGCTAGGCTTGCTGACATTCTGTCTGTAACGATTCCCTTGGCTGCTGGCACTGTATGACACCGTACCATAACTGCAACTGAGCAAACAATGATTTGCAGGGTTGCCTTAAAATCGTTAATGGTTGTCTTAGACCAATGCTCCTCAAGATCTTTTGTCAAAAGTAAGATAAAGTACATTGAGTTCTCCTGGATCAACTTATTCAGCACAAATACTGCTTTCCTCAACAGCAACAACAAAACAAACAGAAAAGAACAAAACTCAAAAAACATCAGGCTTTCATATTCTTTAGTTTTTAGTTTTAGGGTCGACTCTTTCTGTTTACAACCATATCTTAGTCAAAAAACTAAGGACCAATGTAACACTTCTTCAGTCCCAATGCCCCATAAAATCTGTACAGTTGCAAAAGCAGCATTTTGAAAAGCTTGGTTTCATCTCACCTGACATGGAAAACTCACGGCCAAAATTTGCCTCTACAAACACTTAGCAGTAAACCACTACCATGGCAGCTTACGCTTCCAGCCTGAAGGCAAAGCCAGGCTTTCTAGATATACATCTGAGTCTCCAATGGCTGCTTGATTAATACAGACAGGAGAAATTGAGCAAACAGTCAGTGCTTGATATGCCTCTGCAGTCTTGGACTCCTACAGGGAGCCTTACTGCATGACAATACTGCCTGATCGAGGAAGATGTGCATTGCTCACACATGGACACACTTTCAGCTTCAGTTTTTCAGCAAAAGTGGAGAAATATATTTTTACATGAAAAAATAATATAGAAAAAAACCCACATTTATACTTGAACGTAATTGACAGTGCAAATCATTTCAGTCCAAGATCTCCTTACTGGGGTTTCCTAATTAGGACTGCTTGGTTCAATATCACATGACAAGGTCAAGTGACAGCCAGGTTACCAATTGCATTAATACGACCAACATGTCCCACGTTCATACAGAACAAATTGAGAAAAAGTGGGAGATACTCACTGCACTCCACATTCATGCATTCAATACACAGAAAGGAATAATTCTAACTATGGAAAGTAAGTGTTAACTTACATTGCAATAAAATGAAGTTTTAAACAATTTTTGTTCTTGCCCACGTTGACTAATAAGTATTAGAAAAGGGAATGGCTAGATTCAGGCAGGGTTAAAAAGGCACACAGATGGCCTTAACTAGGCCTAGCACAGCAGGGTCAATGTGGCAGTGCCAGTGGTATGAAAGAACAAGGCTCTGAGCCTCCACTCACAGTTGTAAAAAGTGTCTCAAGTTAGCATTTCATTGAACTAGTTTGGTTGTATTAAAGGCTTACATAAGAGTACACAGTTAGGCAAGGAAATATCTTCAATACAGTGATCTTGTTGTTAGAATACAGGAAGATGCTTTTTAACAAAAACACTTTGTATTGCATCTGTTCAGTGAGGTTTTTGGGGTTCTGTTTTTATTTCAAAGGCACAATATTGAAATGATAGTGGGTTTAACGCTTTCCAAATGCTTTCAAGTCTGAATACTTCAGACCTGATGTAAGTCTTCCCTTAGGGATTTAATGTATTTAATTATCTCTGAAGTTTTATCCATCATAATAGCTAAGTGAAATCATTGCTCTTGTATAGAACAAAGAGAAGCCAAATATATAAATCAATATTTGATTTTTTAAAGTTATTTACCAGAGCAACACACGACAGTCATTGAAGCAGTAAAAGAATTCCTAATAATTATTTTTAGAAAAAGATAACAAAAGGACATTTCTGAATAATGCTAATTCTTTCAGAGAGGCAGAAATACACTCAAGCAGCAAAGTGGAAGAGAGAAAGAGAGAGAGATGAATAACGATTACTTTTAATTATTCCTGCATTCATTCCAACCACAGGATCAGGTAGGACTTCAAAGGCTGCAGCTTATATGAAAGTGATCCTAAAGTTGCCCCAGCCACAAAAGACTTTTATAGTAACCCAAGGTAGCCAGTGTTTCATGAGTATTGCTCCACTAAAAACTTCATTCTCATCATTTTCCCTATGGTTGCCTACTAACACAGTCTCTGAAGTTCTGAAAGGACACAGGCAGACTGATCATTTTCCACTTCTACTCCTTCAACCAGTCACAGCCCTCCATCACCAAGGTGCACAGAACTACAGATCCCAACGTAATCAGTCTGAAACTAGATTCAGAATCATCTTTTAGCAAAGGTGTGATTTTTCTTATCATTTCCCCTACAAGTATGAAGAGGCTGGAGGAAATAAGTTCTTTCCCAGAACTTCAGTGCAGCCTCGAGCTGCACTCCTCTCTGCCTCCTGCTCTCCAAAATCCAAACTCTGGTCTGTCTTAAAGACCAGCCCAGGCTCCCTTATCTTCTGCTTCTCCAGTTGTAGTTGTCCCCATCCTGTGAAGTACATTCATCTGTAGTCTCATCCTTCATTGCCTGAACATCAGGAAACTTGTAGACTTTACCTGTGATCTGTGTGGGTGATTGCCTCTACTTCAAAGGCAAAGACCCCAGCTACACCTCGCTTCCACTTTCCCCTGATAAATGACCTGTGTATCCCTCTCCTTGTCTCTACCTTATGAGTAGAGGTGACCCCTTGACCTCTATGCGACCTGATATAACCTGTCACCTCCGGACACATCAGATAAGATCAAATGAGCACTGAACTGGAATTTGCAGTTTGTAATTTTGCCACTTCTGCCTTATGCGTAAGGATAACTTGATTAAGCCACTCCATTTTTGCACTCCAATTTAACACAAATATTATATCACGTCTCATTAAGCAGTAGACTGCTGCAAGTGCACTTCTATAACATTTTAATCTAAACTGTGAACTGTAAATCCATGTGGAATTTGGGTACTGAGGCTGTAGAACACGTCACTTTACCTTCTAAAACTTTGCTTTGCATTACGTGCATTTCCTATCGTATTACTAAATACGCAGACTACAAGGAGTACAATTTGAATCATTTCCCAGGCAGGCATAAGAAACTGGGTTAATTCTCAAGTACATTAATCAATGGTTTACCTCTTGGCATTAATTCCTCATTCTCCCCCACTGAGTGGTGGTGCTTGGAGCGAGCTGTCACTGGCTGCCAGCTGTACTGCCATTGAAGCTGAGAGCTGGCAGAGTAGTCAGAAAAGGAACTATTATATTAGCATTTCATGCTGACATGTCATTATTGGAGTCAATACTGGCATAAAAGTGGACTGACAAAATGGAGAACGAGGACATGAATTCTGCTTTAATGTGGCATCTTTTCTACAGTACCTGCAAATAGATGCACTTTCCCTCCAGGATTTGAGATGCTCACAGATTAGGAGGGCCACACCCTGCTTAGAGAGAGAAAGGCAACGCCACTCCTCTGATAAGCAAATTCAAAGCATTTCCTTGGATTTATGAACTCTGTGTTTCCCAACCCATGTAGTTTTTGTCCATGTAAGGTATGATCTGGACCTCATCTTCTGTTCCATTGCAAAACATGCAAAGGCAAACGTGTTATTGCAGAAATACAATATGAAGATATTCAATAGATATCAGCAATTGTTGTTTCATTCTACTCCATATTATTGCACACAACTGTGAAATAGCTACTTTTTAAAAGGAGATCGATACAGAATTCCCAATTTACAAGTAAGAAAACCAAAGCACACAAAAGAGAACAACTTGCCCAAATTCCCAAAGGGAACCAGGGCTCCTCAGGGAATAGAATCCAGGGGTCCATGCCACAGAATCACTGTTTAATGTCATGCATTTGGTAAATATCATGGACAACACCAAATGGTAAACAATCTACTTCAGATATGCATTGTGAAACATCCTGATAAGCAGACTTGTTGTTTACTGTGAAAAAGATACAGTGATGCACAGTGAGACTGTGCCACACACAGTGGATCAGCTGCTCAGTTCCAAATGAAGAGGCCCAACTGAGGTATAATAATTATCCCAACAAGATTGTTAGAATCTGAGTTACTGGGCTGGACTTTTTGTTTGGTTGTTGTTTTTTTTTAAAATCTCATTTGTTTGAAGGTAACCCTGCAGCAATTAGATACCAATCACATCACCACCACAAAGTTATAAACAGGAAGGAAGATACAGTCCAACACTGCACCCAGGTTTCTCTAATCCCTTTTTCCTTTCAGGCAAATTCCAGGCTATTCTCACCTGCCTGCTGTACCCTTGCTGATCAATTATCCTGTTGAACTGAAAGTGAACCTGCTGCAAAGGGTTAAGGTGGCTGCACTCTCGTATAGTCGGTTGCATTGAAAACAAGTTGTATAAACAGTACCAGAAAAGAGAAATAATAATACAGATGTCTTCCTTAGAAAAGTTCTAACATAGAATGTTTGTTTCTTCTCATTGAGGAAAAGGATCATAATGTAATTAAGCGTAAAAATTATGATAACTCAAGAAAGGATGAAGGTTTTCTGTAAGACTACCACTTTATCAGGCCTTAAAAGCATGCAGAAGAGTGCCATGAACACAACAGCTTTCTGAGGCATCAGTTCATCTGTTTAGTGTATTTAGGGGAAGACAATGGCCAATGGAAGTCTAAAGCTCCTTTCGCTACACTTAAGGAGGGGTATTGAGGGCAAAGGAGAGGAGAAATTTTCGAGGCTGAGTTTTGGCTGTCCCAGTGCAGAATCACAAGCACCAAGTGGACAGGACAGTGGTCACACTTCAGAAAGCATTCTCTACTTGCCTGCTTTGTTGAAGGTGTCAGTGCCATTTACTGGTAAAAGTAATGGCTACGCTAGGACGACTATACTCTGCAAACAGCATCCTGCCTTACCAAACTTGCTGAATATCCTTTAGAACATAAATATTTTCTGTTACTAACAACCTGGACTAATCTTGAACTGTCTATTTTTATATATGACTCAGTCTTCTGGAAAAGCCTGCAATATACAGGTTAGGACACTGAATAATTCATGCTGTTCAAAGTTTTGCATCTTGTGTTTTGCATTCAGACTCTCTCGTCTGATTTAAATTTAACAGTTTATTCTCTCACTCCCCGTCTTCCAGAAGAAGATTAAATTTTTGCTTTCCAGAAAAAGATAACATTTTATTTTTACGGCAGTGCTTTGTTTTCAAGAATTCTGTCGCTGGAATTTGTGAGAATTATCTTGATCTGGAAAAGATTCCCCCTTCCTTCATTCATACCTCAGGCACGTAGTAACAAGACAAGGTATTTGACGAATGTCAGAGAACAAATCTCAGCAGCATGCTGATAGAGTACTGACATACAGTGGTGACATGTGTTATCTTCTGGGCCAGACTGATGCACCATATGATTATGCATGCCATCCTGTACCAACTCAGCTTGAACTGGAGACAATGGCAACAGAAGATGTTAACACTCATGATCTCATGAGAAAATGAACCTGCCATTTCACAACCAGGTAAAGCACTAACAAGTATTTGCACTGTCCTAGCTATAAACCTAAAAACTCTTTTCAACAGATATGATTAATTTGCTGCTTCTGCAGTATTACCAACCCCTCACTCTTTCAAAATTCATGAGTCGAGCCCCAAAAGCTCATGTGACAGGCTTAAAGGAGGGGGTCTTTCTCTCTCTCCATATGTGCATAAAGACACATATGGACTACCATTTGCCTTTGGGATATCAAATCTCAAGGATATATGTTAAAATTTTCAAATTTTTAGAGAATTTAAGTAGGTTATTTAAAAAGCATATTAAATTATGAGATGAAAGATTACATTCAAATATCCAGTTCAAATGATATTCAGATAATGCACCAGTGAAGTTCATTGTGAAGTGAAAGTTTTCATTGTGAAGTGAAAGTTTTCAGTTTGATTAAATTTTCTTCACTGGTTTCAAAGATTAAGTGACAGGTTTTCTTCCACAGTCAGTTTGCTTAGTGGGGAGTCTATTCTAATAAAAGATTATTCTAACAAAAGGACATCTGATCATCTTTGTTATTAAATTAGTAAGTGAAAAACCTGAAGAAACTCAGAAGCTGAGTTTGGATTTTTCTTCATAATTTGCTCAGAAACATGTTACCCTCAACAAAGCAGTAACCAGACTGGGAACTTTCTAAAGTTAGATCCTCTTCATTTTGGTTAAGACAACATACAGTACTCAACTTTTCCTTAAAGAAACATTTTCCATTTTAAAATGTTTATGAAAACCAACATATCAATAACCAAAGTGGTTAATTGAATCCTAACTCAAATACTTCCTAAAGTTGAGAGAAGTCTACCGATTTCAATCCAGTTGCAAATGACACTGAGTTGACAGCACTCAGGATGGCCATGCACCAATTTCTGAAGAGTCCACACAAACAAAAGTGTCATCGTGTGCTTTATTTGAATTACTTTTTTTCCCAAGAAAGTACATTGCCAATTTGCACTGGGTTACTGCATCATAAAATACAGCTACTTAAAATGTTGGAAGGTGTCAGTGCCCAGCCTAGCTATATGAAGTAGCTCAATTACTGTTATATCTATCTGAAAGGGAGACACAGAGATCAAGCAAGAGTCCAGGAGTTATCCTTGACTTGAGTCATCATTTAAGCTCTGCACAAACTTGGCACCTCCATTTTACAAGACATCAGTGCTTTTTGCAGTGGAGCTGAGCTCTTGGAAGAAACACAGGGAGGTAGGCTGTATTAAATTGAACTACTTGCTTTGAACATACCTTCTACATTTGTTAAAGTACAATAAATGCCTCGATGAGACTCAGTTTTAGAAGTAAAAAGATGCTAATTCTGTGTAGGTGTTAATTCTGCTCACGGAGTTTACACTTTGAACACTGCCTAACTTTCATTTTCTCAGTTTGGACAAGCCAAAAGATTACTTTTGATTTTCAAGGTGCTGAGTGCTCTTATCTTGCTTTAATTTGCTACAGCCTCCCTTTTCAATGGGAGCTGAGGGTACTCAGCACCTTTCCAAATTCATTTGGTGTCTTACAAAATCAAGGAGGTATTGTTCAGATCCATGTAGTTCAGCACAGCAGCAAACAGCAATGACTATTCCATAATAGGTGCTGTTCTGCCATACATATTGATACTAACACTCAAAGAAGTCTAAGTCAGATACTGGTTTTCCTTCTCATTTGCTCCACTGTGTATCTTTAATGAGTTTTATTTTTCTTAAGGCCAAGGAAATTTCATGTACAGTGCCACATTTGCACAGGAGATGTAGGAATTTCCTACATCCATTGTGTATAATAGATATTCTGGCACTGAGACATGGAACTCCCACACTACTACTATATTAGTCTAAAACAAGCACAGGCAGATCAGAAAGACAACAAGCTGTGATAATAGAACATAATGAATGCGTAACACAGCTTCCAAGTATTTGGAAATGCTTTCCTACAACATCTTAACTACCATGCCAGAAATGTTGCTTCTCAGACCTGTGGGGGATAATTCTCCATGTCAAATTCTGTAGTGTCAGCTCATATGAACATAGGGAAGCAAGCAAACAAACAATCAAAAAGTCGATCCAGTTAGAAAAATCACTATCTTAAACAGGGACATCATGTGTCCCTATGCAGGGACAGAAAAATATTTGTCTGTAAAAAGATGAGGAAATTGGGGAAACAAATGCACACTTTTAATTGATAGTAGTTGGGCATAAGAAATATTCCCCTAGAATGCTAATCCCATATGCCTACTTCCACTTTTTATTAAAGCAATCATAAAACTGCCATGGTAACTTTCATTCATTACTTTCTAGGACTAAAAACAGGATCTAGCCTATAAATAATAGCCTCTAGGCCCATAAAGAGTTAGTTTTTCCCTTAAGTTTGCCTTGATCACAACAGACTGTTGACTTTGCTCTTGCATTTTTGTTTTTGCTTACAAAATCACTACATTTACACATTAAGACAACACATGGGATATTTCCCCTCTAAGTAGAAAATGGATTCGTAACTCAACAGTGCAATCTGGCTTTTCCATACTGCTCTATACACAAAGAAGGCAAAAAAATCACACTGAAAATTTTCATTCTAGCAGGTTCGTTCCCTTGCCTGGGCAGAAACAACATGCAATTTATGATATTTTCATGTGATTTATCAGAATAGATAAAACACAAGTAAATCCCTGAGTAGCAGACCTAATGCAGTTTGATTGACCTCTGATCCTTGGCTTATGGTTGGACTTCCTGTCATCTCAAAATATAAAATTGTTTTCCTGTAGTTGAAGTGTTCAGACCATTTTTCACTTGTTTCTCTAGTAAGTGCTCAGCCTCTGCTGCTGTCTGTTCCCATACACTTGACCATCTGTTTTCATAGAACTTAAAGGAAGTACTGCCACTTCACCAAATCTAGCTGGAAATAAGTTCAGAACTGGAGAGTGATGGGAGAATCCCAACAGCTCCTTGGAAAATGAGCTGAAATGTAATGGTTGGGGAAACGAGAAAAATGACAACAAAAAGCCTTCCTTAGCTATTTAACTTAATTGTCTACATAGACTCTAATAGCTCACTCTCTTTTTAAAACTTAGCATATGCTGTTGTAATCATTAAATAAAAACAGGGTTCAGGTATGCAAGATAAGCTTGTGGATAGTGTGAAAGAAAAATAACTTTCAGGAATACTATACTTGAGTATTTACATTCCTGTTTTTATAATTATCTTAATTAAAAAGTAATTATTTCACTTACAGATAAGCTTATCTCTAACATGAAACTACCTGTCTACAATTAAAAAAAAAAAAAAGAAAAGCATAAATATTGCATTTTTTTACTGTCTTTAATGGCCTCTCTGTACTTCAAATACTGTCTTCACCAGAAGGAAAATGTACTGTTATACTGAATTGGTATTCATAGTTTGTAAAAAGAAGTCAGTTTTCTAATAACGGAAGCAGGATTTCCAGAAGAACAGAATGAGCAAACAAAAACATGCTTTCACTTTGTGACAAAAACGTAAACTGCTAATACAGGGTTAGACATGAATATTTTAACTTGACAACAGTAAAGTGAAGACTCCCTCGTCAAAAATGAATTGTCTTCTCCTAAATGTCTTTCTCCATCGTTGCACTGTGCTTCAGGCCTGAGGCCTTCACCTTGTCAGTCCTGGAAATGTGGAGCCAGGTGCAAGCAGGATTGCTGTTTCTGCATCTGATTAGAGTTAGCAAGCAGGCACATTATAAATTTATCTGTTTTGGTTGGCATTCATGCTCCAGGGTCCCTTTTTCAAGATGGAACTGAGTATCTTAAGACCTCTTACACGTGTTGTAATGTGACATAAATGGCTGCTTCTATTTGTAGGGAAATAAAACCAGGCAAATATGACATAGAACATGTTTAGGATATGTACTTTCACAGGGAATGATTTGTCTTCCAGTCCCCTCACACCTGAACTGTGATAAACCATAAATCAAAGTAGGAGTGAGAAAGCAAAACAGTGTAATAACCTCACAGAAGTTGCTGGGTTATTGTTCGGATGGAGAACTGGCAGGTAGGTGGGTCTACAAAATTGGTTACTGCACAGAACTTAGCTCACATATTTTGAATACCACTTAGAAATAAATTAAGCAAGGTCTTAGGAAGCTGTCAAAGCCACACTGAGCCTTTAGTACTACTCATTGGGTCCAGAGGAAGTATACACCAATATGAACACTGTCTCTAGTACGTATGCTGTTAAAGTACATCAGCTATGGCATCTTCTAAACCACTTATTCTCCCAGTCTAGACTAATCTGTTTTTTCTCTCTCTTAATTAAAAAACAACAAACAAGCAATTGATCAATCAAACAAACAAATCAGCAACAACAAAAACCACAGGTAAAATGCTACCCTCAGTTATCCAAATGTTTTACTTCCTAGCTGAACCTGAGCTTGTTTCTACTTCAATCAGAGTAACCTGGGAACAAGAACACTAGCTGGATTTTTAGTAAAAATACACTGTCTTCACTGGCATCAGCTGCTAAACTGCTTGCAGAGAGGGTGATGAGGCACTGCCTCCTCACATCAACAGATTTCTGCTTTCTGTTTTACATCATAGGTCCAGCAGCAGCTACTGCTTTATATGTCATGATGGAAGGCATTACATTTGTGGCATTAAAACAAGAAGCTGTAATCACAAGAAATGTGGAAGTCCCTATGACAGGTGCAAAGCAGGATGCAGAGGAATGGCCTTTCCTGCTTTAGGGGTGACACAAGCACAGCACACTTTGCGTTAGTGGCACTTCACCCATCTGAAACACGCTCCCTGAATGCTAACTCACACCGCTTCTGCTGCTCCTGCTTGTTCCACCACAAGAACTTCTATGTTTACTTTTATGCTTCAAAGGTTATTGCTTCTATTAGTCACAGGGAGTAGGATCAATAGCATACATTAGGCATTTGTACTAGCAGCTACCTCATTGCAGTGATGTGAACATTCACTAATTTCTGTCATGTTATGTTACCAGACTGTTGGAAGAGTGATAGTGAGGTTTTGCTGTATGTTGTTAATCATGTCACTGTTACTCAGCAGAATATACTTCCCTTAAAAACAAAACGGACACAGAAAGACTACAGCACCACTGCACCTAAGTCTGTATAAATTACACTTGTAAACAACTGGAGCTATGAGACAGAACATGACAGCACTATTTAGGCAAAGCCTGTGGACAGGATACACCACTGACAAGATTTTTTATTTCTGCAGCATGTTCTGAGATGTAGCCTCGAGGAGGAGGGCACAGGGGCTCTTATTCCAGCAGACAAATAACAAGAATTTGCTAAATATTGGCAAAGTTTTGAATGATCAAAACAACTGGATTTTTCCCCGAATTCTTTTTGCCTGAATTCTTTTCACTTGTTCAGCCTTAATTACTGCTACTAGAAATGGAGCTGAAGAACATGGAAAATAAATTACATGCATACATAGATCTCTGCAACACGCAGAAAGCCCTCTTTCCAAAACAGGTTTCCTTTGTCTCTATTCTGCCCTCCAGTGGTTTAAGTATAGACAGGTCGGAATAGATGCAAAAGCAGCACCAACCAGAGCATACCAACTTATTTCTCAGGCTGGCTAATGTACTGATGGATGTAAGAAACAGGAATCATTGAGTGCTAAAATTGTAATATATATATATAACAAAACAGCACCACCTTAAAAATTCGGGAGACAAAGTTCCATCTCCTGTCCCCAACGTTAACTTACCTCCTAAATCCATGAGCTGGTTTCCAAACTACAAAACAGGTGAGTTGAACTACATAGTCATTTTTTAAACTTCTAAGTTACATTTTCATGCCTTTGTGGTACTATGAAATTTTAAGTTCTTAAAGTATCTGATTACTTAGGATTTAATAAAGAAAAAAGCACATGCCAAGACAGCATTTGTTCCTTGCCATTACGGATAGCCTAGCTGCTGAGGAGGAGGTTAAAAAGGGAAGAAAAAAAGTATATCCTTTCCTCAGCCACAGCAAGTAGATGAATAGTGGTCATTTCTGTGCCGGTGATACAGGGACTTTTGTTTCACTTTGAGAAAGCCTGGGGTGGGAAAGCATCTTCCACTGAAAATTAAGGACGAAATCCCCCAGTGCTCATACCACCTAGCACCCTTAACAATAAAATACTACAGCACTGTTCAGCCCAGATAAGTACTTAAATGTGATGTGGACAGAAACTCATATTCTGCTGATCAGGGAGTGCACAAGTCTTAATAGGGAGACTGCATGCTCTGCTCTTCCTTCCAGATTTCGCCTCTCCGTTTCCATTCATAGCCTAAGCAAAGACCTTGGTAAGTTGTAGTGTCTATGGCTAAAACTGTTCCCTTCTCTTGCATATCACTTGCCTCAGTTCCACAGCTACTGCATTTTTTATGCTAAAGATCCCTAGAGGTTCCTATTTCTGTCTCTGCTTATACCCAGAAAATACCCTGCATTGAGACCTGCACTTAAACAGGACCTAGACCTCAGTCCATGCCCTTACAGAAAGTTGTGGTGGTAGGCATTATTAAAGAGTGCATTACACAGAAACAAGACTGAACTCTTTAGAAAATAAGTACAAATTTGTTTTAAGCTCTGATAAGCAGTAGAGGATGTTATTTTTGTAGTAGCCCGAAGTTAAGAAGTAGGAGATATGAGCTCAGCTGCACTTCCAGAGGGAGGTAGAAGGCCATAACCCTCGCCTTCCCAACAAAACTGTTTATTTGGCTGTTGTCCTGTCTGTGGAATATACACAGAGTAGCATGTAATTCAACATTCACTGGGAAAAAAACTTGTAACATACTCATCTTGGAGAGGTTAGGGTTGTGAGTAAAGTGAGATTAGTCTAAGTCCTGTTCCTGGCTCCCATATTTCCCCTTACACATTTTAGATTTTAAAAGGGCCGAGACAGAGACTTGAAGCTCACGTGCTGCTGGAAGGGACTGTGAGCTATGAGAGAGAAGACAAGACAACCACAAATTCTTTTGCCTGGACCTTGTTCTAAGGGAACAGGAAGTCACAGAATGGAATTGCACCTAATGTATGCTTTCACCAGTCTAGGTAATACTAAAAGCATATGTCTAGTTAATAACATAGCTTTCCCATTCAAAAGGGAACGGCTGAAACTTAGCCAGCCTTGTTTACCTTCAGGTTGTGACTACAGCTTTATGATACATATTAATAATTGCACAGATGAAATAAGGACTTTTCATCAGAGACCACTGACAATTACTACCAATCTTATAAAGGGAGCTTGAAAAAGGAAGCACAAAGTCAACATGAAGCTTGACAGAGGCATTGCAGCATGTGTCTTAAAGGAGCTAGATTCCTGAATTACTTTGCAGTCTGGAGCATAACTTTTGATACATGAAGAACACCCCAACACCATGGTGATGAGTAGTACGAAAAACCTTATAAGAGGTAAAAGTCTGTTCTTGTTTCACCTCCTGCTATTTCTGAATGCTTCACTTTCAATCAGTTACATCCACTATGCAAGGTTTCCTCCATGAGAGCACATGAAACTGGTCCAGTTTAAGTGCTGGTGAGGCTGACAGCACAAAGATTTGAAATTTATGAGCTAAATTTTCCTTTCTATGTCACCAAAGTAACTGAAATAGGGAAGGGAGTTTCTCTGATCTCACCAAACTAACCATAAAGGGAGGGTAATATTTGGCTCTAACTGAGAACGTTAAAACATTTTGATTGATCCTTGTGAGCTGTTAGGAAATGCCATCAGTACCTGAGTACCAACACAATTGTTGTTTTGGGTAAACTTCTGTTGTGTCCGGAACCAAGATTATACAAAACACAATAAGAAATGGAGAATGGGGCTCCAGCTTCCCATTCCTGTCCCACCACATGACACACATTTTTCCAAAGGGAACATTTAAACATTCTCTGTTTAATGCTTAATCGCAGATGTGCAGAAAAGGGGAAGGAAAAAAGAGAATTAATGATTGTATTACTAAAATTAGTTACAACCTCCTGCAAAATTATTCCCTTAATTTACAAAACTGAGAGCAGACGTAGAGAAAGAGATGGGAACAATTCTTACTAGTTTTTAATAATTGTTAATAATAATCTCCATTGTTATTGTTACAATAAATCCCCTAAAGCAGTGCTCGTTTCATTATTAGTTCCTCCAGTGATCAGGAGAACACTGGTTTTTGTGGGGTTTTTTGTTAGTGTAATGCTAAGAACTTGTACTTTGTATGATTTTCACAATCCATAAAAATGCTGCAAATGCCATCTATTCCACTGACTCTTTTCTAGTTCATTAGGAAGTCTTCTCAGCCATTCAAACAGAATGTCTCTGGTTCATTTCCCATCACTTGGTATTACGAAAAACAGCCTGGCATTTAGTCAAACTAGGACAGCTTTACTGATAAAGCCACTGGGGGAAGCAAATAATTTGTCAAATCTCACTGCTCCTAAACATAAAGAGCACTGCAAATCAATACAAGGAAGTGTTCTCAGTTTGATTCTGACTGTAGAGAGGAAAGGGCAGCACCGTGTTCACTGTCTCCATGCTAACTGAGCAAGAGTGCATTCTCCAACATATCTACTTCTTACCAGAAAGGAAATGTGCAAGATACCATGTAAAAGTCAAGGGGCAGAAAAGAGAATTAAAAGTTTTCTTGAACTGTACCTTTTTTAGGTGAACACCCCCATCCCTTCCTTAAGTCAACACTGCTGACTGCATGTCATCTGACAGATTAAGAACTGAACAGCTTCTCACTTCAATGAATCTTGGTGAACTTAAATTTAATACCAGAGTATCTGTAAATGTATTACCAAAATATAAATCTACTGTGAGACCCTTAGATGCATTTGCCAGTATTACATTTTATCAGACACAACAGTTGTTGATGTTTTGTAAAGAAATTCAAAGCATTCATGCAGTCCATTTGCCAAAATAACATTCAAGTCTCCAAACTGTTACTTGTGTCATTCACCAAAATGTTTACATTTGTAAACAAATATTTGTATCTGTTACTATGATATCTGAACTTTTGCCAACTCACGCACTAATACTACAACCAGGAGTGTTTACCAACCTCCTAAAGCAGAAGTGGTCTCTTCAAATATGCCTGAAGACCTTGCTGAGAGCTCTCCTGCTTCTGAAAGGACAGTGAAGGAGGTAAGTTTTACGCCACTTAATCAGCAACGAATTGTCACAACTTGTTTAGGTTTGTTGGCAGCTTGGTAGTTACGTCTAAGAGGTCAATTTTATGCCTCCTATGAATACTAACTATGATAACATGATTGCAGTGTTGACAGTTCTATCTACATCATCTAAAACTACGCAGTGAAGAAATCCAACTTTCCTGCACTTCTGCTTCCTTTTGATGTCTCAAAGCTGATCCTTGCTATGAAAAAGGAATGCAAGTGCATTCATTTTTTTTGCGTGATGATGGCCTGCAGACAAAGAGTTCAACCAATTTATACATTATGTTGGTTTCATGTTTTTCAGAAATACATGAACCCACAAACAGGGCCTCTGTATGGCTAAAGATTTAACATAGTAATTCCTCCTCTCTGCGTCTGCTACGCCTTTCTACCAAAGGCACATTTCTCAACCTCTCTGAATAGTTTGCCTCTGTCCCCTTAAAGCCACTCAGTGCTACCCTACAGTCTGTTTTCAGATTGGGCTCATAGCCATCAGACTCTTGCTGGCCCAGTGTAGCTGAGGGCAGCACATTCCATCTCCAGGACACCCCTGCGCTAGCATAGGGGCTTCTACCCTGATCTACTTTGGAAGGTAGCAACAGAACGAGGCCAGTTCATGTTCCTTTGGCACAGGTTCACTGCCAGCAGCTGGTTCTGTGTGCAGCGTTATGTAACCAGCTGTGGGCAGCCTGCCACAGCAAGACAGCTCTCATCCAGGAGGTGCAGGCTCCGTGCAATCTTTCAGCACTGAGGATTAGCCAAATTAACGTAAGCCCTTTAACTTTCCTGTTTGTGGGCTTCTCTGCTCCCCTAAAGCTTCAGTAATAACAGCATTAGATTTGTATGTTTTAGTAACGTTGACAACATTTACACAAGCCAAAAAACAATATGCATACATAACAAACATTTCACTGGGTTGAGCATTAAGAATACCATGCAAACCACCATTTATTTACCCCCAGTCCTTTGTTGCAGCAGCATACAATATTTCAGAGCTCATTGTCTTCGACAAAATCTCCTAATGCCAAAACTCTCAACCAGCCAATTAATTCTAATTCTTCCACCAGGGCAAGTACTCCAGTTTACAACACACAAAGGAGCACATTCTTAAGGAAATTTTCCCCATCTGTCATGTTTACATTTGCATTCTGAGAGGAAAAATAGGAAAAAAAACATTTTTTTTTTGTAAAAGAGAGAGCATGAAATGATTATGACAAGAATCAGATGTATGGTTTTGTTCTTAAAGTGAACACTAGAAATGTGAACTAGAATGATTCTTTAAGGAGTGTATGTTCTGCAGTAGCTGAATATCAGCTTCTACCTAGAAGATGCAGAAGTGCTGTAATGATGACAGAGCTGTTAAGTCATCCATCCCTGTGCCCAAAGCAACTGACTTTCAGTTTGTCTGAAGAACTGAGAAACAGCTGCCTGCATGCTCTTAGGTATACTGTGAAAACTGAAGGTCTGTTCTGGATTTCAGTTGTTTCTTATAGGTCATAACCGAGAACAAGGGGCAGCAGATGAGTCTCTCTGAGGCTAGCAACAACTCAACTGGGTGTAAAAGAGTTGAAAGTGGAGGTGGAAACACAGGTGGTTAGACCATTCACCCCAGCAGCAGTTCTGCTCTGTGCTCCTGTTCTCACTCCCAGTAACGGGTCCTAACCACCACATAGCAGCTTTACTGAGTGGTCGTGTTCACTTCCCTTCCGCTGGACCCAGGGCATAATTCAAAAATGCTTTTACTGAAAACAGCACAGTAATGAGTCCACACTGCTGAGATTAGAGTGCTTGCCTGCAAGGGAACAGTTCTGTGATCTGAACTCTGTTTCCAAGATTGCTGCTATATTTGGAACACAGAATGTAGTGCTTTAAAGGCAAAGAGCTAGTCCTGGGAGAAGGAAACTGAAATCTTTCCTCCTAAATGATTTCCCTGAGTCATGCTCACTCTGTCCCCTCTATTTGGCCCAATAAAAATTATTTACTACAGAGCTCAGCAGGAGCTGGGAAGACTGCCCGTGCCCAGGCTGGTCTGCTGGTTTTGGCATTCTCCTTCAAGATGGGACCTGAGGATGTTAATACAACCAGACAGAGGAGGAAATTCTGTATATCTCATTTCCTGACAAATCCCTTAGGACACTGAACAGCATATTGCAGAAAAACAATCGTTATTTGCTTATTTATTTTAAATAATACCAATCACTCTTTTGCATTACTGCAAAAAGACTGACCCTATCCGTGCCTCAGAATACAAATTTTCCAGGTCACATTTCCCATTTAGGATGATTTGTTTTTTGAACCCAGTAATCATACTGGTAGTAGCACTGAAAATGATATTTTCTAGGACAGAATAGGATTGTAAAAATCTTTTGTCTGAAAATGATTTTTGGAACACAAAATCACTCAGTTCCAGCTTTGTGAGACTAACCTCCAATACTGAACGTTTTAAACCAAAGTAGATAAATTGGTAAAAAAACGAAATAATGCACCACAGTATCAATTTAACCAATGTATAACATACTGCAATATGGCATCAAGGCATTCACATACCTTAGGAAAAATGTCTCCTTCCTAAAGCCATAGATTAATATAGTATTCCAAACAGAGACTTTACAAAGAAAAATGATGCCCATTTACCTTGAGCCAGTAACATTATTCCCGTGTTATATTTAGCTAACAGACAAAAGTTACAGGGCGTGAACAGTCTTTAGCAGGAATATCCTTTGGCAGCAGATTCACTGGGAGACATTGGTTGTGGCCTTGGGAGGAGAAGGCTGCAAGATTAGCCTTTCCCTTCTGGCAGGAGGAATGCCCACTACCTTGCTGATTGCAACAGTCACAATTAACAGTGTTAGAAAAGGTTAGTGGAGGGGCATTAATATATGCTGGAAAGTTCATGTTCGTATACTAGAAGCAAATTGGATAAGAGTAACAAATGGCTCATCATCTCTCTTCAGGACTATAAACTGTGTCCCTCTTCTTCAGCCACTTCTCTCAGACTTTGTATTCAAATACTAATGCACTCGATGCACCCACACCCAGTGTGCAAAACGCATGCAGAAAAGAGCTTCTACAGCTTTGCTTTGGCAGCACAATCCTCAGTGCGACTGTTAGCATGACCTGCGCTATGCATGTCCATCTGGTCTGAAACATGCCAAGTAGAAAGAGGGAGGGGGGGAGAGGATAGATGTGAGATGTAAAGAAGCATCAATGAATCAGCCGTCCTAATCACCCAACTGAAAGACGCCATATTTTCCTATGCAGTTATAATTTAAAAACAAACAAATGAAAAAAGAACAGTATTGGTAGAGAAAAGATGGATCAAGTTTGCTGCATTTTTTTTTTCTTCCAGCTATTGTTTAAATAGAGAACTTAAAGGTCTTCCCAGTATCAGATTATTGCTGGATTAGCATAATCATATCCAATTGCATTCATCCCTGATAAAGTGAGATAATGTATCCACATCTCTATATTTCTTTTTCTGGAGTACTGTAATGCAGCCCTATGCCTTAATCAATAGATCACAAAGATGCACCACAGTTCCAAAGTTACTGAGGAGTAACAGGTGATGTTTTCCATCTACAGTTTATGTATTCAAGAGAGAACTAAATGACGCACACAACAGGCAGACTGACTAGCTGCTGCATACACACAGATTGATGATAGAACTGACTCATGGGCCTCTGCAGCACAGCCTTAAAGAGCACTTGCCAAGCAGACAAATCCCTAAATGAAAAATAATCACTCATGCAAAGAGCATTTCATAAGTGCATGTGTGGCTGGATATATAAAGAGACATTGAATTAGGGAAATATAATTGTTGCTAAAAATAAAGAAATGTATCTGTGCTTCTGCAAAGCTATGTTACAGTGGTAAAGTTCCACATCTGCAAGAAAACTCCCTTCCTGTCCTTTTGCAACCAGCTGACAGGGTTGGTTTGTTGCTCTTTCAGTTAGTAACAGCCATGCACAGAAACACATAGCAGTCTTGGTGCTGTTGAAAATAATTTTTTGTTTGTTTTTTTTAATAACAAAAAGAAGTGTATACATTAATCTTTATCAAAAAAGGAGAAACGAGTTCTATTCCCTGAGATCTCTGATCTCATGACATGTGCAGTTTCTCTCTTGGCTGTCAGGCTTAATACTATAATGCAGAGCATTGCTATGAAACCAGTCATTCATTCCCCTAGGCAGGTATCTGAAGCCCTGAAAATGGCTGAGTTAAGTAAAAGGACTGGGCAACATCCCAGTATTCATACCTAGCTTCCCAAGATCACTTGGTTTCCCGCTGTTTCCTACTTGTAAATGCTTAGGAAGGAAATGGAAAATACATCTTTTGATGTACCCTATGGACTCTTCAGGATACCCGGTGAAGAATGCAGAAAGAATCAAACCATGGTAAGTTAGGAACTACAACGGTTTTGAGGTACACACCAGCTTAATATAGGCAGTGTTCAATCAAGATACTAAGCATGTCCACTCTTGAGAACTTAAGCTGCAACTGCCTGAGAAGTGCTGCCAAGATGAGAAACCTTAAAGGAAGATCCTGGATGGAACTGCTGCAGGTTAACGAGCAGAGATGAACAGCTGGAAAAGGGCTCCTTCACCTCACATTAAGTTATCTTGGATTAACCTAAATACACGTAGGGTATGCTCTCCTTTCTACATTTATATCCAGTGGTAATATCTGGGAAATAATCTGAGATCTGAGTACACAGTCAAGAAAGGGAAGGATGAAGACTGCTCTTAAAATGCTCTCGGAGATTCTGAAAAGGACATATGACACCACCTTTTTCTAGCCCCCAAAGGTCTTTTGTACTTCTGCGAGCCTTCCCCAGGGAGGATATGGCTGCCCTTAGAAAACTGACAGAGAGAATTTGCAGCAGGAGCGTACGATAGCAGCTTCCATGGCCAGGAGAGGTTATGTCAGGGGTGATGGCCAGGACCTGGGCAGAGGAAGGAAGCATTGACAGCATAGCGGGTCTCCAAGAGTCTAGAAGACATAGAATCACAGAAAGGTTTGGGCTGGAAAGGACCTTAAAGATTATCTTGTTCCAATACTCACTGATCTTCACAATTCACCCAGGACAGGCAGTCAGGGAAGTCAAATACTACCTGCCTGTTGCTAATGCTCTGAGTGCCCCAGACTTGGAAATTACTCCAGCAGGGTTATGCATGCAGAAAGGCACAGTGATCTGACTATACTGCCTACCATGTTCAACACGTCTTATGTTGAATGAGCTGTAAAACAAAACTTTCATGAAGGAATAGATCTGTCAAAATTGACACCTGAAAATAGCACAGACTAAAGCACATGAAACACTGTTTTCCACTGAGACAGTGTGATAGTGGGCAAGCTCTACCTGTAGGGCAGGTTTTGGCAATAAGCCATTAACTGTTCTAATATTTGTAACGATGATCTGCAGTCTGATATTTCTACTGAGAGAAAACAGAAGGGGATCTTGGGGAGTGGTGAAGTAAAAACAATATATTATGATGAGAGAGCAAAAAATATAATGGAAACGCATGGCAAATAAAAATTAAATTACACAGTAATAAAGGAAATTGAATTAATCGTTTATAACCAGTTATAATTTATTTTTAGTGATTCAAAAGACAATGATATTTAATAGAACGTACAGTTCCATATATATCAATGTCCAAATCCTTTTCACACCCTTTCCTATATTTATAATTAAGAAGGAAGTCTTCCGATGACGCGCCTCAGGAAGAATGAGAAATTACTTAGGTAAGTTAAATAGCAGTTTCAAGTCCTCCTGGAAAATAAATTATGATCAGAGGTCACATTCATCAGTAGGACTGAATAGAATGAGAGAAACTCTTTGGACATACAATTTGCTTATAAATAAGCCATTTATATATTTGTCCAGTCTCCCCAATGTATGGCACAAATAAATACCTTTAAATGGTGAGCTTCCTATGAACTGTCAAGAATTTGCTTTCAAATGGCTGTTTTTGTTACTTGGTGAGCAGAGATCCCACAGTAAAAATACAGCAGTACAAAATGGTGGCTTCAGTTATGTTAGTGAAATAGGAGAGTCTTCAGGCATTGGATAGCATTTTCAAATATAATCCAAAAATTGGTACTCATCTGACACCTGACCCTGGCCAGTGAAGTCAGCAGAATAGCTGGCTGAATGCTGTATGCAAGCAAAAAGCAAAACTCCTCCTGCTCTAAGCACAACTACATTTACCTAGGAACATCCCCCAACAGCTCACATCTCCTCATTAATAAGGTCTGAATGTAAAGCATGCACATAACGATCAGGGCTGTGTACAAAATGTAGGCAGGGAGAAGCCAAAAATGCAATTTAACTGAAACATTCTAAAGCAATTTAATGCTAAACAGTAGCATCTAAATTTCACAGTTTTTACTTCTGTGAATGAGTTTTAATGAGTCATTATAAACAAATACATTTGACTGTTTCCATCTCTGAACATCATAAAAATGCTTGCAGTGCAAACTCTCACAGTCTGTTTCCATTGTACTTATTGGATCCCAAATCTTATCTGGATAGAGAATTTTCTTGTCTCCTCTTAATATATTTTGTATTTGTAAATTTGTTTGTCAGTTCTGTAAACCTCCAAGGCCTCTCTTTTTCTGGAGGAGAGCAAGCCTCTGAGGAAAGACTTTTTCAACCTACAAGTATTTTAATTCTCTAAGTTAGTCTCCTCTTGGAAAACCTGACGAAAATGAAGTGATGATAAAGAGAAGATATGGGAAATGAACTCTCAACATCACTTCATTTTCTAACCTCCAAGATCTGCCTTCTTCCTGCAGTCACAAATTATATTTTGATACTATTTACCATTCTATATGGCATCCATATTATAAATTATGGATGACTTTTACATATTATGCTAATATTCAGTTCTATATTTGTCTAGAATTTTGTTTGTCTTATACTCAGCTTTAATATACCCATGAGATTACCATTTTCTTTACATAATGAGTCCCATAACTTTCACTATGAGAAAAACAAGTCAGTAATGCTTTTGGCAAATCCATAGAGCACAGGAGAGAACAAACTGCTTGTAACGTGTTACCACCAGAACTTCTGTTCTGTTGCTTTTTTTTTTTTTCACCTGCATTGTAAGATAATTATAAGGTCCAGCCTGAAATGACCTGGGATTTACCCACCTGAGTTACTGTTTTTCATCTTTCAGCTTCTTGCCTCTGATTGCAAATAAATAAATAAAAAGTAAAAAGTAAGAAATGGGTGTTCTTTGGGTGGATGCTGGAAATAGTTCTTTATCTTGGCCCACACAACTGAATTTGTGGCCCTCCTGGGCAAAATGGAAATAGAAAGGTCCAGAGGAAAAAAAAAAAAAAAGACCTGAATAGTCTTTAAGCTGTCATCGTTCACCCAGTCCAGCCCAGGTTTGATAATACCATTTTGCAAGATAAGTGCTAAGAGGGGAGGTTCATGCAGTAGGGCACCAGCATCTGGGAACAGTGCCCAGTACCTCTCCCAGGTCACTATGCTACTTGGGAGACTAAGCCAGTAGCATTAAAAAACAGAACAACACCAAGGAGTTGCTATTATTGATCAAATGAACCCTGTATCTAAAACCTGCAATAGCTTTGAACTTGTATAATTTTGAACAGGGGTATCTGGATGAGTAAAGCTTGCATAAACACTGAGGAAGTCAGTTCTTCTGGTGTCAGAGAGGCTGTGCAGCGTGCCTGGGTTTGCCCTTCTCAGAGCAACCCCTGGAGCCTCTGACGTGCCTAGATGTAATCTAGCTTGTTCTGGTGACGCATGCTCACAGGTCACATCTTGTGCGTAACATGAGGTGACAGACGTAAGGAAGTAGGGCACATCAGTTATCTTGAATCAGCAGATTTCATCTTTTAAAGTTTACAGTGAAAGTTTCCTTCAGAAATACCTCCTTTTCCCTATCACTATTTTCATTTGTTAATGAAAAAAAAGCGATGTGCCAGGGTCAGCAACGTACTTGGCACATGCCTTTCCCAAGGAAAGAGGTGACGCAATGACACAGACGGCCCCACAGCACGGAAAGCTGCAGATCACAGCCTGGCTCTGGCATTTGTCTCTGTGGCCATGTCCCTCTGTTTGCACTCTCCAGCCCTCCCAACTCACAGCCCTGACCCCTCAGTTTCTTTTCCCCAACCCACCCATGTTTTGCCCTTACCTCCTGTGGCCCTGGAGGAAGCCTGTCCTGTCACATCCCAGCCTCCTGCAATGCTCTCCGCTGGCTCCATGCTGTCCCCTGTCCCAAGGACATCTTACCCTGCACCAAGCAGAGAGTCTGTGCTGATCAGCTGAGGGAATGCACCCCCAGTGAGGGGGAGGACATTGCCACACACTGAGCTATGTCATGGGACGCCTGCTGAGGGAACACAATGTGCCCCTAAAACCAGCCCTTGCCTGTTCTGTGCCAACTGCTCCTTTCCAGGTGGCTGCTGACCCCACTGTATCTAGTGGGATGAATACCCTCAACATCCCACCCCTCTCAGCACATCCCACTCACTAGGCCTACCTCAACCTTGCTCCTCCCTCTGTGTGAAGCTGCAGGTCAAGCCTGGCTATGGCTGCCTCCTCTTATGCTTCTGCCATGCTTCAGTCCTTGTTCTGCAGCTCCTCAGATCCAGCCTTGCCACAGGGGGAAAGTTTTACTTCACTTTCCCCACAAAAGGAGGTTTAAAACACCCAGAAAAATCTCAATCCCCTTCTCCACATCCCCCTGCCCCCAATCTCCTAAGAAACCCTATTGCAGGAATAAACACCTTTTAAAGTTTTAAAATTGCTGGCTTAGGATAAATGCAATACTTCCTGTTCCTTTCTCTCAGAAGGAACAGAGAGAGGAAATTGCTGGGAAAACCCTGTAAGAACCTAATGACTTTGGTGGAAGGTGCAGGAAAAATTACTGCCAGGCAATGCAAGAGTATCAGAAACCACTAGATGTCATCATCGATGCATAAAAAGCAATGGACTGTTAAAATTTGAGCTGAAAATGCCTTATGGCTTTCAGCAAAGTTACTACCTATATATGACAACATTTTTAAAAACAGTTGGCTTACCAAAGACATTTCTATGTCCAAAAATCCCAAGCATATGTGGGACGGTGGAGAGATTTTAACTTCTCTGCAACCCTACCCAAGTTCTGGGAGTGAGGACAAAATGCTTTTGAGTAATTCTGGACAGTTCCAGCTACATGCATTCTGCCAAGACTGCAACTGTCACTCAAACTTCAGCTTGAGTTGGCCACCAGGTAAAATAGAAATCTGCCTTGTTGGCAGGGCCCTCTGCTTCTTTTGAGATACTGCTCTGCAATGCCTCCTAACCCTCTGTCTTGCAAACACCATTAAACTCTTCTAGTTTCTTTAAATGAGAGTAAGCTCATTTTCCCCAAGGATGCTGAGGCAGAGGACACTTGTAGAAGCAGGTTTTCAAGGAGAGGCCAAAACTAAATGGACTATGTGTGTGTGAAGAGGTGTCTGTTCCTCAAGCAGCACAGTGAAAAAATTGTATCAGGGATGACATAGAGAGGCAGATACTGCTGTGCAGAAGAGGCAGATGGAAGAGTGGAAGTAGACAAAGAAGTATGTGCTAGTAGCCCCTCTGATGTCTTGACGGTGGAAGCAAGGATAAGGTGGCACTTTGTGTACTTCATGATAACGAAATGAAGTAAGAAGTAAAAGATAAGACTGACATCAAAAACCCTCTGTAAGATAAGAATTTACCATGTGGGAAAGAAACCTGAAAGAATTTTACATATACACACACCTCCATTTATACCAGTAAATCACATTAGTGGGACTAAACTGATTTTAAAGAGAAAAATGCCTTTTTTTTTTTCCCTAAAGTTACCTAAATCATGAAAATCCCTTAACTGCTCTGCTTCTTGTTCTTCCCTGAAGAACCTTGTCTGCACATTAATTTGCTGAAAGCCAGAAATCTAGTAAAAATGTAAGTTTTCCTCACTAACAGCTGGGAAACCAACATTAGTTTCAGCAGCTTGCTGAGTAATGGAATTAGGGGACTTAAGGTTGACAGATATGTCACACAACTGAGTTGAAGGGCAGCACTATTGCTTTTATTTAACTCCCTGATTCATGTACCCTTCAGACACAGCTCAGAAGGCATCACTTGGTGTATCTCCTTAATCTGGAAGGATATCTCTATGAAAAGATGATCACAGAAACATTGCTTTACACTAAATTATGAGCTAGCACTGTAATACTTGCACAACTAACAAGTTCCAGGAATAGGAAAACTTCACTAAGAGAAATAAATTTACTCACCAGCATCAGCCATTAACCCAGGAAGGAGCCAGAATCAAGTGAAACGCGATTAAGGTCAATGCCAACATTTTTACCCAAATACTTTTGGAACAAATTGGACAACTTGAATCATCATGAGTCATCATTTATATATATATATACACACACATATATATTTTTCCTGGGGGTTCCTTTGCAGTTCTGACATCATCATCAATCTGGGCAGAAGTTAGTGGTCAGCTACACAGTTACGGCCTACTTCCATCCCTTTTCAGAATGGAAACTGCAACTCTAAAGTGAGGCTCTTCTCTAAGGCAACTGAATTGAGTGAAACAACTGTGATAGTCACCTTACCAGCTAGCATTAAACTTCCTACTGCTGCTGACCTATCACGCTCAATAAAGCTCATGATAAAGAAATACTGAATTTGCTACTCAGTAGGTATCGGGCTGACCGATAACCTGGTTAAAGTTTTGTCCACGGTCATCCAGGGGCTGTCAACACACAGAGGATGAGAATGCCCACTGTCTGAAGACTGAACTGTCTACATCACTGACTGAAGAGCCATTTCTGAATAAAACAGACTCAAGTTCTGCAGAGTAGATTATTGCAACTATCCAAAAGCAATGAAATCAATTGTTCTGAAAGTAACAGAAGGCTGATATTTGAACTTGTAATGTCCATTTTGGACAACTACAAACAGAGGCTCTTTTAAACACGTGGTCTAGAAAGTCAACAAGTATTTTTGGATTCATTATCGTACTGCTTGTGTGTGGTATAATCCTTTCATTCAAAGGTTCTAAAGACTTAGCAATAAACTCAGCAATACATCTCAGCTGTTTGATACATGAAGATACCTAACAAGCCTGGTGAGACCTCCAGGAGAGAGGATTGTAAAAGGAATCCAGAAATACTTTCAACTCACAGAGATACAAATTTGCTTTGTTTCTTTATTAATATATGACCTATTATTCATACAGGCAAGAGAACATAGGATTAGAGCCCTGAAGAAGCCCTGAAACTGCATTTTCTCCTCCTTTCTGAGGTTTCTCACTGCCCTTGGTGATGTCTCTGGCTCACAGATGGATAGCTGAAGATTGACTTGAAGCATCAGCCACAAGCACAATTGAAATAAGAGCAGAAAACACGTGCAGAACAAAGGCCTGGTCTTGGCTCACATAGGACAACTTCATGTCTTCAGAGTCTTTAAGGAAGTTTGTAGTTTTCAAGAACCATTCATTCTGGGTGCTTCAGGCTTTGGCACCCAAGATACCCTGACTCCATATCCCACTCCAGAAATCACACATAAATTGTGCTTCCAGTAAAATGCGATATTCTAGTTGGCAGACCTTGAGAAATAAGGAGGGAGAAACTGATCTTTGTAACAGAATGAACTGGTTTAAATGCACAAAGGAACACTGAAATACAATGACTTGACTTTTATTCTTCTGGTTTTATAGTTCATGGACAGACTTACAAATAAGAAATTCTGATACTGAAAATTGGCTGATGAAAGCACGTTTTTTTGGAGCGGATTTTGAGTTTGATTGCTCGATACAGCAGATTATTCATTTACAACCAACATCTAAGAACTTCCTTTTGTATTTGCAATTAGTGTTGTTGATTAAATGCATACTCTTTGAGGCAAGAACATGTTTATAGCTTTTAAGAAATCCACCACTTTGCCAATGGACACTGGAACTGATGGGCAAAGGAGGCAGTGCTGGCAAATTTAATTCCAGTCATGTGATTGACGTTGGCATGGTACGGCTCATTAAAATCCATAATGTTTATTTCCAATATACAGCTGGCAGGGATCCCAAGACCCCACTCTGTCAGCAAGTATAGTTTTCTGCTGGGTTAGACCTGTGGGCCATTAGCAGACTAAAACAAGTATTTTTCCTTGCAAATGAAAGGAAGGTAAGCAGTATCTTTAAACAGGGAGAAGATATTAAGAGATGTTGAACCTTGCATCTATGTAGACCACATTTTGCTGCTACCCCTTTCCCTCAGTATTGAACTAAAAAGGTGTTGGCTAGAACCAAACTCCTGACTTAGAACACAGACTTCAAGGTAATGCAAACTGGGATGTCTTCACAGCATGGCATTTGCAGTACAAGCATCCAAAAAGCAGAAATGCTACTCCTCCTTACCTGCTGGCCAACCTAGCTCTCTTGTGCTTTTACTTCTCAGAAATAAAGTCAAGGACAGCAGTCAGTGATGGAAATCACTTTACTGACACATCTGTGTTTGAATTTCATGCAGGTCTTAACTGTGTGTTACTTTCTCCCTTGTCACTTCTCTTATTCCTGCCTAAAGTACAGTTCTCCCCCTTCTGCAGAAGAAATCAATTTTTAAATCCTCTGAGCTCATCTTCTAGTGATAGTACACACCAGAGCAGTACAAGCTGCATGCTACTCAGAGTACTGTGCTCCACAGGGACTCATTTTCCCCATAAAGATAGTTTCAGACACAAAATGCCTGAGGTTATTTAGCCAGGCACTGAGAGACTAGTCTGGAGTACTAACCATCTCCATGGTGAATGCTACAAGGCAGCAAGAGGCAGAAAGCAATCAAGTTGATATTTATGTAAGAAAATGCATGAAGTTCTATACAGCCCACATATTCTTTTTAGAACATCATGAGTACAGACACGTATGACTCAACTGCATAGAGCTCCATGCTGCTGTGACTGCAAACTGCTCAGTTTGAAGCTGGCTCATGATTAGATGCACATGTGGCAGTCACATTTTTGATTGCCATTTAAATCTAACTGAACAGTCCACACAGCATCTAACATAACATCTGCCAAGTGTTTGAATTACAAAAGTAAGAGTTTATAAAGAAATAAAATGAAGTCCCCACCTCCAAACACACAAAACACTACCAACAAGAATTTGCTTTCACTGAAAGATGATGAACAGTTATAAAGTGACTCCTGAAATTTACTATCTCAGCCTCAGTTTATTCAGCCCATTTCCAGTTCGGCTTCCTATGGCAAGATTTTCACTCCTGCCACTATTTGTGGAAGGAGCGTGCTGCCTCCATTATCCAGCCTCCTGGATGAATGCCTCTTGCTCTTCTTGGAGTTTGTCCTATTGTGGAGAATCCACCTGGCCAGTGCACCTGGCTTGGCCTCCCAAGGGGAAAAAAACAAACTATGTTTTAAATGGAAAAAAAATATCAGGCATTAATCTAATATAGAAAAACACAGCAAAGCACTTTAACCCTTCAGTGAAAGCAAGGAACTTGGTGCAAAGCCAAATCCTAACCGAAAAATCTCTGGCTTCAATGAGAGCATGGCTAAGCTTCTTTGAAGGTACTACAAAGCACCCCATAGAAGCATCAGAACAACCTTGCTGTGACAAGAGTTGTGATTCTTTCTTAGCTTCTGGGGTAACCAGAAAAACAACAACCCACCACCAACCTGCACCAACACCTGAAACAGACACGTTGTAGCAGACAGTAGGATTAATTACACAAATGAACCACTTCAAGGGAAAAACAAGGACAAAGTAGAAGCAAGCGATGAAGGCACAAGGAACACATAAGTGTTAATGACTTCTGAAGGGGTAGTGATGCACTCAGATATTACTTTCACAGTCATAATTCTGTGCTATTTATTTTTATGAATTTTTTAAGTTCTTTTTTATAAATAGGCAAGAGCACACTGCACAATATTTTCCCAGTCTAATCCAGTCCACCTCAGCATTTGTATTGTAAATGATTATTTTGGGATTGACGTGTGTGTATATATATATATTCAAAAATATGTAGGTAGAAGCTTGACACATAGGCTCACAAGGAACACTTAGAAAATGTTTAAAAACAAGAATCCCTTGTCTCTGTAGCTTGTAAGAAAGTACAAGCACAAAAGTTGACAAAAATGAAAATGAAGAAGCCTTTCCTTGGAATGTGGTTTTTTTTTCTTCCCTTCACAATAACGACTGAGCAAACGGAATGAAAGACTGCAGCTCTGCATAGGGTACATACACGTCACCAAGGAGCTATGCTCACTTTGGGCTCTGAACAAGGGTAGCTGATTTGCCAAAATCAGGTAAACAAGCTTTGCTCTCCTCTTTCTTTCCCATACCTAGATATAGTCCCAGAAACAAGCATCTAAAGAGGTACAGGAGCAGCAAACTTGGAACTCTTCAAGAGCATCTCAAGGCCTGTGAATAGCAAGGCAAAGCTGTGCTGCTGTTACTGAATATAACTGACCTTACTCATACAAATGAAGTAGTTATTGAGCCGTCCCTCCTTAAGGCCTGAAGGAGTCTACCTCCTGCCCATCAGTGCAGATTCGACCTTTTAGCAAAGGGGCTTGTGAAAAGATATGAAGTAGATTCCCTTCTCTGTAAATTCTCTTAGATTTGAATTAATGTGGAGGTGGAACTGCAGGAGACTTGCAGACCTTGTAAAAGATGGATTTATGGGGCAAGTAGGTTGTAAATGAACACTGTGTTTTGGTAAACATGAGCATTACATTCATTGTGATTTAAGCATATTTTAATATGCATATTTGAAATTGTTCCAAGAGGAAGTTGGATTTACGTTACTCTCTTTATGATCTTCTGTGCATCATTCACTCTAGCAGCCAGTGCTTGCCAAAATTTAATCTGCCTGGGATTTAAATAAATATTACATAAATAAGTAACTCAATAATCAGCGTGGTTGGCTAACATCCCAAGGCATGATTAACCTGCCAAAGCCATGAAGCAGAGCTGAGTACTGAGCTGCATTCTACATAGACCTCATCTCTTTCGAGGTCAAAGGAAACAAAAAACCTTTCATAAAATATTTCAGTAATAAGATAATTTATGTGGCTCCTTTTTTAATGAGTTACTATGATGCTTTTTTGCCATCTAAACACAAAGCTAAGCTTAACTGGCATCTCCTTTTACCTCAGGGGAGCACATACCCCAGCCCATCCTCACACTTAAACTGCACCCTCAGGACAACTTCTCACTGGAAGCAAGTGACCAGGCATGCACTTCTACAGTTAAGCTTCACCTGGTTCATGCATCCTTGAAACACACTATGATCAGTAGGTTTCAGGCTTGTAGAACTGGCTTCCATATTTTGTTTTTGCTACTGCTTCACTAGGACTCCATGCAAGTCATTTCATCTCTCTGGCATTCCATCTGACTCATCTAGACAGATCTGCATCTAGGATCAGGAGAGTCTGTAACCAGCTTTGAAGTATCTGGCCTAATTAACAAATTTTAGTTGAGAAGGGATCTGTAATCCTAGTGAAAGGAAATGTCACAGTACAAAAAATAGCCTTCCACTTGCCTCTAGGGAGGGGAAAAAAAAGTCTTCCCAAGCTACTCTAGAGCACCTGAATAAAATATTTTCACTCCAGTCTGATTTCAGAAGCCTTTCATATCGATTTGTCACAGCATTGCAGCAGTTGAACTCAATTCTGCTTTAGAAGTGATCTACAGCGTACCGTAGCTCTTTTCACTTCCTTTTCTCATTTTTCAACACTAACAATACCTGTAGGATTACTAGACAGATATTCCTTGCTAACTTGCTTCTGGTGTTAACATGCCGATTGAAGTCAAAAGCCGTTCTGTGTCTGATTCTGCTGGGAGCTGTGGAAATGACTGCAGCATACCCAGATATTCAGTGCTAAATGCAGCCACTCTAGAAGAAACTTCTCGTCTCTGTGTGAAAACATCAGATTGTCATACGCAGTGCTCAGGCTTATCTCTGTTTAGAGCAAGTGTTTGTCTAGGTTTCCCCTGGCCTCACAGCGGTCTTGTGGTCAGTGTGCATCACTGTGACATGGTTTTGGTTTGTGTTGTGAGGAGTTAGTCCAAAACATTTGAAACAACGTAATGCCCTTCTTACGGGCTGCACAGGCGATCATTTCCTGGCATGAATATAAGCATACGTGCTGTTTGCCCTGAAATGCTTGAAGGTTCGAGTCAGCCTGGGATGCAAGGAGGAAGGATAGCAGGTAATTCCTGCAGCAGGGCACCCCCAAGACTGCACAGAACCCATCGGTGAAAGAGCAGAATGGTTCACAGCACAGGCAGCATCCAAAAGATGACATGAGTGAACAGACAGGGACCTCAGAACAAACCAGAAGATAAAGTTATTGCTTGCATTGACAATCCCCATTTTTCACGTTGATAAGCCTCTGCTGCAGTACCACTGTTTTTGTGTCACCTGTATGTGAACAAATGAAGGACAGAAACAAGCAAACAAAAATTTCTACATCCATGGGGGGAAAAAAAAAAAAAAAAGAATTATTATGATGTAAGTATTAATTAGAACACATTTCTACAGAGATAAAAACAGATTTACTGACACCTCATGAAAAATCCTAGTGTGTGCTTGCCCTCACACTTCTTAGTTATCCTGCAAGGCTGGTGCTGCTGCACAGAGGACTGAGTATTTTTTCTTAGCCATTCATCACAACCTTACACTGCAAATCAAAGCAATTCCTCCCTACCAAGCAAGAATGCTGAGCAGAGCACTAGGTGGTAGCCGTGAGCCGCTGTAGAGAGCAGGGCTGGCTTCACACTGAGACCCACAGCACAGTGAAGAGAAAAATGTGAAATATGTGAAGTAATAACATATCACTGATGTGCATAGACGTTTTGGTTTGGAACAGCCCTCTGGGTCAGGGAAGGTACGTCCTATAGGTAGGGGCAGGCAGCAGCCCAGGGCTCTGTGGCTGAGGGAGTTCCAGGCACAGCCCACAGTGGTGGGCATCTCCCAAGGTCTCTAAGGGCACTGCCCCAGCAATGGTGGTGATGGATTCAGGGAAGAGATCACCTTCACCAAATCACGGTTTGGAATCTACTAGACACCATGATGAAAGAAATACCAGTAGAGTCTACAGCTGAAAGGGGTGAAAACCCTCCATCTCCTACAGCACCCTTACATAAACTGTGAATTCTTTTCCTAGAAGCCGTAGTTTAGGAGAGAATAAGCTTGGATTTTCATTGCTACTTGGAATGAAATGAATCCGAACTGTTTCTCTGTCAGGTAGAAAGTGATTTTCCCATCTTTTTTTTTTTTGCTTTGCTCTTGATCTGCATTCTTTTCAAGACTGCCATACAAAACTTCAAACCTTCAAAGAAATAATTCACAGCAAATTTCTAAACTCCTTTATTGTCTTCCTATTTCTAGAAGATATTTTGTATTAACATTATATATACATATAAATGGATACTCCCCCTAATTCATCCAAGCTATCAGTCCAAGATGAAAAAAAAGAAGGTAGAAGTTGGAGCAATGCAGTGAGACTGCAGCATAAAGTTAAGTGGAAGAAAAGAAAAGGCATTAAAGGCAACAATAAACTGAAGGTCAAGAGCTGATATGCATTGTTGATGGGCAACGCATCCCCTGCCTGCTGTACACCAGCTGGGTTAGAACAGCAAGTTGATTGAGCTGCTGTACCAGCCTGCTTTGGTAACTGCAGTAACACCAGAACAGGAGATTCCAGCATTATTCTGAATCACCCACCGTTATTTATTTCTGCCCAATCCTTCTATGGTGGTTTTCCACACCAGTCCTTCACACAGCTGATGCATTGCCTTTCAGCCCTATTGAGTGCGCACTGTTCTACAGAGATGTACTCTTCCCAGCCACTTGACTAACGAAGCCAACTGAGAAGCCAGCAGGAATCTAGATGTCTCAAAGCCCAACAAATGTTTTCAGCAAAACAGTCTTCTGATGAACAAAATTCTGCAACAGAGCCCGCTTAGCAGCAGAAGCAGTAATGGGAGTAATAGGGTAGCACAGTGCTAACTGTGGTGCATACTGACTGTGGCTCTGCCTGACATTGATTGATTAAGAGACTGAAACTCTGACTGTGGCACTAGGCTGTTAAGAATAAAACAAACTTTCGCTTCTCATTTGCACACATCCATCATGAGCAGACAAGTGTTAGCTTCTGTAGCAAGAACTGCAGGATTTTTGGTTTTACTTTTCGGGATGTGTGTAAATGATATTACTGATTTTTCTTGTTTGTTTCCTGAAGTTTTTTTTAGTTCAATTTTTTTTTCATGGATTCTTAAAGAAGAAATGTAGAACTTGGTAACCCAGCTCAGCTATCAAGGATTCATCACCTAGTTGAGAACTTGGCTAGAGATCTGGAAGGGAGTGGCTGTCATTCCCTGGGGATGCAGTAGTCAGTCCCCACCCCAGGACAGCCATCAGCACCTCCCAACGTGCCAGAATCTTGTTTGCATCACAAGACTCTGAAGCCCTGCCCTAAATGGACAACATATATGAATTCTATGAAGGGCATCTCTATGGAATCAGTATGTGTGTTTCAGGATGCTGCCAACTTCAGCTACTGCCCAGTTCATACACTTCCATCTGTATTAGCTTTGAGATTCACAGTGGTTGTAGCTATTGTAGCTTGGTTATTGAGCATGTTAGCAAGCAAAGTCTGTATTTTAGACAATGACAGCTTGTAAGAGAAAAAAGAAAAAAAGACAGGAGGATCCACCTTACTTTGGCCTCCACTTTTGCCACTGAATATAATGCAAGCACTTCATTCAGTGACACTAGTATGAGCAGTTGTGGAAACATGACTTAGAACTTCATCAAGACGTCAAACCACAAAAAATGAATCAATAGGATCAAGCAAAGTTTCTGCAGTGTCAGGATTATCCTCAGGAATAACCACAATGCCAGAGATTTCTGAAGAGGTAATGGCTCTCAGCAGAGGCTCAAGAATTCAATATTAAAAAGCATTTAATACTGCAATTTGAAAATGTCATCATAAGTAGAGACTGAGCATGAAAACAAGAACAACTCAGCTAAACATTTAAGCAAGTAAATTATTATCAGTTGAATTATATCTTATCCTACACATGGCTCACCTGGGAGTGGTTTGCTAAACCCAAACTCTCAGGACCACTGACATTACCATTTAAGTATCAGATCACAGTTCCAATGTAATCAGATCGTGAAGAGAGCCCATGGTTTTTTGAGAATTGAACACCACCCTCAGATATATTTGGATCCAGTGTACTTCTCCTTCTTTCCTAACCTTCATTTGTCTTTGAAAACAATATGGATTTCCATTACGATCAAATTGAAGTCCATTCAGAAGCTTTCCATTTTGAGATATGGCCTATTTGCCTTTCCCAAAACAGCAAAAAACTTCTACAAAAGTTTCAGGAGAACTTTACCCAACCAGGACGTTTCAGTTATTTGAAACATGACAATCATCCAAAGTCTTCACCATCCTCACAGTGCTACTGCAGCACCAGTGTAAGGAGATAGCTATTGGAAAAACTCTCAGAGACTTCATCCAACAGCAGCACCTCTTGCTTTGTTCGCTGCTTCACCCTGCACAGTTTCTCTTTCAACCTGTCTCATCCACTTACAGTATATTGTCATAACCTTGCTGCTTGGCAAACAGACAGCCCCTTTATCACATCATTGTGCATCTTTTGATGTTATGATGATCCAAAATGCTGCAGCTTTACACAGGAGCACATAATCTCCACTACAAATGAGAAATGGAAGCTCCCAAAGGTTAAACACTGCCGTCTTTACACCTTTATTGACCTCAGAAAAAAATACTATGTAAATTTAGATATTGGTTAACAGCATTAAAATAATAAATTTAATTGCCATTGTACTGATGAGCTACCCAAATAGATAACAGCAGCTTTGATTATTTTCAGGCTTGTGAACTACTGCAGTTCCCTAGCAGCATAAACATAATGTGTTACATTCTTGACTAAAACAGACCTCAAAAAGTAAGACTAAAAGTCATCACTTGCTGGTGTCTGCACTTCCAAGTTAAAATTAGCCTGCCGCAAGCATTCTCATTGCAAAAAAAGGAGGAGAAAGAAAAAGCCTATATGTTCATGCAAGAGAAAAATACAAAAGAGTGCGAGTGTAGCCAAAGCTAATCCATTCACGAAGTCGAGCAGCTATCTGCAGAATGCTTTTTTGGAGTACTCAATCAGCTCAGACAGCTAGGATGCTTTCCTCTTCAAAGCACGCCAGCCTTTCATCTACGATGGCTTTGTGCATAAGTAAAGTATTTTTAGCAATGCATTGACTGATTTGACATTGAGAGAACTGAGGACTTTGTCAAACTGGGAAAACTTGGATTGCTAGTAGTTGTCCTGTACCAAAGACTTCCTGGGCCTGGTTTCTCCTCTGAGAGCAGCCTGGAAGCATTCATAGGCTCTATAATAATTTACATTTTTAGATCATGCATTAAAAGCAAACAACAGAAACCCAGGAAGAACAGGCTTTTATCCTTCCTTGCCCTGTTCTCCTAGAGAATATTAAAGCATTCATGCTTGGATCTCTCTCTTCCTATTGCAAATTCAGGAGTTTGACAGAGACAAGTCCAAAGACACTGCAACAGGAAAGCTGCCTGGTACTTGAGGTGATATAAAAAAAACCAAAAAGAACAAAATCTGCCCACCAATATAACCCAGCTGTCCAGTGAACACAGAACCATTGGAGCAGACGAATCCTAGCAGCATTTGCAATAGCAAAGGTGGTTTTCACAGAAGATTTTAGATTTCTTGGCTATTCCTACTGCAGAAAACAGCCCTTTGCAGCCACAGCACTCAGGCAGCTTGGCAAGCCTGGGCAAGAAATTGCCTCAACCCAGCAGTCTTGCGATGTGTAATTGAGGAAAGTGGCTGGATGGTATCCT
Organism: Lagopus muta; assembly: GCF_023343835.1. Taxonomy (NCBI): domain Eukaryota; kingdom Metazoa; phylum Chordata; class Aves; order Galliformes; family Phasianidae; genus Lagopus; species Lagopus muta. The sequence goes on along the minus strand of NC_064443.1, from coordinate 5,834,891 downwards.
TCTCTCACTGTCCCTGCTAACTTCCCTGTACCAGAGATACTTTATCAGCGCCTTGAACAAAGCTGATATAGGAAAGATACACTGCATACTGATATTGCACTCTACAAGAAATACCAGGATCAACATCCACACTTACAAAGTGATATTTTCACCTTCATAACCAAGGGAAGCAAAAGTCTTTAAGATATTATATTAGTATTCTGCAACTGCAAACCCTGAATTCTGTACCCAGCTAATTAGATGTTGAATATTATCTACATCACATAGAAAAGATCTGCACCATTTTTTGCTATTAAGAACTGTAGGTTTTCATCATGTAAAGTACTGCTGAAAGCATGACATTCTTAATGTCTAGCTGAGAAATGAGAGAGAGCTAATCAATATGCAAAGCCTTTAGTAAACCAGAAATCTTAAATTATGACTGCTATTAATTACATATAATTGAAACAATAAACTCCCTGAGATAAATCATATGTCAGTTGTAAATCTTACAAACATTTTCCTAACATTTATAAATAAGCTCTCATTTATAGGCATTTTACAGATTAATGGAGAGCTATGGCTATAACTTCTTTGTAAGTAAACTATGTCAATGTCATGGTTATTCATAAATCTCTAGCCTGCACTTTTTTCTCTAATCAAAAGGAGCAGATTATGAATCAAGGCAATTTTTACTGTTTGTTGTATAGGTTTTAAGAATCAGAAATGGGCTTTGTAATCTCTAATTTCCCCAAAGGTTACATAACAAAAGTGACAGAATTGCAGTTACTACAGCAATGTTTTTGATGGCTATATTTTTCCTCCAGAAGAAAGTAATTTGAATTTAGATTAAGACACTGTTATAACTTGCCTTATAAACTGTTGGATTAAATTTCCCAACTCCTCTGTATGAAAATTTGTCTGCATGAAACAAAATTAAAAACATAGGAAGAGCACATGCATTTCACTGACCTTTACATTAGTTACACATTTGAATTTTAATGTATCTGTGATGCATGCTTCAATTAAAGTGTAGACCAGAACTCTGAATTCAGATTCATGATCTGTGTATCACTGAAGCTTCATTCTAAACCCAGTTCTGCCAACAGGCTCCTTGGTGGTAGGAACACTATGGCTGCACAGCCCATAGTAGAAAACAGCTTTTAAGTTAGAGGAGAGAACTTCCATTCAATTTATCAATTAAAAATAAAACCTTAACATTTTCCTCTGCTTATCTTCCTATTCAAGCAGAAGATCCAGCTGGCTTTGTAAATTGATATAGAACTCTCTTTTGCCTATACCTAATGGTTTTGTAGTATAGTTTCCCTGCAGTTTCCATCAAGTATAGGATAATACACACGTGCTCATCTTTTTGATGCAGAGATTTTACACAGTTCTTAGTGTTTGACTGAACTATTTGGAGATCAGAGGAGTTTTCCCAATTTGCTTGCTGCCACAAAAGATGAAGGCTATATTTCTCCTACCCTCAACATTTCATGGGAGGCTATTCAGTAAATAATAAAAAAAAATCCTTCTGCACACACTACTGTGGGGTACACAAGGCTCAGAAACCAGTCTAAGTACTTTCTTCCATATAAAAATGGAAGGCAACAAGCATAATTTTAACAAATAATCACTCTAGGGGATATTAGAAATAATAGATTCCTCAGATTGCCTCTTTATTACCTTTCCTCCTAGGCCTTTAAGAACTGTATATTTATAGTGACTGAAATACATTCATCAAAATAACCATTACTGCAATGTTTCCAACATTTTCCTTTTTTTTTTTTTTTTTCCCCTTCCACCTTCTCCTCTACTGCAAGCTACTCAATTCCAGAAGATGATAGAAATCACCTGTTTGAGGAGATTTCACTGGGGATTTCCATTGACTTTGATTAGATTACTCGTAAGAATAAGTGAATTAAAGAACAAATTGGTTTCTTGGTTGCCCTGCTCCTCTTGAGAGGCCAGACCACCCTTGGAACTAAGCTTCTTCCGGAGAATGTGATGCATGGCCTACGTAGCCCTCAGGAATGAAGTAATCCAACTTGAAAAGCCTGCCTGTATCTGCATTTCATCAAAAAAGCATAATCATGACAGGAATCTCTGTTTTGCAGTTTTCTGTAAGTTTGTTTAGTTCTGAACAAAAACCTTGAGGTAGAGTATTGATATTACACTTTTCTTAGGTGCGGTGGCAGTACCCATCACGTTTTTTCTGACTATTTTGGCTGAGGAATGTAATGCACTACCTTACTTTGGATTAGTGGATACTCCTCTTTTTAAAGAGACCTTTATCCTCTGAAGCTGAGAAAGAGTTCTGGCAACAGTTTATCACAAATGACAAAAGATTTTAAGAATACTGTTCTCATTCTGGCATACCTATAATGCTTCGGTATTGTTTTCACTCAGAATGTTGTCTCAGAAGAGCCAAATTATTTGGCTTTAGTGGTGTGAACACAACCATAGAAGCCAAGCCTCGGAGCCTGACTGCTCATGCTTCAGGATCACCAGATCAGCACAGGGAAGCAAAGCTCCAAAAAGCAGAACTTTGAGAACGAGGGCCTACCTGTAACACCAGAGCTAGGCATTAGCTAGCAATCTGCATTGTCCATCACCTCTGAAAGCTGTTTGCTGTCCATTGCAATTTTTGCATATTCTATTTAAAATAAATTGTGTTGGCTCAGCACATCCCTTAACTTGCACTTTGCTCCACCTCAGCAGTTTCATGCTTTTATTTTTTTGCAGCCAGGCTACATTAGTTACATAAATTTATGCCATAACTGAAGGTAGTGGCCACCAGCCATAAATTTACTGGGACTTGTAAAAACAAAAACATTTGCACAGCTAGAAAGAATTATGGGGCCAGAAGGGATATGACAGCTGTAATATCACCTTTCTGTAACACTGTGCAGTACACAGGCAAGTTGTGAGAACAGAGAATCATAGAATGGTTTGGGTTGGAAGGGACCTTTAAGATCATCTAGTTCCAACTCCCCTATAGGTGTCCCCTATAGGCAGGGACACCTCCCTCTAGACCAGGTTACTCACAACCCCATCCAGCCTCTCCTGGAACTCTTCCAGGGAAGGGGCATCCACAGCCTTGCTGGAAAACCCATTCATGTCTCACCACCCTCACAATAAAGAATTTTTTCTTAATACCTCTTCTAGCTTAAAACCTTTTCCCCTCCTCCTGTTGTTACATGCCCTTATAGAAAACCTCTCTCCAGCTTTTCTGTAGGCCCCCCCTTTAGGTATGGAAGGTCATCATAAGGTCCACCCCAGAGCCTTCTCCAGGCTGAAGAGCAGTAGCTCTCTCAGCCCGTCCTTGTAGGGGAGGTGTTCCAGCCCTCTGATCACCTTTGTAGCCCTCCTCTGTACCCCCTCCCACAAGTCCATGCCCTTCTTGTGGTGGAGACCCCAAAACTCGACACAGTACTCCAGGTGGAGTCTCACAAGAACAGAGCAGAGGGGCAGAATCACCTTCCTCAACCTGCTGGTCACACTTCTCTTGATGCAACCTTCCTGGCTGCAAGCACACATTTCTGGCTCATGTTAAATCTTTCATCAAATGACACTCCCAAATCATCTTCAGGGCTGCTCTCAAGCCATTATCTACCCAACTTGTATCTATGCTTGGGATTGCCTTGGCCCAGGTGCAGGACCTTGCACATCACTAACTGCCCACTGAGAACAAAGAGCTCTACCTCAGATTTCAAACACAGCACCAGTCAAATTTCTCATTCTGAGGCACTGACAATTTACACAACGCAGACAGCTAATTAAGCAAGGTCATTGTGGGTATAACTCTAAACACAGTGGATTCCACAGAATGACTTGGAATCAGTGCAGGTTGTGCTAGCACATCCTGAGCCTGGCAATGTGACTGAGGCTGCAGCTGAGTGAGGTGGAGGGTGCAGGTGTGGGATGCAATTCCTGTGTAGGCAATGCAGTAAGAAAACTGCTAATTAATTCAGTACCAAAATACTTGCTTAGGTAAAAGGCTGCTTCTGTAATCTGTGCAGATTTAAACAGCCAAATTGCAGCTTCGACATTGCTCTGTTTGCATTATTTTTCTGAAAGGCTCTAAGACTTTCATCTATGTGAAGAAATAACTGTAAATCATCTCAGTTCAGACATATGTGGTGGCACCCCCATGAAGCCCACACAGCAGAGTTCCCACTCCTGTCCTTAAAGCTTGCATATCTCTAGAAACTCTCCTACCACCCCTTTCCCTCTCATTCATGAGAGCCTCTCTAGATCCACAATTTCAAGGGAATGGAGAGCAAAAACCAAGAATTTCCCTTTGTGTATCTGTGGGGTAAGGAGTGTGTCCCTAACACTACTTGGTGGTAGGCACCCAATAAAGTACAAAATGCAATTTCTTCCATTTCAAACAGAAAGAGAGGAAACTACAGCACAGTAGCAGCCTTTTGGGGTACCTTGCTGCAGGAACAAGGAGCAGTAGCCTGGGGCCAGGTCAGGATTAGAGCTTCATGGCACTGGTGTGATGGGCTGAGAGTTACTACAGAATCAACTTTAAGAGCTGCAATCCAGAAAAAGCAAAGGACTTTTGTTGGTTTTCTATTTTATGATCTATTGTTTCACACAGTGATGGATGGTTGAGAAATTAAGGAAAAAAAAATCCAATGAGCACCAAATTTTTCCTATGAAATTTTGAAGAAAGTCTGACTTAGAGGATCCTCAAGACTGTCCCTTCAATCAATTTGCCAAGATTTGCATTTCTATTCCTTATTACTATTAATTTCTATTTATAGAAGTTGGATAACATAAAATATGATTTAATTATGATCATACAGTTTTCTAGCTTAACGCACAGCACATACACATACATTTTCACGGCACTTGTATGAGACAGAAGACCATTACATTTCACCACATCTGAAAAAGAAAGGTTGATGGACCTCACAGGCAACCAATACTTTCAGGCTGAATGCTTTGACTAATTTAGGGGAAAGGAGAAAAAGAAGGAAACTTCTTGAAGATATTCTAAAGCATAAACTGGTGATCTAAGGTTACATTGAATGTTTCCATGACCACAATAAACCCTGGCGTTCTAAACCTTTTGTGCACTTATACCACATCTATCTGGCTCAACAATCTTCTACAGAAAGGGCAACTAAGTACACATAGTGTATTAAGTGTATTAAGCTTCTGCCTCAACCATAGGACAACATTTAAAGAAGGAAAAGAATAAAATAAAAGAAAGGAACTGTTGGTTTTCTTTCCCTGTAATTATTCCTTGAATGCAAAATGCAGCATATCATTCACAGCCTTCTCACCCATCTGTTCTGGTATTTCCTCTGAAAGCTGCAAACAGTCCTTGACAGCAAGTGAGTTTGGTGTGGTTGTTTTTTTGGTTTGCTTTAGCTTATGTCAGTCCGTAGCTTACAGAACAAGATCAGTGGCTGCTCTAGCTTTGCGTGGTTTGTATTTGTTCTCCATAACAAGTTCTTTCTGAAGATGCTGTACGTTTCTTATAGGACAGACACATTAAACCAAAACTGGGGAGATGACCATCTCCAAAAAATTCTGCAGACTTTCTGCATTTCTCAGGATCAGCACCTGGGGAGGTCATTAGGATAAACACTGCATTCATTCGATCTGGGGGGAGGCAGCAAACAACAGAAGTTATTCTGACCCGCTCCTCTTCTAAATGAGACTTGTGTTTTCCATCAGGAAGCTGGTAAAGGGAAACCTAAGCACTTTATTCACTAAACATATTAGGTTATTCTGCACTACAATACAGATGTGATACAGTGCAGCCCCTAAACCAGTTCTGCCTACCGATGTGGTAGGACAAGACAACAAAAGCATTGTGAAGAAGCCTGAGCATTGAACTTCTGCAAGGCTAACTTTGCCTTGCAGAACTAACTAAAGTTACTTCAGCAAGCTTAACAGGACTCATAGGAGTATTTTTCAAATTACATTTTTATTAAGACATTTAGGTTAATATTCAACTGCAACTTCTGTATTTTCCCCAACTATTTAGCAACTTCTCTGCATACAGTCTACATTAAAGGCATCTATTTTAGCTGGGGCTTGAATGCTTTTCAATTCCGCTTCAAATAAATCACTTGATCAGTTTCCATCGCTTTACTACCCTATCGCTGCCTGTCCTAATAAGTAACACATTGAATTTATCACCACCTTCTGCCACCATTTATCACAATGTCAACTGCTATCATCCTTCAACAAACCTCACCTCAACACTGAGGATACATAGAATTTTGCCCATGTGAACATACGAGACATAATTTCTGAAGCCCTTCTGATGTTAGTAACTCAGATGGCCTGTATTTTGGTTGGTTCCCTCCCCCTTCTTTTTCCAGGGGAGTTAAATGTGGCTTTACTGCCACAATAAGTAGATTTATAGATATTGGACTATTGTTTTTTTCCACTCCTGTCTGTTACTTAAAGCCTAATAACAAACAATGAAATTATTACTCAGTACATAGGACACCCCTAATCTAAATTAAGATCCGGTACAAATGACTGCTTATTGAAACTTGTTAGGTGAATAAACATTCAGCAACAGAACCCAGGAGGGTATCAAAACAAACTCTTCCTCTCCCATCCTTTGCTTAACCTCCCCAAAGCATCCAGGACAAAACATATGTGCCTTAGAGGTGGGTAAATGCAGACAATCTTATCAAGTAAGATAAGATTGGGAAAACAAGTCTACAAGTCAAAACCTACCAGTGTAATTTTGGTCACGAAGATCTTGGGATACAAGAGAGATAAGATTTGAAAGGGAAGAAATCATATCTTTGTTGCACATAAGGATGCAGTGTTAAAAAGCAGCAAGCTACAGGCTCAAAAATGCTTTTTCAGCTTGTATGTTTTAAAGCTTGTCTGGTTTTTTTTTTTTTTCCAGGTACATCTCAAAAGTGATGCTATCTCTCCCTGCAGGCTTATAGCGCTTAAAATGTCAACTCTTCTTCAAGATGTCTGCTTTGCACCTTTCATCTGTTTGCACAGAAGAAGCTCTCTCCTGTCCTCTCCTGTCATCCCTCCCACACTCCTGTACATAATAGTTTCCAATTAATTGATCGTTTTTACATCAACATTAACCTCATTTCCCTACTCAAAACTAGTGGCAGAGACCACAGAGCATGCCATATGAAATCCTGTCTATAGGACCCAGCACTCTAAGTAGGCAGAAGAAAACTTGCCAGTAAGCTCAGTGCAATATATGCATGATAAAATCAGTTTAAAAATCCTGAAGGAAAATCTAGAAAAGGATTTAAGGGTAAGACTTGCGGGTGTAGTAAAATTAGCTTCAGTTCTTCCCAGAAGAAATAAGAAAGACTAAAGCAAATTGGAAACATTCTAAACTTGTATTTCATGTGCTTAGATAGCATTTATTTTTATTGTATCTGAAAAAAAAAAAAAAGAAGTCTGTCACATGTCCATGCAGTGCATGTTAATGGACTGCACGTATCCCATTCTAGAGGAAAGCAAGGTGAATGGAGTTTAGCAGATTTGTCCACTTAGTGAATTCCATAGAAGTGCAAGGAATTAAGCTCTGGTCTCTTCCCAAGGAGGTGCCCATGGCACAGAAGCTCTGTCCTTTGAAAAGAGCATTCCCACAAACATCCAAAGCCAAAACAGCTCTCTTGGGTGAAGTCCCACCATGGTTTTGCAGAGGGCAGAAGGGAGACTAGGCCTTCTGGCAAGCAAAGCCACATACATGCTCACGCTCCTTGGCCTCACTCTGCCAGTGAGAAGCGGCCTGAATACAGATACAGCTTTTACCCACTGAAATTCATTTATACACTGCTAAGATGCATGGTGACCTCAGCAATAAAGAAAAGGAGGCCCAAGAAATCCATGTTCTGGGCTAGCCCCCATCTCAGCTGCATACCAGCAGTACCATCTTCCAAGAGCAAGGGACAAAGCCACAGACCAGGGCAACGATGCCTGCATCCCTAATGAAGATCACAATTTTCTCCCAGGCACAAATGAAAAGATGCAATCTCTTGGCCACAGCTGCTACCTGAGACAGCCCAATCTTCAACAACCCACTCTCAATGTGCAGTCACATCACAAATGCTAGCCATGCTTGCGTATTCATCGCCAGCAAGAAATCCACCCACTCTTCTGGCTCCTTTCTTCAACATTATGTCAGTCTGCTATAAGCCAGTGAAGCCAGCTAGCTCTCTGCTCAAAGCCCTACGCTCATATAATCTAAAATAGTCCTTCCTTCTGTTCTTGCCAGCTTTCAGCAAGGGGGAAATCTTGCTTCTTACCATTTTTTTTTTAAAGCCAGCCACATGCCACACCGCAATGACTTCATCAAAGTCTACACGCTAATCTTGCCAACCCATTTGCTGGCAAGTGCATCTGCTGAACCATGGTAAGCCTCAGCACTTAAAATTTGATGGATTTCATTCCTTGCAGCAATGTCTCAAAATGGGGCTTTCCATTTCTACATAGTGGAAAGTCTCCAAGAGCACATCTCCCGTCTTTCAGTATCCAGCACACAGACCAAGCACACAGAGATGGGGCTCGCTGTGCAGATCAGATGGTCATGGCACAACAAATGGACTGGCCTGGAGGTGGGCTACTTCCCCAACTGCTACTCATTAGAAGTAGGTAATGAACCATACAGTTTATTGTTTTAAGGTCCTTAAAATGTTATACCATTAAAGCTAGTTTTAAATGTTTATTGTGCCTGTTAGCTAATCATTAGCTGACAACACGAGTAGGATAACTGCAACCGGTTCAGTCATGGCTTTTACCAATTGCACTTAGAAGAAAGCCTTGGTTTTGTGGAACTTTTTCTTTTTTTGTGGGTCATCCCCTGTTTGTTTTTCTTTTTAAGTGGTTCTTCCATTTATTCCCTCCCTTTGACAAACTGATTATAGGATCTTGGCCTTTTCTTCTGAGTTGCATAGTTTGTTGTTTGCTGGAACAAGAAGAGAGGACAGTAGGACTTCTCTTAGGGAGCTCAAAAATCCTCTTTTAGTATAGTCTAGAAAATGAAGATCAAATCAGAGCATCTCCAATATTTCTAGGAGTTTTTACATGTACTACACATCTTAAGATGACTAAATACTGTTCAAGCAAACTGAGGTGTCTACAAAAAGAAAAAAATGTAAATTTTATTTAACATAGGAAATCCTTTCATCTCAGCACTGAATTGAAATGTGAGAGTTATTGAAGATGTCAGCATTTCTGCAGTAACGGTGATTGTGAATCATCAAGGAAGAGGACTCAGAACTGCACATAGCCTATCCAACACCTTCAGACATAGGCTGCACTTCTGAACTAACTGCCCCAGCCCAAGTTTCCTCTGGGAACCTCAGAACTCCAAGCACTGCGGTGAGCTCCTGGACCTCTGCCACAAAGCACAAAATATTCTTGGCAACAGCGATAAGGGCACTTGTTCCAAATAAGGAGAAATCTAGAAACTGGTTTGTCTCAGCACCCTTGGAGCCAAGCAAACCTAGTCAAAACTCATGGAGACGGACATGGGAAGGAAAAAAGAAAAACCAGAAAGGCCCATATGAAGCAATACAGTGAACTTATGACTGTCTGTCTAGCCGGTACCCACAGATCTCATTAAGGAGCAACAATGATGAAATACATTGCCAGCAAGCACAAAAATCTGATGAAAGACCTTGAAATGTTTATGCTGATACAACATTTCAGTTTCACATTCCACACAAGATTTTAAAATAATAGCAGTGCCAGAAAACAGAAGAATCATCTTAAAGTTTTGACTTGAAAGAAAGAAAAAAAAATCCTGGCTGCCCAGTTTTCCAGTAATGCCTGCTTTGCAGGACAGGTTAAAGAAGTGGTTCAACTTGCTTGCAAGACAAACCAGAGGTGGAGTTACACACTTCATCAGGCTGCAGCATGGCCAAAACCTTGACTTAGAGTTTGGAGAAACAAGGTCCAGGGGAGCCCCTGGCAGCCAGCAGCAGAGCTGCACAGGTGGATGTGGCACAGCCTCATTTTACACCATGGAGAAAACCAGCCCACCACGTTCACAGTTACTGACACAAGTATTTACCAACAAGATACTGATGTGCAGAGAAAGAACAATTTAACATCTTGAAAACAAGAACTAAAAAAATACACATGGGGAGCTCACGTGCAGTTTCAACTCCAAACAATTATTACTGAATCTGACTTGCCCCCATTCTATTTCCTCTCTGCTTTGAACAACTAATGGTCCAAGAAAAGCAATCAGCAGAAGAAAAACATATTCTCTCTATCTTCAAACTGCTGTGACAAGTTTAAATGCATCATTTTCTGTGTTCTCATAAAACATATTTCTTCAGTGGCTAAGATAAAAAATAAGGAGAAAAACAGTAGGAGAAGGTAGGGGGGAAACTATTATTTTATTAAGTAACTAGATCAGTGTTAGAAGAAAGTGAGCCTGCCCACAAATCTTTACATTATTGATTTTGAAAAGAGAGCTGCAATACAACTGAGATAATAAAATACCTTGATTTGCATTTGAAAATGGCAATCCCTGCCTGCAGTATAGCAATTTACAAAATAATTCAGTTAGTGTAATGGCAAAAACCACTGACAAGAGGCAAGTTCAGGAAAACAGTGGCTTCAGGTAACAACTAGTCTTGGACTTTTTTTTCCCCCTCAAAATCTTCCAGTGTCAACAGGTAAAGAAAAGAAATCATCCCATCAGCCCTTCACTTTCTATGACCAGTTCAATCATTACCATGCAACTACTTTCCCTGAAACACGTCTCCACTTCAGCTGTTCAAGACTGTCAGCTACATCACCATTAAAACAAGAAGCAAAAATGAGAATAAAAATAACCAGGTCCATATCCACAACATGCCTCGAACTGAGTGAAGGGCCTGAACATCGTGCCAGACACCACCATGGCTGTGCCCACTGCCCTTCCCCAAGTTAACTGATAGAAGAGCTGATGCTTAGGGACATAAGCTGAAGAATTCAAAACCATCAAAAACTTTTACATAGATAACATGTAAGTACAAGTATATAACATTAAACACCACATTTGATTTCTTCCACAAGTGCACTCAAAAAAAAAAATTAAAAAAGGGAAAATAAGTCAGTATTTATTAGTGATTTCCCAGGGCACTCATTCAACAACACGTTCTCTGGTAATTCCCAGCAGCATCCAGAACAGATGCCTTCAAACCTGCCACACTGCAGAGTTTAAAACTGTAGCGTAATTTAAATTGCTATTCTTCAGATTCTGGACTAGCAGATCAATAGCACTGCTGTGAAACTAGCAAGCTGCTAACAATGGTGCAGTCTCTAAGCAATCAATGAAGAAAAGGTAGATGGGTTTTTGAATGATTGTGGTTTTGAACTTTTTATAGAAATATATAGAAAACTATAGGATGCAACTGCAGAAGGGAAGAGAGGCTGCAAGTGGAATTCATAAATGGAAGAGATGAAGATTGCTGCTGATTTAGAAACACAAAATACAGTGTGGAAGTCCAGAGATCTCTACAAACAGAGAGACTGTGGGCACTGCTAAGCAGGGACTTCTGCAGTCCTGAGCGGGTAAGTTTCATTTGTGCAAAGCAACTCAAGCCTCTCTGCACTGCATGCTGAAGACTTGGGCTCTATTTAAGTGACACACACATTTCTAGCACAACATACCTACAGCAGAGATGGGGAACACTTTGTACCTCCTGTTCTCTAAACACTAATCAATCAAAACAACTAAACAACAATAACAAAACCAATTCAAACCAGCAGCCCACACTCTCTTCATACAGAATAAAGGACTAACTGAAAGGTTGGAGAAGTCTTATACTGTGTGATTAATACTAGTTGTTAGGGTTTGTTTTTTTTTTTTTAAAGCATCTTTCCACCTCTTCCCAACTTACAAGTAAAAAAAAAAAGAGTCTTTAAAGAGTTGCATGGAGTAACCATAATCAAATACAGTCATCACTATCGTATGCGTCAGAATCCCTCAGATGTAATTCATGCAACACAACAGGCATCTGTCACGTACGTACCTCCCTTCCTCTCCTCAGAGAGAAAATTAAGTTGCAATTAAAGCTCTGACTTAACTTTCACTTCAGTGGAGATCTGCATCAACAGCTACAGAGAATATTGGTCATTATATACTTCTTTGTTTTTTAAAATCAGTAACTTTTCTTATGATGTCCTTATTTTCAAGGTAACTGAATTTTTTCATTGTTGTTTTAAATTTATTAGTGCTACCCAAATTAGCAGAAGATGGCTAGTGGTACATGGCATAAAAACTCTTGTGACCCCACTTGATCTCACCCCTTCCACCTGGAACCATCTGCTACACAAGACTTTCTGATCACCAGGAAGAAGGAATCAGCAGAATTTATGCCAGCCTTTAACCTTGGAATAATATCTATGTGACCACAACATACACAGTTGATACCACTGTTACAGAGTAAAGCAAGAGGGTTTATTTTATAACTCTTGTATTGAATGCAAGAACTTCTAGAGGCTGTAACTAAGTGCAATAGATCTGCATCCAGTTACCCACTTGGACAGAGCCCAGAACAGATTCTGGATTTTCTGAGTCCCAGTCAAGTACTCAAGCCTTTCCAATTAATGGGATCACTTGCATCAGTAACTGCTGATTTTGTATAATGCAGACTCTTGCATGTGCAAGTCCAGTTTGGAGAACCATCATCTAATATATGGGAAGATACAGGAGAGCATGTGCTATAGAAAAACTCACTCTACAAATACAACTCCTGTTACAGACTCCCCTGAACTGCAAATTCAAGTGCTATGCTGATTTCAGAAATCCTTGACAATCACGACTGAGTTCCACACTTGTGCCCTCCCAACTCCAGTGATACCAAACATGAGTTACTACAGAATTACATTTTGCTTTCATTAATACCACAGCACATTCACATTAATTTACATTAGGCAATACAATATATTGGTTATAATACTGCATACTTGGCCTAATTAGAAAAGCATCTGAAGTGTAGAACACGGTTATTGTGACACATAGCTGATGATTATGCTGATGGCCAGTCACAGCCCCCCTCCCTACCCGCAGTAGGTATTTGAGACAGCATTGTATATTTACTCCAGAATTATACTCTTGTACATTAGACACTCTGAAGCTGTATGAAATACTGCTGGTCAATGTGAAAGCTATTTCTCAAAGGTACACCTGAAAGATAATAAGATTAATTGTAACAGCTCTCCGCAGCAGTTAAGATTAACTAGGATTATTCTTTTATAAGCCTGTGAAGGACATTGGTAAGAAGAGAGTGAACTTCACGTTCACTGCAGCAGCTCAACATTCTATCTTAACTGCAGAACACAAAAAGTTCCCTATGGCAGCAAGGGAAGACATGTTTCAATCTACCCTGAAATGCATTTGGGAGTTGAGCTTTGCCATCCCAACTTAATGAGGGAACATCTTCACTTTCAAGGTGCAGTGACCAGTATCTGTTGGGTATTACAGCTACAGTCAGATGTGGCCTGTTCTGTCTCATAGTTATAACAAGGATCTTTCACTTCTATGACTTTTATCCTTTGCCTAGAGAATTTACTTTGCCATTGCTAACAAAAGCAAACTTTTCATCACAATACATTGCCTAGAAAGATATGTGCTTGTCAACCCCATATCACTCTTTACATATTTGTTCAAATTCCCAAAATGGCAGCACACTACTCCAAACATACTTAATTCTAAGATTATCAGCCTTTTTCCCCAAGCTGAAAGCATTCCATGTACAATTCCTTGCCATCAATACTTGGGAGAATCCAGAGCGTGTGTCTGCAACCAGTAGTTCTGTAAACACAATGAGCCAAAACCCCTGTTTGGAGCATAGCTCATTGATGCCCACAATAACCAGAATGGCATCTCTACTCTTCCATTCTCTCAAAGCCTTAATATCTCCATTTAGTATATCTTCTCTTTAATTTAAGTGGAATCAGTTGTTGTTAATATTTTCCACAATTACTTTCTAAAAATGATGACACAGAACTTCACCACTTTGCGTGTTTTGCTATTATTCCAAAATAGAATGAAACTTCTAATTTATTGTGGGGAATTTTTGCAGTTAGCACAGTTCTTGGCTACGTCTCAGAAGACTTGTTGATGCACAAAGGATCTCCTCCCCTCCCTCCCTTCTCAGTACATAGGGCACCACACTGACATCCCTCCCTCTTCATTCCCAGCTAAAAACAGAAAATCCATAACACATGTTAGAATTTATAACCTTACTCTATCAGGAGCTTTTGCTCATGGGAAGCTAGCATTGCACCTTTCCTGAGAAGCCACCTGAGCCAGGTAGGCTGAAAGACGCCATTCCTCTCATACAGCAGGCAGCAATGAGCCCACAGAGCTCTGGAGCAAGGAGAGGCACCAACCTGCCATCTCTGGCAGTCCGTGTCAGGGTACATTGAACAAGAGCCCTTAAGGAACAAAAAATGAAGGACTCCTAAGCTCTGGAATGGTCCCACCCATAGACTACTATTTATAAAGCACAGGCAGATGAGAAAAAAGTGTTTTAGAAGACAAAAAGCTCAAGTTTGTGACTTTCATTTCACATGATGGAAACTGGATATAATTAAATCCTAGTTTTCAATAGCCGTTTCAAAATGAACATCTCCATCACGCAGAGAATCCTAGAAGTGGGAAGACATTTTTATTTAACCTCAGAATCTATTTTTACTCTAGCATCCTAATTCCCCCCAGCTGGAACTTTCTCTTCCTCATAGCACAAGTGGGAATAATGGAAATATGAAAAAATAGAAAACAACTATAAAGAATAGGGAAGAAGAATCTGCAGCAGCTTCCCCCCATCCTGCAAACCAGATGAAAGCAACTTTTGCCCTTCAAAGGTCTAAAGGAAAAAACTTACCTACCCATAAAAGGACACTGGTTTTAATCACACAAGTCTTTACCTAGGACTACACAGAAACCCAGATTCATCACCACAAACATCACCAAACAACCATAAAATCTTACTTTTTTGTGTGTCTTGCTCTTCTTTGTTTTCCATCTTGTGCATGCAGCTTCAGCACTCTCTTCTTTCTAGACACACTCTGAAAAGCAACACTTTTCAGAACACCACCACCTCCAATACCATACAAGCAAATAACAGCACAAGCACACACAGACCCAGCAGGCAAAGGAGAAATAGCCCTCGCCCAGTGCCCAGCTCCACCCAGAAGCTGATTGTAGGCAGGTGCTGGTACCAGCAAAGCACTACCAGCTGGAGACACAGAGCCAATTTGTTAGTTTCACAATGACTCCAGGCTCCCAGAGCTGTAGCAATCTACAGGTGAGCAGTGGCCTAGGTAATATCCATTAACAGGGAGCAGCTGTACCTCCTCCAAAGAAGTGTGTGTGCAGGGGAGCTATCTCCTCCTCGACTGACTGCTTCTCACAGCAGAGGAATGAGGAGAAGGCTCAGGATTTCCCCTGCTCCCTGTAATATCCCCACCTTGTACTGCTGATGTTTCACATGGGACCTTTGCAGAAGAGCCCATCACGTGCCATAATATTAAAACCATTATTGCTGTTTATCCTTTATTACAGTATCAAATTCAAAAGATGATTCAAAATATAAAATCCCTAATTTTGGAATCTTTCTCTGTCCCAACTTGCAAGAATAAGAGATACAAAGTGTTGCAGAAGTTGAACAGACCAGCAAGGCAGAGTTAGAGGCCGAGCAACACAAAGATGTAAAGAAATAAAGGTGGATAAAGTTTTGTTCATGTGATCTTGGAGCTAATAGCAGAATTTGAGTCCACTAAAATTTACAGCTGACTCTTCAGTGATGTGCAACCATACTCCTACCCACCAGTATGAACAGAACGAGAAAGGCATAAGAAGAGCACTCTGATACCTGTTTTCTATATTAAACTCACAAAGGAATACTAGTACCAACTCATCAGTACCTGGAGTTATCCATATGTGTGTATTTTTACATACAAAGAGATAGGAAAATACTTCCTCCCTGGTGCAAAAAGGAAGCCATTCAAAATTCTAGCTAAAAAGCAGCTTTCTCACCCACGTACTGCTACTTACATGTTAAGAAAATTCCAGTCAAAAACACCCTTCATGTTTCAAACTGTAATTGACCCGCTCAAGTCTCCAGCACACACACAGGTTTTCATTTCTTTTTCCTTAGTCCTCAGGACTGCTGGATCACCCAAGAAATACAATCACCAAATACAAACAGGTCATTTCATAGAGGCAGGGAGTAAATAATCTGAAAAATTAAACAGAACACCCATTGTTCAAAAAAGTCACATAAACCTCACTTCCAATCTTCCATTCTACCACCAGTCTTTTCTTTGCTTGGACCAGTTGCAACAAGCAGCCATTTCTATATGTATCAAATGCCTCCTGTACACAGTGCTAATGATGACATTTTTTAATAACATACCATTTTTCTTATAATCATGTGCAAAGCCTTTCCTAAAACTTTCTTCATCAACTACCTGTCTATAAAATGAAAAGTCTGTGCTACAAACTGCCAGGTCCTTAATATGATTGACTGCAGTTGTTTGTAGTCAGCAGAAGGTCTCTGAGTAACAAATGCCTTGTCCATTTGTTCTCTGACAAGAAAGGCTGTTGGTGCATGAATATCATTTACACTCAATCACATACTAATGCTGATGGAAAACTCTGGGTTTCAGTGGCTCCTATGTGTCCCACTGGGGCATGGAGAAACATATCACCACTTAACATGTATGCAGCATAATGAATCTGGAAGGCTCTCCTATTCCTTCTTACAGTTGCCTCTTCATCTTTCCAGGCCTGTAGCTGTAAGATATGCATTAATTGAGATGACAAATTGCATAAACATGTGCTTCTCTGTCAGCATTTCTTTGCTAAAAGCTTATGAAACTGGTAGCTATGGAAAACAAAAGATAGATGGAAGATCGCTTTTACAAAATTACTTTTATAGACAAAAAAAAAAAAACAAAAAAAAAACAGCCAACAAAACAAACAAAAACAAACCAAAAAACTGAACGTATGCAAACGTTCAGATATCCCATATTTTACAACCGAGGAATAGCAATATTTCTTCTCTAGCAGTAAGTCTTTATGATGTGAGACACAGAAAGATTTCTGCTTTATCATCAATAAGGGAGTCTGAATTAAATAAGTAATTTACCCGGAGTGGTAGAAGTTAGCCTTGGGACATAATGAACACAGTACATCTCCCCTCTCACCCTGTTGGTGGTAGTTGTAAGATTTTAAGATATATTTCAAACAACTATTTTTAAAATATAATAGAAGTATTGATTATAGCATAAAAAGCCGTAAGATTTCTCTTTCTTTCTTTCTCTCTCTCTTTTTAAAAAAATTTTAAGTACACACCGGTCAAAATAAGAATGACTGTAGCAAAGAACAGATTATCAAAATGCAGTGTAAATATATTGTAGCTATGTTTTTCCATCAAAACATTTTACGGAGTAATTATAGCCAGAACAAAGGAAGTTCAGTGAGTTTCAACACTGGAGCTTTTTCTTTTCCCTCAGAAAAGAGACTCTCTGATGTTCATTTCTAAATTCTAACAAACACTTTGATTATACTAAGCTTTACCACATCTGGCCTTCAGCTCTGGACCTCTTCCAGTTTCCTGTGGAACTAGAGGAAATCCAACTCAAAACTTAAGTTGTGCTGTTTCTAAACGGCATAATACAAACCACCAATTTAACCAGCATTTTCCTCTGCGTCATTTGGTAATACAACTGAAGTAATCTTCCTAAAGAACAGAAGCAACTCCCCTTTTGTTTATTTAAAATTGCAAATGATTCCTCAGCAGCACACACAGGACTTAAAATAAAGGGCAGCAGTTGATTATTTCCACATTTCCTCTTTGACTTTCCTTTAAGAATTATAATACATCTAGTCTACACATATGGTTACCTAAACACAGTGCTTTTGTGCAGAGAACAATTCAAGAACCTATAGCAAACTATTAAAAATGGCAGTGCGAGCTTTTCCCCTGAAGCACAATATCCTCTGAAGGCCAAGGTCTTGCCAAAGTCTATCATAGGAGCAGTTCTACTAAAGCAAGGCTCAGTCATAGGCTTGTTCACTGGTGGAGTTTTCTTTTATTTATATATATTTTAAGGCAACATATTATAAAAGATGGAAGGAGGAAAACAAACCTGTAACAGGAGGTGAGTCAACTGTCAATGCATATGCACAGCCCTTGACACAGTATCTCAACAAGGAAAACTTCAGCGGCCAAACCATAAGTTTGTGTAGTAAAGAGAAACTGCTCAAGCCTTTTTTCTCCTAATGCAAAAAGCAATGCTCCTAAGTGAACATCTCTCCTCTCTAGTGTGATACCTTGCAGATGTGACTAAACCCAAAAGTAATTTCTAAGAAAAGATCCCTGCATGTAACACAATGTACGTACTGCCTTTCTAACCCTTCTTTTGCTCATTGTCAAATGATGATGTGAAGAATTACATAAGAAAGCAAAACAACAAAGAAAAAAATTAACTTAATTTACACAACCAATAAAAAAAGTTTAAAGCAATGACAGAAAAATAACATAAAGGCTAGATACGTTAAATGCCAGTTCAACAATATTAAGCTTTGGTAGAACAGGTAAAGAGCATAGCACCAATAAATTCCAACGTCAATACATGCTTCAGTATGCATGAGCTGTGATGAAAATGTAAATTTTGGCAAGAAAAGTAGTGTATGTTCCCTGACGCCACAGTTTCATTTCGACATCTAACAAAAAGTCTTTAGGCTCTTTGACCTGTCGCTGAAGATAGACAATGCCCGTGTATGAGTTCAGCCTCCGGGTGCTGAAGTAGTTTTCTTCGTTTCCTTTGTTGATAGTAAGGATTATGTTGTCTCCAGCATAGGCAGGCGATGGTCCAATACGGAAGATGTGCGCTGGGACCATGATGTTGGTTTGGAAGTTCAGCTGGTAATAGGTGATACGCACCGGGGTATTTTGGCAGTCCAGATAATTAAAGCAACTGATTCGTTCGCACCTCCTATGAGAAGCAAAATGAAGAACTGTCAGTGTCCATGTAATGGGTAAATCATGTATGCATTTCAGAGAACTGCAACGTCAAGGAAGTCTTCAGCCTGTGCTAGGCAAACAAAAGTCCCATTCTTCACCTGTGTAATCACCAGCTGCTTACTCTGCTTTTATAGCATCCGTAAAGAAATGGTAGATGATAAAATTGTCAGAGTACAACAGAGGAAGAAAACAATCATGGCACAACAAATATAAGCACAGAGCTTGGAGGGAGTCTGATTCATCACTGACAGCATAAGCTTGGGGCAGTGCTCCAAGAAGATCAAAACAAGGGAAAACCAAGTCCTCAGCTTGAAAAGCTGCTAATCCTATTAGGCAGGAAAAGACTGTTTTAAGTGATAAGCAACTAAGATTTCCTACAGCAAATGCAGCTTTGCATTTCTGACGGAAAGAGATTCTCTCCAAGTTCCTCCATATTTCTGTTTCTCTTGCAACTCAACTGTTTCCCACTCTGCAACCCAGGAGTTTTTTAAACTTTCCTTTGGCTTTCCAAAGTGCTGGCAGGAAATGGGCAGGGAGATGCTGGGGCTCCCATGTCTTCTTAGTGGTTTAGGAACTGGGTGCTATGGAGTCCAACAGTTCCTGAACCTGCCAGCCTTCTTATCCTACTGCCCTTCAATGTTTCAAGCATCTCTGAGGAGCTGCAACACGAATTTTAACCAAGGAGCCCTAAAACCACTCAAGGAGTTACAGCAGTAGATTTTTTAAAACTTAGATACAGAGTCCTTTTAGAGCTTTGGTGAGTATGGGAAAGTATGACTGAAGCTCTGGTGACTGCTGTTACAGCAGCAGGAGATAAATGGAATCTCTGGGTTCTGGAAGAAGGAAAAGAGAAAAACTGACAATTCTGTGCATGAAAACTCTATGTGCTCCAGGGACCAAAGCAGTTTATTACAGCTCTGAGTGCTTAGAACCACTCCCACACCAAAGCACTACAGAACTCCAACATGGCTACTACTGCAGTGGCCATACTTACATATCAGACACCTTTCTGTAGTTGGAGGGGCACTCAAAGGACAGGCAGCGGAAACTGCCCTGGATGTTATAGCAAGACTCCGCAGCTGAACAGTTGTGGGTTCCTATTGCACATTCATCAATATCTGAGGAGAAGAAATCAAAGGGAAAAGACATAGTAAGTAATCACAATTTTTGGGCTATAATGTGCTTACGAGATGGACTGTGTGTGCATGAGAAGCAAGTCAGGGTTTGGTTCTGTGAGCTGAGGGCTCCCACTTCAGCTGCTTGGTTGCTGTGTCCTCAGTGATTCAGCTCATTGCCCACAGATTGGCTCTGTGAGAGCCCCAGAAGAAACACAGGATGTGAAATGCACAACAGGTAGGCTGTGTCAGGTTCACCATGTCGCTTTTTGGCTTTTGTTGTTATGTTACAACTGAAGCACATAGATTCCAATCCTGTTATAATTCATGTCTTCTGTGAGAAAAAAAAATTGCTTCCTTGACGTCATCAGTTAATAAAAGTAGTCAGTACAACTGCACATCACACACAATAAACAAGGGAGCCCACCATTCCCTTGTGCTTTTTGCAAGTCCTCTCTCTGCATGCCAAAGGCCATGGCCAGACATGGCCAGGGCTGACTTCTGCAATGGCCCAGGTTTGTTTCTTGTCTTTGCTAACATTTTCACACTCCTGTGAACCTTGCTAATCTCATTCCAAACATATCTGATGCAACATGGGGTTTAACTTCCAGTGGAGAATAACCATGAGAAAGAAAAGTTTTAAAACCCAGTATCTTCCTGCCTTGACACTTCCCACTGCAACAAAACAAAACATAAAAGGTTCAAATTGAACAAGAACATCTAGACAGAACCATCTGCGTTGTCATTTTCTCTCTTGGTCCTGATGCATCAGAAACTGCAGTAAGTAATGCTATAAGCTAGGCTAAAAGAAACAGAATAGTATAACCAGATAGTGGTAGGCTAAGGCAGCAGAAACCTTTTCAGAGCAGCTAATCTGTCCATCTCCGCAGTGCTCTGTCCTCGCAGCCATGCGGACTGACAATGGCTTTTAAACAGTTTCATGAGTAGTTCCATGCTCAGAGCTAGCCTATGCCTTGCAAGATGTTTCTAAATGAATGAGATGCTTGTATGGTTTGGTGTGTGAGCACAGCAATGAGCTGAATAGCTGGCAAACATCTAACTAACTAGCATTTATATGGATTAAGTTAAGATTAATGCAATTAAATTAAATATGAGGATCCCCTCTTTATAAGAAATAATGCCACAGGAGACAACAAAGAACAGTTAAAGCTCAAAGACACTTAATGGCCTAGAGCATAAATGTTGGTCCCTAAATAACACATATACCCAAGCCATGGACCTCAAAACACTGAAAACCAGACGCAATAACAGGAATCTAGCTTAAACAGAACATATTGGCAAGGACCTCACAGTCACATTGTGTACTCCCAAATGTCTAGACAACGCACGGAGGCTTTAAAATGAAATAAATGCTAACAGACGAACCACGTGAACTGTGCAGGACTCTGCAGTTCTGCCAATTGTCACAGAGGACACAGACTCTTTGAAGGGAACCTATCACCTCCCTCTCCCTACATCGCCCCGGGATGAGAACTGATCTCATACACTGCGCTGACTGGTTTGTAAGTCTTGCAAAGAAAAGTATACAATAGGAAGTAAGAGAGAATCAAAGTAAATTAAATCCCTTGCTGATTCTCCAAAGTGCCTCTAGGTGAAAAGAAAATTTCTTCCATATTGTAATCATTGTCATGAAAACACTCACTTCACCAGTTTGGCTACGCTGCAAAATACCATACACAGTTTCTCCAAAAAGATCCATATGTCGAGATGCTTTTACATGAGACACGACTCATTTGTCTGAAAAAACAGGGTACAAAGAATGTACCACCAGTAACTCCTAGCTCAGATGATAGGCAAGTGAGGCCAAATCCTCACCTGATGGAAGCCAACATGACCTTTTTTATTATAATCCAGCTGTTATCAATTCAGACTGTTTTTCTAACCATATTTTCAGGAGGCCTCAATACCTAACCCTGCCTAGACTTGTAACTACATGCTTGCAGACCTCAGAAGTCTGCGCTGTGTGTTTATTTGTGCAAAAAAAATGGCAAATATCCAAGTCTTCTTTCCAGTGCCTGACAAAGTGCCAGCCTACCCAGCCGTCCACAGAGCTGCTGCACATCTGCTGAGTTCTGCAAGTAGACCAACTTCATGCTCTAAGGAGGCCTGCACGTGCCAGATAGTATAGGCTCTTTGGAAAGGTTTTCTGTATGTTACCATTCAACTCAACAAGGGCAGCTCCATGTAAAAGGAGCGCTTTTCACTAAGGCTGAGCATGCAGTGAGGATTCACATGATAGACAATGCAAGTGCAATCTATATGTGTGTGTGCCAAATGTTCTTCTTCCACCTCTACGCCAGGAGCACACTGGGTATCTCTGGCTCAGGAGGGCTGTGCTGGCAGATTAAGGCAATGACTCACACCATTAGCTCTGGAACACATCCTCGTCTCCAATCTCAGTGCTGGCTGAGGTGGCAACAAGCAGGCCAGCACTCAAAATTAATGGCAAACACAAAAGCCTGAGGAAAGTGACAGCTGCAGATTTTCTGGAAGGTGACTTTTACATATAAATATAAGTGCACATGGATATAACTGGAGGTGGATTCTGAAGTCTTACTCAAAATCAGATTAAAAACAATAACAGCTTGGTAAGATTCTTATTATCATTCAGATCCTTTCTCTGGTCCAAGGCAGGTTCAAGTATGCTCATGCCATTTGTGATTTACACAGTGTAAATTCACTGCAGTTACCACCAAGAAAAGAATTTAAGCACAGGGAATACGTAACCAAATGCTATATGAAGCGTTCCTGAAAAAGTAAGAGCAGGAAATGCCTGGTAGTGAGTGTAACCGAATGCAGGAATGCGTGTAGAGTACATAGAGGTAATCAGATCTTCAATCTTCATTACAGAGTTAGTGCATCCTCTGGAAAAGGGGTATTTTTGCTTCAAAAACAGACAGCTGCACACCAGATGAAAAACACGAGGCACTCAGCATACATTTCTATGAATTTGGAGACAAGAGGTGTTGCAGGGGAGGACACATGTCAGTTACACTAATACCGAGAAACACCAACATAGTTAAGATTAGGTGGCAAACTTCACTGTGCCCACATCCCCATAACAGCTCCTACATTCACTTTCCTAGTTTTCTGGTGCAGGAAATCACAACTCACAATGAAGCCACAGATTTGCACATCTGGCACCTCCAAAAAAACAGATCTGATGAACCACGGTGCCCAGGCAAGCAACCGATGTCTCAATTCAGGTGATGAGGTGAATTCCCATAGGAAATAATTAACTCACATCTACAGCTAAATAGCCTCACCATTCTTCTCTAAAATAGGGGATAAATGACACTGTTAACACCAATACCTGGCAATTTTGTCAAATACTGGCATTTTAACAATGGCTAACATCCAAAATAGAGACTTGATTAAATAATCTTATGTCTCAGATCATTCTGAGGATTAAACCTTCAAGACATACTCCTTTCAGTTCCTTAAACACCTCCTTACCTCGACAGGTCCTTCCATTTGCTGCCATGGTATATCCCTGCTCAGGACAAGCACATTGGTAACTGCCAGGAACATTCACACAGCGGAAAGTGCAAAGAATGCCCGCGCTTTGCGTGCATTCATCGATATCTGGGGAAAACGAGCAAACAAACAGCAACAAAATACAATTACAAATATGAAAAGAAAAAAAAAAACACATTAGAAATCTGAAAGGAAAGGCAGTAGAATGCAAGGAAATTTGTACATCATTCATTTCTAAAATATTCTTAAAGAAAAATGCAACCATGAAGATTTGACATTGCTCTAGTATGGCCAATGGTGCTTTTGGAAACATCAAACACTGAACTGCTCCTTGAACTCATGGAAAGGAGCAGTGAGTCGGGGGACATTTGGGTTTGAAAATGCCATCCCAGTACCTCGGCAATTCATCCTCCAGGATTGTTTTTGGAGCTCTCTTGTGCTTGGAAGACTGTTCACCATTTCTTAAACAGAGACTCTCTAGAGTACGTGTCAGTATTGCTAACGTTGAGAGAAAATCTAAAGCCTTCCTCACTCCATTCTGATCATTCTGCTGCTCATTCACTCCTCACCAGCAGAAGTCAGAGAAAGCCTCCATCCAGACTTGGTTGAGTGGTAGTTACAGCTGATGATACATAAGTAAACACCTCTCCTGCCCCAAGTTTTTCAGCTGTAAGCTGCAGCCCCATGAAACAATAACATCACTTGTTGTATGGTACACTGGTACCTTCCAGCCCCAAGTGGGCATGAAAATGACTCGCAGTTACGATTTGCAGTTTCTGCAGCAGGGTGTAACTCACAATTATCTTCAGGCATCACCTGCAGCATCGGGTGCTGGTGAAATTTAGACAGCCCTTACTGTGAAGGAGTGATACGTACTCCACTTGACCGACAAAGCAGTAGCCTTACCTTTACAAGAATGGCCATCTTCTGCTAGCTGGAATCCTTGCCTGCAGTAACACTGATAGGAACCGTAAACATTGGCACACTCCTGGCTGCAGGGACTTGTATCACATTCATTCACATCTGCACCCAAAAATAAAGGTACAGACATTGCCTTATTGGTTCAGAACATGATCTCTCATTATTTCTTGCCTCCAAAATCAGCTATCAGATTCTACTGACAGAGTGGATAAAGATAAGCCAATATGTCCCAAGAAGACGTGTCTGCTCCCTGGACAGAAAACCAGGAGCACGAGGATGTACAGTACACCTGAATTTCATTTATGTATATGTCAATGTAAGCATGGAAACTCTAGTATATGTATATGCCAATGTAAGCATGCCAACATTTGTTTCAAACTTTATATGCTACAGTTAATTAAAAATAGGTTAAAAATAAACAACTCTTTTCATTCTATCGTTGTTTTTTTTTTAAGTTTTGTCACTACTAAGATTCATTTGTATTAAAATTTGAATGAAATCTCTCCTATTCTAACACTACCATTCTTTCCTTTTTCTCTCCTCTGGAAGGAAAGGAAAAGGTATTTGAGGGAAAAGAAGAAATTGCAGAAACAAAAATGAAACAATCAAAGCTTTGTTTTAGCTGAAATATTTTAAACGGGATCCAAAAGCTTCTACAGAATTTTTGATTGCTTTTTAAGTCACGGCAAAAGTGACTGTGGGACAAAAGATGTTCCACTATAACATTTCAATTGCAGCACTCCTATCTTTTGCAACAACAGAAATTTACAATGGCTCCAGATTTTTGATAAAAGAAAATAAATATTAAGAGAAGTTTTACTCATAGTGAGCACCAGTGAATTTGTAAAAGTAATGTATCCAAATCATATATACTGGAAGGTTTGTCATAAGAGATGTTCTTTAGTTGGAGAAGAGTATGTTGGTATGCATTAAAACCATAATCCCCTCTGCTTTGATACACCAATGTTTTCCAAAGCCTAAACAAAATGGTAATTGTGTTGCATAAGGCAGAGATGTCCAAAGCCAAGGTTGAACAATGGCCAATCACTTCTCACTCTATTGAAAAAAAAAGAAAAAAAAAGAAAAAAAAAGGAAGCTTAAGAGATTATAGCTGTACAATCAATTATTAATATAAGATGGGGTAGGAAAAGGTGCCCAGAATGATTTGTGTGTCTTAATCTTGTAAGGATATGCTGGGAATCAGTTTTGCAAACCTGGCAGCTTTGCCCAGCTCCTGGGGAACAGTGCTTGTGTGGGAGTTATGGGGAAGACTTTCAGGTGCATTGCTGACTGGGTAAGTACCAGGCAGTAGGATGTGTCTGCTCCAATCTGAGTTTGAATGTTTAATTCAGTACCATGCATTTCAGCATGCATACATCATAGGCTTCCTGTATTTACACTTCATCTCAACTTCTCTAGAGCTCCTTGATTCACACTGCAAATTCACCCTCGTGGA
Source organism: Lagopus muta (assembly GCF_023343835.1). Lineage (NCBI taxonomy): Eukaryota > Metazoa > Chordata > Aves > Galliformes > Phasianidae > Lagopus > Lagopus muta. Next base: position 5,808,921 of record NC_064443.1, on the reverse strand, counting down.
AAACAAGTCTCATACCTTCACAATGCTTTCCATCATAAGACAAGTGGAAACCAGAAGAACAAGTGCAATGGTAGGAGCCGGGGGTGTTCTCACACGTGTGCTGACACAGGCGTCCAGGGTAATTCCAGCATTCATTTATATCTGACAAGATAACAAGCAAATATACAATTGACTTAGAAACAAAAGCATTAAAAGAGATGCAGGATATTTTTTTAAGTGTCAGAGATTGATTTGCAGAGCAGGAAATGCTGCAACCTCAGATTTTTTTCTGTTTGTGCTCTAATTGGTGTATAGCAGTGATAAAATACAAAATGCTCTATTATGGTCTCTTACGAAGGAAGCTGAGAAGACTTTAGAAAGACAAATTTCCTCAGCAGGAGAAGCATAACCTGCAGGAAAATACTTTGCAGATGACTTTAACTGATAACCTGCAGCCAAACTAAACCAAGGACACCTGGTCCACACCCATTGCAGAGGGGCAGAGCTCTAAATAGCTGGTCGACTGAGCGGCGGCTGCTTTGGAGTTGAATCCATTATCTTCTGAGGCACTGCATTGCAGAACTAATAACTGCATACTACAATGGTGCTAAATACTGCCTTGAGGTCCAAGGCTCAATCAATCAGTTTTTTCATCTCAGCCTGCACCTTACATACCAATGCAGCTCCTGCTGAATGCATCATACTGATAGCCCATCTTGCAGTCACAGCGATAAGCCCCAGGAAGGTTATGACAAATCTGTCCTTCGCCACAGCGGTGCACGCCAGTCTGACATTCATCCACATCTGCAGAACCAGAGAAAGCAATTAGTTTAAATAAAGTTTGCTGAACGTCACAATTTGTGGAAAGAAAATAAAAACAGAAGTAAACAACAAGGACAGAAAGTATACGATTCGTCTAATTGACGGCAGAGAGAGTACTGTTTTGCCCACTCAGTTCTTCTCAGAATCAGACTCACATATCTCTAAGCCAAACTTTTGAAAAGCAATGTTATTTTAAAAGTGAAAGTGGCAACTTTCAACGCAGTGGAGCTTTTCAGCACCTTCTGCATTTCAGTGTAAACACGTTTTAATTCTGATCACACCATACTATTTAAACACCCTGTTCTGATGCTCTGCCATTGTGTGAATCACCGTGAGCTTTCTAAAGCAAACCAAGAACCAGCCAGAAATTCTGCTCATCCCTTAAACAAAAGCAATTGCTGTTGTCAGTTCCTGTTGTCCTTTCAATCCTGCTTCTGTTGTGTACCTTTTGCTCTTCCCCACTGTTGATCTTTTTTACTTATCCCAGTCAACTCACACTTTTATTCCCCATAGTTTCTCATCTGAAATCCAACACCAAAAAATTAGCTGCTTCTGCACTCACATGCACCACTTCCAATCTCATTTTAAAAACTCACAGATGGAGATGAAAGTTTTCAATACAGGCTGATTTACAAGACTCGCAACATGGCTAAATAGCTCATCAGTATTTAACAATTCTCAGTAACCATCTGTGACAAGAAGCATCAGAAAGTGTGATTAATCCACAGAAACTTGTATTTCTTCAAGTATTGTGAGTACCGCCATTTCCTAAGCCATCAGATCCTGCTTCCTTCCTATTATCCACATCTTCAGTCACTTTGACAATCCAAGACACTGTTCATGTAAAATTATTTGGAATGTCAGTTTAAGGTAGGAGGATCTCCTTACTGCAGTGCTTTCAGTTACTGCCCTATTTCAACTCATAAATTCAAGCACTATTTCATTTCAAAGGGTTCCTGGACAGTTCTTCACCATGCAACAGCCTTCAGCTCTGGAAAGCAGTCACTTTCTATAGAATGATAGGGAAATGGGAGCAAGCTCCTTATAACAGAATCTTGGATTTGAAGAAACAGAAACTGTACCAACCATGGTGAGATGTGCAAATACTTCAGCAGAGGTTCCTACCAATGCAGTCCCTGCCTGCACTGGGGCCGGTGATGGCAGGAATGCCAGTCACCCAGGAAAGGATTCCTGATAGGCTCATTTCTGCTGTAATGCTGTCTTCTCATTTTTTTTTCTAAGATCAAAGGTAGTATCACTAGTATCACCACACAGAAGTTTAAAATTGTGGATAAACATTTGTAAATTAGCAGTTTTATTTGCAATGAATTTGTGAGTGCAACCACCTCATTAGTTTATCCAAACTATATCTCCTGCTTCATTCAGTCTTTAACTAGTGCTCATACATCATCCCATCAGAACTATGATGTACTTCATGATAGTTACAGTGCTTTTCAGTTAAATCTAAGAGGTAGCTTTTAATAATTCATTTACTGGATCAGAAGAACGATCATTTTGAAGAGAGGAGAATCCTCTAAACAGAGATGACCACAGAAGCTTAGTTCTGCTGGAGAGGCATGTCCAGATGGTGAATTTACTACAGTGACTACATCTGAACCGGGAATCTAGTTAACCATTGTAATGCCTTGATGAAAATAGCTTTTAGCATACAGATGGGAAGCTAGGGCCACATGTTCTTCATTTTCATCCCCATGCTTTCCACCTCCCCAAAGGATGTCACACCAATAAATATGGAAAGAGACTGCAGACAGAGTTCACACAGCAGAAATCACCAGTCAACCTCAATCATTAGTTTTCCCAAACTAGAGCAGCACCCTTATAAAACCTCCTTAACAAGACTGTCAGTCACGTAATTTAAAGAAAAATGTATCATCAGTAATTAGAGTGGTAGCCCCAGAACCCTTGGATTCACCACGCTTCAAGTGGAGCAAATGTACCCAGTCTTATTGTCTTTGCTGAAACAGGACTAATAAAAATTAGAGGAAGAACTCTTTTTACACAACAGCTGGGACAGATGTTCATTTCATAACACTCAGAATATTTCAGGCTACTGTATAACAAGACAGCAAATGAGACCACACTGCTGTCCTAAGTTTAAGAAGCAACTCCCTAGAGCTGTATTAGGAAGCTTTCTCAGTTTCCTCAGGTACATTTTAACTGTCCCTGGCATCCCCCACTTAATTTTTTCCTATTTTCTCACTGGCAAAGGAGAGCTTGGATGGCCCTGGGGGAAAAATCATGAAGGATAATAAAAAGAAAATATGAGAAAGAGGAAATTTTTTTGCCTGGGGTCTTCTATCTATTCCAGCAGTTTTCACTGCAGGTCAGTAGACACGGCCAAGTTAGCAGATAGCCTCAAACATGGCTACCACCCACCCCCAGAATCATAAAAACAAATTTTATTTGCCATCCTTCCTTTTATTCAAAGGGAACTTATGTAGAAATCATTAAGATTTCATCACTCTCAAGTGATCACAACAAGTGACATTACAAGTGTTAATGCCATTTGTTACAAATGTTAATTTGCCATTTATGTTTCCAGCTCTTGTTTTATGACTTCCAACCCCATGCAGGACAGGACACAGGGATTCAGACATATAAAGCCTGCATTACCAAGGATCAAGCTTTCAGCCTTCTTGTTCCTAATAGGGTCATTTATGGAACAAATGCTACTAAGATAGGACATATACTATTCTGACTAAGTAACTCCATACACCCACTGGAACAAATACAAGACAGTATCAAGCTGCATGCCAGTATATGTGAATATTCCAATATCCTCTTCACAAGACAATTAGAATTTATCCTAAATGTGCACAACTGGGTGTGAATGGGGAACACCTGTAGTGCCACAAAGAACATGCACTCCTGAGTCCACAAAGTCATTCTTTCCAATATGCTGCATTGCACAGATTCAGGTCATACTGCTTACAGTGAGATACTGTGCAAAACAGTGAAGGATCATGATTCGAGTGGCAGAATGAGATTAAAAAGCAAATAAATCATATTCACTCCAGAAAGAAAGTCAGTAAATCTCATCAGCAGCTGAAAGCAAAGTCACTCATGGTACCCAGAATTCCCTGCAGCAGTGAAGCATCCTCAAGTGCAAACAAACCACTGAGCCACTTGGACAGCAAATGCATGTAACAAATTCCTATTGCTGGAAGTAACTCAAGACAGTTATTTTAGACCTGAAATGTACTTCTTCCTCTGAGAAGGCACCTGGGTGGAGAATGGAGCTTGGTCTTACCAACACATCGAGTTCCATCCTCATTGGAGTGGTAGCCTCTGCTGCATGTCAACATGTTCCTCTGGCAGGTGTAAGACCCAACAGTATTGATGCAGTTGAACCCTGGCTTACATGGCTCAGGAAGAGATGTGCATTCATTAATATCTAGTGGGGAAAAAAAAAAAGAAAAAAGCATTAGAATAGTGAGAGAAGCTATTTAACCTTTCAGGTCTGTTTTCTTCCAGCTGTCACTTCTTTTCCTTCATTTCAATTTATTGTTCACTGAAGATAAAAGCTAAAAGATAAAAGGAGGTCTGCTATGATAGCAGTTTAAAATTCAATATGCAAGTGTGCGTATCTCTAAAAGAGCAGCAATGTTTAACTTCACAGCAGATGTAAAGAAAAATACATGCAGTCAATGCACACCCCTTGAACAGGCTAAAAGGGAGAGAAGTTTGGCAGTGCTGCTTTATGTGTGATTGGTCAAACTTACCAACACAGTTTCCTTCAGGATCTTGTAAAAACCCATCCATGCAACGCTGCTTTGACTCACAGTAGAATGACCCTTCTGTATTCTGACAAACGAAGTTTACTTTGCAGCTGTGAGTTCCGCTCTCGCACTCATCAATATCTGTTAAGCAGATCACAACACCAAATTGTGACTAGTCATTTTCAATAGACTTCCTGGCTTGTTTTTAACTTTACTCAGAAAGGAAGTTAGCAGGCATCATTTAAATAAAATATCCAAAACTGCCTTAGGGAGAATTGCTGTGTTTGTTCTTCAACAGCCACTTCAGCACAAGCTTCAGAACTGCCACGGTTTGGTGCAGGTCCCTGCTGCTGTGTTCACAGCATCTGTTGCAAACTACAAATTCTGAAACATCTGCAGATTTCAATCTTGAAGGCTCAAATTAAAACTGAGTGTGAATAAAACATATACAACACTATTTCAAAAGCAAAATAGTCTCATACGGTTTACATACCTCAAAAATTCTAGGTACAAGCAGCTTCCACTTATTCTGATAATAAAAGAGAACCTCACTTGAACAGGGCTAGGACTTCATTTTGTATACAGGCACACATGAGGAACTCCTCGTCCTCCAAGCAAACAAGGGGAGAACCACCAGCCCCCTCTCTTTCCATTCCAACTCTTCAGTCAAATGTTAAGGTCACAAGAGAACATCACCAGCCTCCCAGAAGATAATTATATGAATAACTCTTTCCATTACATGTATAGACTGAGATAAAGAAAAATGTGGAATTGGTGATTTCATAAAACTGCAGAACAAACAGTTACATGTGGGCAGTTTTACACTGAGTAGATCTGAAATTGCAGTCTTTCCCGTAACTTATTAATTTTAAGGCTACTTATAATAACAAATTGTAAATTTTGTAACTTGCTGCAACCTAGCTTTAGGATTAGAGAACAATTTAGAATGGTAATAAACGTTAGATACGCCATATTGGTAATAAATGTTTGATATGTCACAGACTCTAATGGAATATAACTGACAGCCCAAGAAATCCAAAGTTTACTTATGAGTGCTATAAATAAAGCAAGAGTTCAGATTATTTCTATTTTACAATGTTGAGCTACATGCCAGGAGCTAAGTTCTTTCCTTAGGTACCTCCTACTCCAGCTGGCAGGAAGCTCTTGTGTAAAAATAATTAAAACTCTGATTTTGTCCTGGAAAGCAGGGCGCACGTGTCTTATGCACACTCATATACTGCAGAGCAACTTCTGCCAGGCTATTGCTGTTGAGCTTAGATCCTCCATTAGATCCACATACAGACCAAGAAGGGGGGGTGAGGGGAGGGGGTTAAAGAATAACTTCTTGACCCCGTGACCATTCACAATGTAAATAAATGCAGACAGACATCCTAAACACAGGAAGGCCCGCACTGAGCCAGCCCCATGATCTGTTCAGGCTGTGATTCAGTCCGACAGCAAACAGCATCAGACCCTTCAGAGAAGAGCAGAGCTTCCCAGAGTAGCACAGTATGAATTCCTCCATTACTGAGATCTCACTCTAACCCCCTGAAAACAGTGCAAATCCTACTTCACAAGGTTTCGTATATTTTCCAAATTATTTATAGTTATTGTTGGAAATTGCTTCAAATAAGTGAAAGTATTGAACAGACATAAAAAGCCAAACATTTCCATGAAGTTCAGCCTTTTTTTAGTTCAATCCTGATATCATAGACCAGCAACAATAAAATGCCTTGTAATCCCCTCCCTTCCCTTCCTGATAAAAGCAATTGCTTCAGTGCAAAAACACTTGTCTTACCAACACATTCTCCATCCTTAAGTTCATAACCTGGCTGACAGCTCAGTTCCTGGAGACATTTAAATGATCCCATCGTGTTGACGCAGTATTCTCTCCGTTGGCAGGTGTGCGCATCCGTTACACATTCGTTGATGTCTACAAGAAATGGTTAAACAATTCAGTGCCTCATGTTTATGAAGAAGTTTGTCTCTTCCTGCTCTTGTTTGGAAGAAGTCAAAAGCTCAAGTCAAATCATTTATTGCAAAAGATATGCAGTGCGGACGTTGCCGCAGCGTTCTGATGAAGGACCTTCTGCTAATGCAGAGTAACATTAAGAGATACAATGGCAGAGAGATTTCCTTCTTCTCCCTCCTCCCCAGACATTCAGGGAGTAGTGCTGGACAGGGCATGGAGAAGAGGGAATGGCTTTAAACTGAAAGAGGAGAGATTTAGGCTAGATGCTAGGAAGAATTTTTTACTCAGCAGTGGTGCAGTGCTGGCACTGCTGCCCAGAGATGTTGTTGCTGCCCCACCGCTGGAGGACTCAGGGCCAGGTTGGATGGGGCCCTGGGCAGCCTGAGCTGGTGGAGGCAGTCAGCCCATGGCAGGGGGCTGGGGCTGGATGAGCTTTCAAGCTCCTTCAACCTAAGCCATTCTATGATTCTATGAGAGAAATGATGAAATACAGTGATGGGCAGAAGGCTTCCAAATTAACTGGATAGAAACCTCTTGGATAACTGAGAGTGAAAGCACTGATTGCTCATTACCATGTTTTCATAGCTCAGACTATGTATCAGTCCTGCTCCTTCTTGCTACACAGAGGAGCTGCTGGTGTGGAACTGCTGTGAGAGATAGGTACTGAAACCTCCTGCCTTCCTGCAGGTGAAGTCATAGAATGGATTTACCTCCCAAGGAATAATGTAATTGTAACTGGATAAACATGAACACATGGAGGGAGGACCCCAAAGACTAAATCAACTTCATAAATTTGTATGTACATCCTTTAAAAGATCTGATTTCAGCAGGTAGAGCACTGGAAAAGTTATTTAAAGAATCACTTAAATACTAGATTTTGGAATGTAGGATACAGTTTGGAAAAAATGTGCCACACGTTGTGATAGCTCTGATAAAATAATTTCCAATTCAGGTTTTGCTTGTTTTAATAGTGAAAGTGAGGGACATCAAGATGAGCAAATAAAAGCAACAAGGAGAAGTAGAATTTGGGAAGAGAAACTTTCTCCCCATTCCGCACACAATCAAACACTTTCAGAGATCTCCATACAGCTAAGATGCATTTCTAGAACAAAGAGATGCCAAACACGACCAAAGCTAACACCAATCATCTGACTGCCCTGCACACAGAGCTGTTTACACACTACACAATAAAGCAAGCATTGTTTAAATAAGATTTTTGCTTTGGCTGTAGAACATCATTCCCAGATAAGTACAACATCAGAGATATTACTTCCCCTTGAGGAGAATGAAAACAGGAAAAGCCCTGTTAGAAGCTTTTGTCTTCAAAAATGTGTCAGCTTGTTCTCTGCCAAACAAATGAAGAGCAGCACCACGATGTTTCTGTTCCTGCTGAAGTCAGCTAACGGGTGATGTGCACTGAGATTTGTAAAACCAATGTTAGCTTGGGGTCAATCCACTTTTCACTCATTTATGGGGTTGTTTTTTGGTTTTGTTTTGTTGATGGGTATTCTATTTGTTGGGGTTTGTGTGTGTGTGCGTGTTTGTTTTGTTGTAGTTAGCTATTGCTATTCACATGCTGTTGACTTGCTTTCCAAAGTCAGCTTCTGCAGCAAGGTCACTGCTGTTGGCTGGATATCTTTCTGCCTGTCCCACATGATGGTTCTTCATTCATTGGCAGGTACTGTTCCAAAGCCTTTGCAAGGTTATGTCTCCCTTGCAGTTTCCCAGTTTTTAACCAATACCATGAAGAGTAGACATCAGCATTCTCAAAAGTGATCATGGGGAAAAAATCAAAATAAAAGAAACTCACATGCTGAGAGAAGAACATCAACTGTGTGGACCTTTCCCACCTAACTAGACTTAGTTCTCAAATAAACTTGAAATTAAAAAAGAGGACAAAAATACCAATAAAGAGCCACTCAACACCATGTATTGGAGCAAGACTGGACACTGATTTAAAAGACTTTACAATGCTTTTCTTGCCAGCCACAAAAAGTCCCATATAAATACACTGTCAGCACAGCACTGCATTTTACAAACTTAGATCACTTCAGTATGAAAATTGCAGCAAGGATGAAAGCATGTTTGAAATACAACTTGAACCTATAAGAAGTCTTCCACCTGAGCAGTGCATGCAGGCAGGTAAAAAGAGGGTTAAGATTTCACACACACACACACCAAAAAAAACAAACAAACAAACAAAAAAACCAAAAAACTAATTAAATTTCTTGTTTTGTCTGTTTCTTTTATTTAATTTCCAAAATCCTGAGTACTTGAGAAACCAAACGGAGCTGGTCAGAACGCAACTTAGGAAATCAAAATCACAGAAATGTAGAAGACTGTACGCAGAATCTTTACTTTCAATGAAAGTTTTGTGCACAAGTCATACCCTGCCAACATCTGAAACCTAATGATTGTGACATGGGCTGAGATGCAAAGACTAAACTAGGAGCCATGCCACAGAAGGAGAGAAAAACTGCAGCATCTTTCCCGTGCATTTCTGTCAATCCATGCTGTTGCTATCACCATCAAAGCCTATCACAAAACAGTGTCCCTTCACCTGAGGGTGGGAAAAGGCATCTTTGGTTAATTATGGTCCCAGTTTGTGTTGTGGTAGGCACACAAGCTTCTGAAGTAGCTTTGTTCAACCCAGGCTGGACCCAGTATTGTTCTGCTCCATCCTTATGGCACAAGGTAGAGGGAAGTGAGGTCTGACTGTGTTTAGTTACAACCCTACCGGTTACCCATAAAATCAAAGTGCCCATAACTGATCTGGCTCCAGTATCAGAAACAACTCAACAAGTCTATAAGATGTTTGGCAGAACACTGGGAAAAAAAGTATATTTTCAGTTTCAAACAAATTTAATGGCCAACACTGAACAAGCACTGCCTTCCAGCATGATTAAGACTGTGAGTTAGGACAAGGTTTTATACATAAAAATGGGAAAGAAGAAAAAGTAATTTAGTAAAATATTAAAAACAAGTTTTACAGTTAATTTTTGAGAAATATTAACTCTATGTGTGTGGCAACATTCCTCACCTTATGTCAGTAAAAGCCAAAATGAAATTTAATCATATAATACTTCTCTTTCTCCTGGAACTGTTGTTGAGCACTGGGACGTATAAAATAGATATGCTTAGCTTTCATGCATCTAAGAAACTGACATTTTTGCAAAAGAGTATCAGCATTTACCTACTGCTGTGTTGGGTTTTTTTCAGCACTTCCTTCCACATTAGAGTAACATTTTTGCACCTTTTGTTTTTGTTTTTTTTCTTGCATGTCTAGCTTCTCATGAATTCTTTCTCTTCAAATACCATCAGCTCAATTTGTTTTATGGAACACACCTGTTTTATTTAGATCTGTCATTATTTTGCCACCATTTCTTAGTGGCTTTGCTGAAGTATAGTCTGTATGAGTCAGCAAAAAAATGACCACTCGCTGCTCACTCCAGTGGGAGGAAACGTTTGCATGGAAATAGCACAGAAAATACATCAGTAGTCTCTCATCAGTGTATCTGGGTGGCAGTAACGACTTTGCCTGAAAGTCACCAGGAAAAGCAACCCTTGTTGAAATCTCCCAGCCTGGCTCTGAGGAACGTGGGGCTTTCATCCTTAAAGATATTTTAATGTCTTTCCACAGCATCACACAAAGCTGGTGTGAGTGTTTCAAGCAGCTGGTGGCTCTTCATTGTGCATGACTGGCTTTAGGGAATTCTGGATGCCTGCTCCTGAGTGCACCTGGAATTATCAGCTTACAGAGTTTGACTAAAGGAAACTCAACAAAGAGAAGGTTATCAGCTGTTTTGTTGCTGTGCAAGGGCTGTTCTTCCCATCCCTCAAGTGTGCAGCTACATAATGAAAACAACAATTTGCAAACAAATGAAGAAATCTTTCCTCCCGTGTTTGAGACAGTTCAGGATGGAGCACAGATCAGCTAAGCTGGAAAAGGATCCCTTGGGGAAATATAGCTGCAAATGAAGCAGTTGAAAAAATTAGGAGGCACAAAGTGCATGTGGCATTCCTCTTTGACCAGAAAAGTAGGAAAAGTGCCAAATACAGCAAGCGTTCTCCAGGCAACACTCACATAGCAGAGCTGCATAGGAGCAGGGAGAACATGGAGTGAACCTAGCCAGCAGGAAGTGAAACATCATCATTTCCTAGGTTGTTTAACAAGGAAACCTCTTGAAGAACTGACCTGCATCAAAGAAGCAGAGAGCTTTGCTATTTAGTGAGGCAGAAGAGGATCTTTAGCTTTACAAATGGCAGCTGTAGCTTTTGTTTTATTAGCAATGCCTGAGGTGTGCCTTACATTAGTCACAATAAAACTCGATAATAATGTCATGAGATAGAGGACAGGAAAGGAAGATAGTGAGTGGAAGGAAGCACTTGGCATCTGCTGCAGCACCTTCTGCTTAAGCTGCTGACAAGGGTGAATCAACTTAGCTTCCAAACACCGCTGACAGATGCAGAAAAGGACAGATATGTCACTAATGAATAGTCCAGGAAAAACACCGGGGGATTAATGGCAAGATCTTCAGAAGCAGAACGCAAGGTGAGGCAGCTCCTTCAGCTGCTCACTTGCCAAACCTTACGCTCAGAAGCGTGGTACCAGCAGCAGGCTCTGTGAAGCCATGAAGACGCCGTGCAGACCAGCCAACTGCAAGTACCACAGTCCATCTCAGAAGCCAGTATTTTATTACAAAACGTATCCTTCCTTCCAGTGGCATTCTCTCAGCCATTTATTCTGAACAAAGCAATTTCATTAATTTTGCATGCTTATCAGTGTACCTTATTTTAAAAATCAAATTAATCCAATTTTCACAGTTTAAGGAAACCCAGAAGCTAGTAAGTCAAATTTCTACTCTAAACTATGAATCTGTATAAACTTCCCCTTCACATCCTCATGCCATATGATGCTCATTACTACACTGAGATCACAGAGCTTTAAAGGATAGGAAAGAAACTGAAGGTGTGACACTGTGAGAGTGTGATGGTGATAAAAAGAATGTTAAAAAATTGGGAGAAGGACACAGATGGAAGAAGGTGAATGCATTCACCCATGACATTGTAGCTATAGACACCACTGCTTTCATTAGTGACAGGTCTCCAAGTGCTCTGTTTTTCCAGGCGTTACTATATAACACTACAGCAGCTCAGGCCTGTGGAAAAGTACCCCCAAAAGAAATTCTTTCATAAGCACAGGTCCTGCCTTCTTAAATAAAAATCTCCCAAACACGCTTTTAAAAATAGATTAGTTTCCTACAAGAACATTAATAGCAGGGATGATATAGCAAAAGTATGATGCATCTTTGACTTTTATACAAGAAATTTGTGCCAGAATTATCAGAGGACTAATCCGAATTTTAGAATTCCAACATACTTGAACAGATCTTTTCCACTGCCTGGGCCTACTCAGACTTCTTTAGCTTTATTTATGAAGTTTTGCTGTTTCCTACGTCTGGGAATTTGGCAGTACGGACACTGTGCAAGGAGATCGACTGCTATGCAGTCAGTCCACTTCAACAGCCATCGGTACAGCCGTGTTCATCAAGGTTATGAACTTTTATGATTTTCAAGCAAAGTTATTTGTATCCTGAGGATGTATTGCTAAGGAAAAAGCTGAACAGCATACAACTCATGATGTTAAGTGGCTGAGCAAGACGTGCACATGTGTTTTTACTAACTCATATTGAAATGTCATATGCAAAGATGGCTAGAGAAAATTTTAGCACAAATGGTTTAAATGCATTGCAGAGCATGGAGAATTATGATGCTGTGGTGAACCGTTTATACCTATCATCTTACCAACACATTCTCTATGCCTGTTGAGTATAAAGCCCTCTGAACAGATCACTCTGTGGTTGACACAGTAGAATGATCCCAATGTGTTCACACATAATTGTCCTCTGGAACAAGCGTGAGCACCTGTGAGGCACTCATCCAAATCTGTATCAACATGTTGCAACCAAAAGGGAGAAACAGAATTCTATTAGAACAGTTCCTGAAAAGAAACAACATTACTTTCACACTGGAGATCTCTAAATGAAGTGTCTTGGAGCTACCACATCAGCACTTGCTATAAAAAAACACAGTGTTAGGCTGAACATACAGCTGGAATAAACCATCAGAGATTATCTAGTGCTAGCTCATGCCTCTGCGCCCTTGTCATCCCAGAAGGAGCCCTTAAAACAGGTTGCCCACAGAGGTTGTGGATGCCCCAGCCCTGGAGGCATTCAAAGGCAGGCTGGATGTGGCTCTGGGCAGCCTGGTCTGGTGGTTGGCGACCCTGCACATAGCAGGGGGTTGAAACTAGGTGAGCATTGTGGTCCTTTTCAACCCAGGCCAATCTATGACTCCATGATTAAAAGTAGGCAGTGACACAGATGTAACACACGTTCTTCCCAGGTAACATATTCCAGTGCATTATCACCTTTACCATCAAATACTTTTAAAAATGTAGATTATAAATGTTTCCTGCTAAAATTTAAACCCATTACTTCCAGTGACATTCCAGAATTTCTTCACCTCCTGCAGGAATGTGACTGCCTTGAAATGTCCCTTTTGATTCTGACATTAATTAATCAAATTAGCTTCCACCACACTTGAGTAAGCAATGCACAGTGAATATTTATCTGGCGATATTAAATTCCCATTTTCTTCACAGGGTATCTGGAATTCCATCAAAATGATTTGTTATTCAATAAGATATGAGATTAAGAGGGATGTGGATCACTTGTGAGCAATTCTGAGTTCAGAAACATCTACTTGCATTTCACTGCTGGCTGTTACTTTTCTCATACTTACAGATTTATAATGAAGGTATGTCACAGGGTGTTGCTTCTGACTCCAAAATCTTTCTGGAGCAAAGACATCCTTTGTGACTACACAAACATGTCAATTTAAAATTTATATAATGTGAATTATAATGGTGCAGCCTTGAAATTCACTGTTCATCAGGTGGATGCCTGAATTTCAGTGTCAAGTGAAACCCGGGGAGCTGCACCAGCTCACAACAGCACATTCATCCTACCAGTGAAGCCTCAAATTTTCAAGGTAAGCAAAAAAACCCAGCAACAACAAAAAACCCAACAGTCAAAACAGAAAACTCAGCAGATCTGTAGCTCTGGGAGGGTTTCTCAAGGAAGCAAACATGCCTACATTTTGCCAGCTACTATTCTCAGGAAGAGAAGCTGCACATCTTCAGCTGAACAGACATAGCCTGGGGAGAACAGGCAATGGGAAGAGACACCTAGGAGGGCTCAGAATAAGTCTGAGACATCAGGGGAAAAGAGCACAAAACCAGGCTTGTCTTCATCTGATAATAGGCAGACTGGATAGACATGCTTCAGAAGTTAGTTGAGAAGCAGTCCTGGTACTCCTTCTGCCAAATGCTCTCAAAGGATGTAGTTTTCTCTGTACTCCAATTCAAAATACTGAAAATAAAGACTCCTTAAGGAAATACCTTGAGGTCAAAGACCATTGACCTCACTGACAAAATTGGTGGACAAAGTAAGGGCAACTGGTGTCATCTAGCTGGCCTTGTGTAAGGCTTCTGGCATGGTCACAGACCACATCCCTATCTCTAAATTGGAGATGGATGGATATGAAGGATGGAATTCAGGGCTGTGGTCAATGGATCTATGTCCAGGTGGAGCCCTGTCACAAGTGGTGTCCCCAAGGGTTCCATCTTGGGACTGGTGCTCTTCAACATCTTCATCAAGTACACAGACTGTGGAAATTGATTTAAACTGAAAAAAAGGATATTTGGGTTGGACGGTAGGTGGAAATTCTCTATTCAGGGTGGTAAGGCACTGGCAAAGGTTGCCCACAGAAGCTGTGGATACCTCATCCCTGGAGATTTTCAAGACCAATATAGATGTGGGTCCCTATGCAGCCTAATCTGCTGGGGGGCAACCCTGCCTGTGGCAGGGGTTGGAAGTAGATGATCTTTAAGGTCTCTTCCAACCTAAGCCATTCTATGATTCTATGATTTAAAAATCTTTTAGCCATGTTGTTGTTGAACCTCAACCACTTACCTTCACAAGAAATCCCATCAGCCATGATAGTATATCCAGACAAACATGAGCATACAGCATTTCCTTCCACAACACTGCAGATATGCTTGCAGGGGCCATTATCTATACAAAATAAAATTGCAAAATACATTAATATCCACAATGCAGATCAGCTGAAGTTACAAACGGCTGGGTCATCAGAATATACTCCCATCTTAGACAAAGGGGAGTGGAGTTTGTAAACAACCTGTCCAGGAATCTCTAACCACTACTTACAATCCTCCTATTACACAGAAACACACCTGTGCCACCTCTATTGTTTAAGTTACACTGCACAGCTGAGGTGGTTACTTTAAACTAAATAGCAGGTGTGTAATAACCCTGAAATCAGAGTACAGCCTCCAATTACCTCCTCAGGTTTCCCTTGATAATTCCTCAGGCTTATACCAGAGGTAAATAACCGAGGATGTGCACTGAAAACAGATCGGTGAAGGGATGTGCAGAATTTTATTCTGGCTCTTCAAACATTCCTCACCTATTTGCATCTGCAATTTATCCCTCTGACATACCTTTACATTTATCCTGCTCTTCTTGTAAGGACACAATGAGAAGAGGCTGAGAAGGAGAGGCTGCTGGGGGGATAGTGGCTTCTACTTCCAGCCTTGCTACCTGTCCTCGCTCAGGATCTGTAAGGAAGGGAGGCAGATGTGGGTTAGGGGTAGCATCATATCCTCCAGGAACCCCACGGTAAGGGTACCAGTGCATTCATCCCATTTCATCATGGTTTGTAGGAGAAAACACTTTGATGACATGAACAACTGTCTATGAATGGAGCTGAACAGTTTGTTTTGCAGGATGCCAAGTGTTTGATGTGAACAAGTGTAACAGTGCACACATGCAGAGAGCTGCAAGTTAATGGAGATGCTCACAAACACCACGGATACGGACTAAGGAGTTAGGTTGGATAACTTCCATAGAGTAAAATACATCCACATCTAATGAATCAAAATGCTAATTTTTTCAAATAATGATTTATTTTAAGGATAGTGGCTGTTCTTCATTTGGAATAAGAGGGGAAAAAAAGCAGAACCCAAAGCAAGTTCAAACTCTTTCTGTATTTCAATAAAAAATGAAAAGCAGATGCTCACCTTTAAAAGGATACCCTGCAATGGCTTTTACAAAACCAAGAAAGAAACACGACAGCTGCTGTCATCAAGATTTCTAGCAAACAATAACTTCAAAGGTATCAGAATGGGATTTTGGTTTGTTGGTTCTTTTTTTTAAATTATTATTTTAAAGAAGCTCTGTTACATTGCTAAGAGTAATCCAGTTTCTAAATATCATCAAAATATAAACTTAAATCCATATTTCTCATCACCCAGAGAAAAACATGACCCAACAAACAATGACAACACTAAATGAATAAGTGCAAATGCTATACAAGTTTTAGGTTGGGAAGAGTGATTTCATCACAAAACAAACCACAGGCAATGGGCCACAGTACAAGAAAGACCAATGAAAGACACACAATTATGGTCTATCCAAATGCCACGAGGCACTGGGGCAGCTAGAAACACAAAACATAATATCTACCCACAGGACAGCAGAGTGAGATTTAAAGATGTCTGATGAAGGCCTCCACACTCAGAACATGACAGATGTGCACATACACAGGGGAATGATGAGGAGCAAAAGGCCAGAATGCCACACAGCCAGGAAGAGCAAGTATGCTTTAGACACAGATAGTGAGGGAAGTGCCCTGCCATCTCCCTTGCCCAGACTTTAATTGGACTCTACACGACACGATGACAGTTGCAACCCTTCTACACTTCACTCTTCCTATGCATCTCAGCTGTGTCATTCACAGTTCTCTACATTTGTGTCTCAACTCAGCTCTCAGCTGAGCTCTGTAAACCCCTCTGCACCTCTTGGCACAGCCATAAGCACTGCAGTCTTGCAGGTCTGCCAAGAATACTGACTCCTTAGATACAAATTAACCCAAATCTGCGTTTCAATGGAGTTAGTAATAAGAGAAGCAAAGCAAAGCAAAACAAAAAAACAAAGATAAGCTCCAGGTGGATGATCAAGCCAAATTTTGCAGAACTAATATAAGAACCACTTTCTTTACCTCTTTTGGATCAGGCTCTTTCCCCAAAATTTTAATACACATAACAGAGCAGACAGCTGCTGCAGAAATGCTGTCAAACACATTATTGATGTAAGTGCTGTAACATCATGTTGAGAAGAATGACATAATGAATGCTCATTATTTGGCTTGGGCAGAAAGAATCTGAAGTCTGAGGAATTTTGTCATGGGATAGCAACACTTCTTTTGCTTGTTAAGTAATTGAAAACACTGGTAACTAATCTAAGGTTTCAACTTTTTGGGTTATCTGATTTGAAATCTTGCCATTGGAGAAGTCCAGACATCAATACAATTACTACACTATAAATGCTTTTTTCATGACTTCCTCTGCAATTGACATATTTGGATTTTAATGATTTAAGATAAAAATTGAAGTTCAGGAATCAATGCTGTTTGTCTGAAGTGAATAAAGTTTGTCTAAGGGAAAGCTAACTGTGAAATAGAGAATTACTCTAAGGAGAAAAGATACTCTATTAACAATCTTCACAATTCCCTGTCTGAAAAGTGGAAACAGTCTTGCTTTGAACACAGTAAATGCCCACCCTGATATTATGCCATAGATACACAAAAAATGAAACACAATCTAAGTTTCCTAGGGTGTTGTTTTTCTTGACATCTTTAACCAGCACAATTTCCAGGGAAAATATCCCTGTTACAAACTTCAGCATCTACAAAGAAGATAAAAAAAAAGCAACCCTTGGTAGACCAGTAAAGGCAGAAGAAGGCCACCATTATTCAGTGTTTCCTGCTCACGTTCCTCACCTGGAGAACAGCTGGTCCCATCTTCTTGCAAAGTAAATTCTGGGAAACACGAACACTTGTAGGACCCCACAGTGTTTATACACAAATGCTGACAGAGCTCCCCACCATACAGAAGACATTCATCCAGGTCATCTCCAGGCAGGTTATTTGACAGTTCGGCTTCATTACTGATGGACAGAGCTTCATTGTGATCTTCCATCTCTGAAACTAACACAGAACAAAACATGCAGGTTCTCTACCAAGTGCTCTGGCATTAGGTCTGCACAGTGTGGAGCATTTGTTTATGCAAACTCCAGATACAGTAAAATCTACCCAAAATAGTCAGTTACTTCATGGACAGGAGAAAATGCATCCATCCTGAAGATAAGCCCAGTGTTGAATGCCCACTGTGTCTTTCAGTAGAGATGTACAGACAGACATTTCACAGGAGCCACAGAGAAAAAGACTGATGCTGCGAGGTCACAAGCTCCCCTTTCACCCTAACAAACACCACTATCACCATTTGTAACACTGTGCCACACTGAAGCCCCATCTGAACTGCCTCCATTGCAGAACCTCACTGATATTTTTTTAATTTCAGGAGCAAAGGTTAACCAGTTAGTCTGGAAACTTTTCAACACCACTACCTACTTATTTATTAGTTAATTCTGCAGCCAGCATTACAAATATTCTGGGGCCCACTTAAAAATGACATCTTATCTATTGTTTTTGATCACTGGCAAAAGCACTCGCCATCTTTCATCTCTTGACCAAGTTTGGGGAGACTTTGTGATATTCAAATGAATTCTCCAGTGAGTTTCGCAGTCAGCTTGTCTTAAACACTTACGCATGAATTTCATTGCTCAGTGAAATCTCTGCTAAGTTGAAATAAATCATTACTTATTTTGACAAGAGAAAAAAAAAAAAAGAACAGCAGCACCATTTACCATTTATCTCATGAGAAGAGAATGGACAAAATGTGAACCCTAGCCTATCCAGGAGGTTACAAAACAATTCATGCATGACAGGTGGCTGCAGAAAGCATAGCTGTTTGAGTTCCACGTTTGTCATGCTTCCTTTGTCACACTTCATTTGCTGCAGGGATTTGACTTAGTTCTTCAGCACTGTTAACTTCACATGTTGAAAGAACAAACTAAACTTTGCAGTGCTTTGGGACTTCTCCAGTGTGTGCACCAGGACAGCTCCTGTAACGTTCAGTAGCAAAGTAGGAAATCTCTTCTCTGCAGGTTTGATTGCTATCATAATGGATGGGACTACTTTGTCTGCAAAAAACTCATAGTTCATTTCACACAAAAGCTTTCAGGACAGCTTCTGCAAAAAGGCAATGACAAACTTCAGCTTTGGTTCTTACAAAGGATTGGTGGCTTCCTGTCCACCAATGGTCAAAAAAGATCTTTGAGATTAACAAAGAAAAGGAAAAAAAAAAAGAAAAAGCTACCATACAGGTTGCACTCAGCTGGTCTACACGTTACACTCTGCATGTCACCCAGAAGAAGCAGCACTTCTGTTTGATGTGCAGCAGATCTCTGTACTGAGCAGTTTGGGGGAATAAATCGCTAAAGGGAAGGTATGTTTTGAGGATTAGAAACACCTACATATATGTTTTTCTACTTCAAAACAGTTTTTAAGAACAAGTCTTGCTTCTGAGAGGAAAGGCAACTTGTATACTTGGTCTGAGAGGAAAGGCAACTGCGCTGCTACAGCATTACTATTTGCAGCACCTCCCCAAGTGGCAGCATGAGATGGAGCCTGCATTTGCAACGTCTTCAAATTAAAAATGGACACTTACTCTTCTCAGGTGTTGCAGTTGGCGAAGGTTCAGGATGCTTTTTTATTTCTGGATGGATGAAGTGATCACCGCCTTCACAGCAGGACAGCATCACGTGGCTGCAGGGGTAGCCCAGATTTATGTTGGACTCACAAGTTTTCCCCTCACTCCTTAATCGCAGGCCCAGATTGCAGCAATCACAGCATTGCTGAAAAAGAAAGAGATCATTAGTAATGAGGGTTTCATAAAGTCTGCTTCAGGGAAGAGCCCCCCCACACACCTGGAACTGATCTTCACTTTCTTTAAGAGTGGAACATCTGGAAAAGCACTTAGGTTGCAAACATCAAAGCTTTACTTGTGCTTGTTTTTGCCATTCTTGCACAAGTGGATCAGTCATAATTAAGATACCCAGTTTTGCTGTTGCACCAATTTCAGCCTTTCCCATGGAAGGATGTAGCAGTGCTACAGACTGCCTTTTTCCAGCTCTTACATGTTGCTTTGTTTACAGTATATTAGTACCAAAATAATACAGATACATACATCTTTGCATTAGATCTTGAAAGATGGCCTGTTGCTTGAAGCAATGTGAAAGAACTGTAAACACATTCCATAGACATGAGGAGCAGCAGCAGCCCCTGAGCTCTGTCAGCGACACTATTTCCCTTACAGCACATTGCTCTGCAGAACCACTGTGACCTTTACTTACCTGACTGTCCTGGACCCCATCCCACCAAAACGACACCCAGAGAAAGGCCAGGAAGTATTTTACGACCTATTTGCCTTCTGTTTCTTCCCGAGTGAATCCAAAGCAGCAGCTTCACTGCTAGGCTGATGCAATGAGGCACCCCTTAAATGCAGTCTCTCCTGCAGCTTCTGCTGCTGCAGGCTGCAGACAAAAACAGCCTCGTGCTTTACTCCAGCATGTATAAGCCTACTGCACATTTAGGCCAGAAATGTTTTAGACAAATTATATCAAACCCCATACACACTTCAAAAAGTCCATACTGTATGCAAAGTGTATCCTTAAGCAAGCAAGGAAGCTGAGGAATTGTCTGATATAGAGACATACAGAGGTCATAAGTGAATTGAAAATATTTGTCTGGATTTAAATAGAAGTGTCCTGACATCCCTAGCACAGAGATTTAAGATGCCTTCACTCTGATTGAATAGTTATAAAATTCAGGCTCCTTTCCTCTGCAGCACGTCTGCTAATCAACACACCCAGCTCAGCAGCGCTCATTTAGAGTTTGCAGCTAAACTCCAAGCACCTCTCTGAACCAAGAGAAGTGATTTCAGCCTACTCAAACATTCAGTCTCTGAGCAGACGTCAGACACATAAAATGAAGGCCATAACTCAAACTGGCACCAGTTAGCTATGTCAACGGAAAGTCCAAGGGCTGAACAGAAGAAACTGAACTAAGCTCTTCCTTCCCAAGAGAGAGATCTCTGACTTGAGGAGAGCGAGTAAGAAAAGCACTGTTGTAAGGGTTGGGCGCAGTATGGGAATGGAAAAGAATCGTGTTTCATGATTAACAATCCTAGATTGGCATCCGCATTAAAACCAAGTCTGTCTCCACCAAGGAGACAGGAAAACTTGCTCACCAGCAGCGTGACCTGCAGAAACTCTGCTGCTGAGTCACTTTCTTCAAGAGTCAAACACTGCAGCTTCAGAGTTTCTTGGGCATTTCACTGTGTGCCCTTGAAAACAGCTCATGCTTTATGTCCATGATTTTTATTCTGAAAGCTCCCCAAACATCATTGATAGTAGAAGTTATTCAGTGCTCACGTTTGCAGACTTGCGCTCCCCTGAAGATTTGGCATTTTTCCCCAAGATCAGGCTGACATCTGCACTCAAATGCGTCTGTGAGAAGTTTACAGCACAACTCCTGAAGATGCTAAATTACTTTTTGACTCTGAAGGGAGTAAACCATATGTCCAAATTAATCATTTTAAAAAAATCTAACTATCATAAGCTATGGTCATGATAGAAGGTTAGGGTTAAGAAAAACCCTGTTTTCATCCAGAATCTTCACATTCAACTCAATTCAAAATTCTATTTTCTGTAAATATGTTTAGTTTTCATATATCTATTTCAACTTCCATATTCAGAAAAAAAGGAGTTACATATAGTATACATTTCACCAAAGTGCTGTGAAATGTTGTAATTTTTGCCATGAAAAATGTGTTTTTTTCAGACACTTTTGATTCACAGTTATCCCATGTGCAGGCATCACAGAGGGCACTAAATCAGTCATACACTTTCGGGTTCACATATTTTCCAGATGAATACAGATGTCTCATTTTCCAGTAGAAAAATATATGCACCAAAAAGTTTCTTCCAAAAAGCAAAAACTTGAGCAGCTTTGACTTTCTGTATCCAACTTAGGGATTTCACCAGAATTCTACAACTCATTTAATAACAGATACAACCATTTGTTCACTGACATGGTGAATCATATCTTGAGAACTGTTGTGTCATTCACAACTTGCTCTGCTCCCACACGTTTATTACCTGGAAGTAAAAACCCTGAGAACATCACACTGGACTGGCACAAAGGACTGTTCTATAAGAATATTTTGTGACTCGCTTCAGCTAAAACAGGAACGATGCAGTCTTCCCTCCCCACTCACTCCTAGGAATGGCACGTGCAATAAGACTTACTGCATGCCCTACACTCTGCCTGGTATGCAAAAAAACCCTTGGTGAAAACCTAATAATTCTATCACACTTCAGAATTATTTTGTCTGCTTCCAAATGCAGAAATTCTCTTTGTATGCTAATGGTAAACTCCAGGCTTAAGTAGACAGTAGTTTTGAAAATGACAAATTGGCAAAACTAATTAAACTTTAAACTCTGGAGTAGATGTTCATGCATTTTGCTTTTCCAGTGAACAGTTATCCACAAGAATCACCAGCATATAAGAACAGACAGAACTAATGAGTTTCCTGCTGAGACAACAGAAGCTGCACTTAAACTTAGATATAGCTATGTAAATTATAATCAGAGTGAAATTAATTCTGAAATGTAACCTTCTGGTAAAAACAAGACAAGCAAGATGCTGAATCTTCAAACTGGTTTAAATTGGTTTGGCTCCAGTGATTCTCATAAAGCAAATTTCATTTATACAAGCTGAGGCTGTGGCTTGTGATTTGTGATTTGAATCGCTGGTTAATGGCCTGCCATGGCTTATGAACAAAAGCCTCCATCATCATCTAAAACACTTGTTCATCCAGTTCATCGTTTTGTTTAAATGAGAAATGAGGCTGCACTTCAATATTGTACCCAAGCAAACTGTTCAATAATGGGTTTTCCCATTATATCTTCGATTGAGTTTTGCCCTGTCATTTTCTAAAGTCTTCCACCACCATAAAAATCAAAATGGTCTTTTCCGTTATTTGCAAAGAAGGGAGGCACAAGCAATACAGCAAGTTAAACCTTAAAAGTAGAGATGAATGTAGTTCATATCAACATTACCACGAAGTTCTAAAAGGGGCTGCATCATCAGGCAATTGAAACCTCAACACTAACAGCCAAAAACCTGCTGTTCTGCATAATTCCCTTGTCTCACTCCTGCAACTTTATAGATTACTGAGCTCCATAATAATGCATGAAGAAGTTACTGCTAAATGCATGAAATGAAGTCAACTTATATTCAGAAGAAAGCTCCAGAAGCAACACTGCAGCTCACCTTATATGATGATCCTCCACAGGTATCGCTTTCCTCTGGTCCACATGCATCTCCCTCCTTTGCAGCAATCATGCCAGCCAGGCAGCTGTTCTCCTTGACGGTGGAGATGCAGCACTGCTTCTGAGCGATTCTGCAAAGGATCACAGAGGGCAAATGGTCACTGACGTTCAGAGGACATCAGGATAGGATGTAAAAAAAGCTACTGGATTCGCAATACATTCCACACATTCAATGCCTCTTTGACATAAATGTCAATATTAATACAGTGCAGTTTATACCATTGAGCTTTGCAGGATGTATTTTTTCTCCTTTCTAATAAAAAGACACGCTGATAAAGGCTCATAAGGTCAAGTGCTGAGGTCACTGTCTCTCAGTGTCTGGCCATCAACATACCTTACATCTCACGCTTGTGCAACAGTCCCTCACTTCCTTCTCAGGGGCCTTCAGAAGGTTTCAGAAAAGGAAACAGATACCTTTTTCTCTAAAAATCAGGGAAAGGAAAATGTACCTGCACACACCTCTTCAACAGCCACAGGACAGAAGCTCTGGATAGTACTAAGGACTGAGAACCTAAATTTCCTATGCATGTAGCTCTTCAATCAAACATGTAACAAGATTCACTGAAGGTCAAAATGAAACAGATTTGAATCACAAACAACAAAATTCCCAAATGAAATTTAATTAAATTGAGTTCATTACCTACTGACTTTGCTAGAGCCTATTTTAAAATCTACAGTGGATTTTCTACCCCCTATCAGAGAGATACCTGTTTTTGTTTTTTTTTTTCCATTCACATACAAAAGGCAGACAAAATGATCACCCTTTTCCTTTGGCTTTGCTCCCTGGATCAGCCCACTGACCCATGCACCATGCAGACTGGCGCACCTCAGGAGGGATGCCTGGTCTTGTGATAGCAAAGGGCTCTATGATGGGAAAAGTGAGAACTGGGAGATGTAAGCTACAGGGAGTCTCCTTGATAGGTTATATTGAAAAGATGAGCTGTACTTCGGGCATTTGTGAGAGTGAAATCATCAAACCTCAAATGAAATCCTGTATTTTCTTACAATTAAAGGTAGACTCTTGGTTTTGGGCAGATGTGGTGGTATGAAGGAATTGGGTGGTTTTTCTTTTCCCAAGAACAACATGGTTGTCTGTTTGTTGCTGATGCAGAGTAACAGGGCATACTGCCTCATGGGGGTCCCTCATACTGGTGAATGAAACGTTTACAAATTCCAACAACCAGTCTCTCAAAGCAAAGCAACTGTCCTGCAAGAGAAATATTTGCAAGCAAACAATTTTTGTCAGTCAGATACTATTATCACTGCTACAAAATACAGTAATCCTTGGAAACAAAAGCTATTCTTTTCTAAGCATTGCCAATTCAGAGCTTTCAATCTAATGGTTCAATGAAAAAAATTTAAAAAATAATAAAAAAGAAAGCCATATCTTTTCTTCCAGTTGGAACCAACTGGTGACAGCCACTTGGCTACTTTCAGAATGCCAGTGGTTGGTTTGTCTGCTTTACAACCATATGCTTATTCTGGATTCCATAAGAAAAGCGTGACCAGGCAGTGGTGTTTTGAGTTTGATTACAGGAAGGGGATTATCACCACCACCACATGTTTTGCATTCTCATCTAGTATTAATTGCCAGCTAGAGAAATATATGTATTTTTTTGAGCTATATGAATGCTTATTATCCAAATACATTCAAGAACAAGCAACTTACCTATTACAGCTCACCAGTGCAGCAATGCCACTGTACTAAAGTGATATGAGTTGCTAACTGCAATGAAGGGGTCGGCAAAGTCACGACCTGTACACCTGATGGTGGTACCACACAAACAAACATTGCTCTGCTCTGATAACACACTGCAGTCATGAGATAAAAACAACTAAATGGGGTCAGATGACATTTCATCCAGACTGACATCCTGTCCTTAATACAGCCAGTGGTGCATGTGAATAATTTTAGATCTGGCTATCAGTGTCCCAGGGTTTCCTGTAACTTGCCTTTTTACGTTCATTCATCTAGATGAATTTCTACTCTTTCAACTTTTTCCTGGTAATCCCAGTTACAACAAACATCTCCTACATTCCTATGTAATGACTTCCCACTGTTTAACAGTACCAACATTGTCTGTATCATCAATGAAAACAGACAAATCACATTAAATAAAGATTTCAGATAAGAAATGTTTGTTTTACTGCATGACATTTAAGAGTTCTGGATAAAATGGAAAGACCACAAAATTCACACCACTGTGCAATGAGGTTTTGTATGAAACCTTTGTGCAGATCAAAAAATATCAGCGTGTCCAAGACTGAGAAACACTTCACATTCTACTGCTCAAAGGAAGTAGGGCATTGCACTTTACACATCACTTGCCCCTGCCTGCCTGCTTTTAAGCTCTCTGCTAACCCTAGCCTGAACACTTCCAAAGGCTCACCTTCATCAATTCCAATTAAAACATTTCCCACCCTGCAGTTAGTGTTGTTCACTACACAACATAGGCCAAGTCAGGACGTGAATAGAAAAAGTCTAGAGCCATTGAGATACATCAACAAGTAGCTTCAACATTTACGTTTTTGCCATGTGAAGATTCCATGTGGAAAAATTTGTCTTTCAGTGCACTGAGGTCACCTATAAAACACAGATTTAGATATCAACTATCCTGGAAGAACAGTGACTAATTCTTGCAGTTAGTATCTGTTGTCTGCTTCTTAAACTGTAGGCACTGAGCTGAGTTAGCAGCAGCTCAGGAGCTTGTGCTACTGCAGGGATTCTGGCACACAAGATGGAACACTGGGCATACAGATATGTGAATGGTGAGCAGCTCCGTGTGCTGGCACAGATTCTAATGAAAGCAGCAAGATTTTTCTCTGCTTTGAAGTTTTTCAAATACTTCTCTACATTAAATGTACCTTTAAACAGGATATTTAGAGGTGTTTCTTAAATCCTTAAAACTGGGACAGAACAGAAATTCTGAAGTAAAACAAACTTCTGCTCGCATATTCTTTTAAATCCTAGGGATTCACAGGGACTGAAACATTTAGGATATGACTTTTTCATCTAAGCTCAGCTTCAGATGTGCAGGTGCAACTCATTAATGTATTGGATTTGCACTTACTTACGCTGAGGCTGGAATTTTTTAATCTACCTTTACTTTGTGGACAGTTGGTGTGTATGGGTTGTGTCATGTCAGCTCCCAGTGGGGGCAGATTTTGATCTCCCAGTAACTTCACAAAGGTGCAGTGATACAAACTTTGATTAAAAAAAAGAAAAAAAGATTTTGCCAAACTTCTTTAATGCTGAGAACACTGGGATCACTCTTAGAGGAATCTACTTGCTTATGTTGGATCTTTGGAGTCTCTGATAGCTTTGCAGTCAGCTCTCCCTGAAGCATGTTTCAGTGGCAGCGGCAAGAACAACAGATGGATGAACTGCAGCTAGCGTAATACATTGTTCACATTACTTTGCACCCATCCTCCTTTTCTTAATGAGTTCAAACCTGGCACCCTTGCTCAGACCAGATGCTACTGATAGCAGCAGTGTTATCAATGGCTGAAGTAGCAGCCATTCAAACTGGAAAGTAAACACGCCATTTAATGGTACAGATAATCGCTGCCTTTAGCACTTGCCAAATGGAATACAAACACATTTAGATACTTTGCTCTTCTATTTATCTGCAACTCCACAGATGTGCACAGAACTCGGAAACAAAAATATGTGCTCTGCTCGCATGAGAGGAAGAAGAAACCTTATTAAAAGGCTTTTGCTCTGATTAGATTTTGAGGAAAGGGAGGAAGAAATCCTTCTCCCTGTGCTACCACGGTATGTTGCAGTCTATCAATAACTTACATCAAAAAATAAAACAGTTCGCAGTTTCTTGGACATTCCATTAACTGGAAAATCATCTAATTTATTCCAAAAGGCTGCTCCCTACATCAGTACTACATGATTGGTTTTGACTTACGTACCTGCAAATATCACCATCCGCTCCACTGATAGGAGTTTCTGTGCACTCCCCGTTGTCTATAGCCCACTGCTGTCCAGCTCCACAACAGCTCTCAATCAGTTCCTTTGTAGAACCTGTACAAAACACACACAGTGAATATTTGGTGTAGAATGTATTGTGCTTGGCTCTGCTTTCTTAGTTGAGAAGATATTTTAAATAACAACGGGTCCGGATTTTTATACATTTTATTTGATCGTATGCAAAACAATTTCTTTTTAAAATATCAAAGAATTACATGATATTAGCAAGGAAAGGAAACAGAGTTCTCAGCAAGTGGCTGTCTGCTCACTGACTCTGTTTGAATCAACAGAATTTGGCCTTAATCAACCTTGGAGTATCCAAGCTCAAGCCTAACTGTACTCAGCTGCATTCTTAGAAGACAGAAATCCAAGTTACTTAAAATAGAAACTTGCATTCATTCTTACATATCATTAATATTACTTACACTAAAATCCACTGGACTGCATTTTAATCTGCAGTGTAACCCTCCTCACTGCGGAATAATAACTTGGCCAATGGCCACTATCATAACATAATTCTTAACGTGCTGGAATTGTATGCATACTACTGCAAGAGATATTTTAGTAGTATGTGGTGTGCTTAGTTATATATCATACCTCGCAAATTCATTCTACTAGTGGCAGATATGGAATCACCAGCCCTCTGCCCCAGAAACACAACAAATGATCGAAAGATAACATTGATACTAGCAGTTCCTTGATAGAATGATCACCTGCTCATGTCTTTCAGTGTAGCATTAAAGAAAGAAGACGGTTTTAAATAGAAGAAAAGACATAACTGCCCTGTAGACAACTCAATCTGATGCACTTGAAGAAATAAACTGAAAAATGTTGTTTGGCCAGCTCCAACCCGGAGCACATGGCCCTGCTTCCAACTACCAGATCCCAAACTTTGGGAGCAGTTATACACTGTTGGGCAAGAATACAGTTAAGTGATTCCTTTCAGAGAGACAGGAGCCGTGCTATAAATGCTTCAGGGCTGTGATTTCACAGTATTGATATACATGTCAGCACACATAATAAAGACAGTGCTTCAGACTAAGAGGCAGTGGCACTGTGCTGACAAGTTGGAGCAGTGCCTGTTCCCTTCCATCTGAAGTGCTTTAAAATCCATTTATATGGAGATAAGGAACAATTTGTGCATGTTATTAATCCTCCCAGGCCTGTCTATGGCATGGACTGTTACCATGAAGAGGAACCAAGACAAAAGCACCCTGAAGCTGAGCCTCAAGTTGAGATGTAGACGCGTGGAACGACATAATTCCAAGGTCATCCCTCAGCCTCTTTTTAAGTTAACCTCTCCCAAGTCAATTCTGCCTACAGTGGCAGAACAGGCCTCTTTCTCTACAAGGGCTTGGGGAAAAATGACCCTGCTACAGAATGGCACTGCTGAAGATAATCTGCTCCCTGATCTATACCATTTACACCCTGATTTTTACACCAACAAAACTAAACATTTGGAAAACAGTCTCAACTAGACTGGCCTTGCACTATGTTGATCTTAATAGGGAACTAGGGAACTGCATTCAGGCTTACAGAACATCTCTGCTGCTATCCATCCTAATAGAGAACTCTCTCATCCTGCATTTATGTTAGATGGCAACCTCTCCAATAGGCCAGATTTGTTGAAGTTAGCTGAATCCTCTCTTTTGTCTGCATTTGGTATGTTGCATCATATGTATATATATATATATCAATATATATATATTTAAATCTAACACAAGTATAAATGTTGGCTGAACTGGTTACAGTTCAGCACTTTATGTATAATCTTATAGAGCTAAATGGCCACTGGATATCAAGATCAAGGAGTTTAAATGATGTATAGTGCTATCTTCAACGTTAAGAAAGTTGGTACATCTGCAAATAATAGAAAACTCCTCAATGATAAACTATTACTTTGTACTTGCTGCAGTTAATTTAGGAGACAGTATTACATTTTGGAAACTGTAAAGTTCTCATCACCAGCATGGCTTGCTTTAGAAGAAGCAACTAGAAAAATTAAATATATATTCAAAACATGATGCTTGCTATCACAACACATCTGTTTATGAGAAAACCACTTTAGAAAACTGTATCTAAAGGAAAAAAAAAAGAGAGAGAAAGAAAAAGAAAGTATGCATGTTGTATTAGTGACTGAGATCTTGCGAGATAAAAATGAGCAAGTTGCATTTCCTTTGGCATGCTTTGATGCCTATGAGGTTCATTTTGCACACACTGTAGCTGTGCCATAACAGTCCTGAGCACAATGGAGAGGAGCAGCTCTGAGCACTCCAGTTGCCAGATGGAGCCCTGTTGGGGATGGTCTCGCCATGTGCCTGTGCCACAGCACAAAGGATGGGAGGATGAGAGGAGCTCAGGGCTGAACTTGAGCTGCCTTGGAAGTGAGGGGGCTCTGCACGGCTGCTGCCAGGTGTTCTGCTTCTGCTGAGCAGAAAGGACCCAGAATCTTGCTTCCAACAAGGAGCCCACTTGGGTTACCCACTTGGGGTAAACAAATTTCCATTTTTTAATTACAGTTTCCAGTGAGAAGGGAAGATGGTCCATGGAAAATAACTTTTTGTCACTAACTCCAATGGATGGAACAGCAGCAGTCTCATGGCCCATAGCAGCAAACACTGTGCCACGTATCGCCCAACCCTTCGCTATGCTTTGGCAGTGAATCAACCAACAGAGACTCCAGAAAAGCAGTTAACCAGTTTTAATAATGGACAAGAGGCATGGTTGTGCTTCCACAAAAAAGAAACCATGCTTTTTGTGCCCACAAAATCCAATCATGATATTCCATATGTTTACAAGAAGTGAAGAGGCACAAAAAAATTCCTGTGCACAGATCCTGAGTCTTGAAGGGGAAATGAGGCTGCACCTCACATTTTTATAAGTTTTACCTTGTTTTCTTGAAGTTTTAGGGGAGAGGCAACCCAAAGCAGACTCAATCCTGTCCTTAAGAGTCTTGAAAGCTGTGTTACATGTAAGAGTTGCTACATGACATGAGAAGAAGGATATCTGCATTCAGAGTAAGCAGAAAATACAGCTGGTACCAGATAATTACAGAACATTACTACAGAACAGTTTTTCAACACAGTTTTAATTCACTTCCTGGTAGAAACACCATTAATTTTACCAAGTGTTGAAACACATTCATAGCTACAGTGTTGCTAGTTTAAGAACACAGCAGAATTACTAATCTATATTGCATTATTCTACTTGATTTATAATTCAAATAAAAATGAGCTACTAATTCCTCACTAAAGATTCAATATCAGATTGCCTCATTGAAGTGCCATAATATTAAGCAGTCATATTTACAAAATATATTGCCTCTTGTTATATCTTGCGAATAATTAAATCTAGAATGCAGTTACAATAAAATGAACAAGCTATTGCATTTCATCTCAATCAAGAATTTAAAAAAACTGAATAATTCATAAGAGTTCTTGTAGTCATTAGCATGGATTTATGAGATTTTGATTGTACATTAGAGAGAACAAATACGTACAACTAGATACTCGCACAAGACTGAAGATCACAAACCACTGGCTGGAAACTTAAAGCTGGATGTATTACAGACTTTAAAATACCTAGAATTTCGATGGGATCTTTGTTTATTTGGGGCTTTCATGATTTAGAAGTAAATTTGCCTCTCTCGTGGAAAGCAAACTCATTTGAGAAAACCATAATCCTGAATATTTGCTATACTGTGTGCATTTTCAATACTTCATGAAGTCATTTAAGAAGATACCTCTTAACAGATAATTTACTATTTATGCATTTCTTCACTGGAAAAAAAAAAAAAAGGTAATTTATTTCAGGCTGTACTGCAAGATGGCATCATGTCTCCTCGCTTGTTTTCAATTTACTAACTTATCTTCTACAATTATCATTCTACATCACTCTAAAGATATGAAACTAAAGCACATTTTGGCCTAATCTCAAAACACTGTTTATTGCCTTTTAGAGACATTTATAATTTAATGCAAATATTTACAGAAACGTTTCTCCCTCCAAAGAATTTTAACTCATCCATCTCTGTGCCTTAAAATGTCATGCTGTCCCAGCCCCCAGCCCCAACCTGATAGGCAGTGGGATGACTTCTTATTGACCTGGGCTCACATTAAGGTTTTCCATACCCATGCAGCTCTTATGTGCTGCTTCCAAGGAAGCACATGTTCAATTCAGAAAAAATCTGACATATGTGCTTTTTTAAGAACTGAAGCTCAAACATTACACTAAGGAAAACACACAGTTAAAGGTTACTAGATTATATTTTCCCTGCACAGTGAACCATAAATTTGTTAGAATAGTAAAGCAGACAAAAGAGATTTTCAAGAAACATTCCCCACCAAATTTTATTCCCCAGTATTCACAAACTATGCTCCATGAATTGTGAAACATCAGCCAGCTGTATGGCTGATCAAGCAGGAAAAGAATATTTCAGCTTTTCTTTTTTTCCAGAGGTTTTTGACATTAAATCAAGTTTTACTGATTTCAGCTTCACCTGAATTTCCACTCAAAGCACTAACACAATTTAACACCTCTGATTCCTTCCATTCTTACTTGGGTTTTGCAGAACATTTGCACCAATGAATCATTCCAGTCGTGCAGATACCCATTCTTTCAGCAAATGCCCAGACTCACTGACTGAGCTGTTACTATATTCTTGTCCACCATTCCCCTGCTCACAATGGTGGGTTTTTTGTCTACCCAGCACAAGGCAGATGAACCTTAAGTCTTCTGCTTTTCCTCAGGGCAGATGAACCTTCATAGCTTTTCCTCACAATCACACCAACCAACTCATCCACCTCTCCACTCAAGAGCAGCACACATATTACATTTTGGCTATTAGTTTTAACATTACCCAGATTTCATTCATTTAAAATAAGCAATGGTTTCCCTCCCTACTAAAAATAACTGTAGGAACCATAACACATTAAAGAGCTTTAGATGATAATTACTGTCAACAGAGAGATAAGCATACATATTGCAGGGGCTTGGTACATTCATTTGATCCAAAACACAGCTCAAGTTCAATGGTAACACTGTTCACAAATAAAGATTTCCATTATATAAAGTCACTGCCCCATGTTCCAGATGAAGCACAAATCACTGAGCTTAGCAGCATTTCAGAGGCTGAGCAACGTGTTAGGCCCTGACTCCAAGCAGCTCTCTCCTTAACACTGGCTTTAATTTATGCTGCTAATTGTTGGACTCAGGTACTCATGTGTGAAAGAGGCAACAGTCACAACTGAGCTCAGTGCTTGTTCTTTTAATGAAGCATGCTGTTCAGCTGCTATAGCAGAGGAAAACAATATTCCTTATTGTACTCACTTTTTTGGGGAAAATAAAAACAACAACAAAAATGTAATCAGAAAACAAACAAGAAACAAATGAAATAAGGAAATTAGTTTGTGCACTATGAGTAATAACAAGGATGTAGAGCCTTCCAGAAAATAAGAACTCAAATTAGAACACGTTTTCATTTTGAAGGACCTCATTGCTCATCCAGACGGGAACCTGACAGCCGCAGCCCTTAAGCTGGAAAGAAATGTTGAAAAAGCAACTGCACAAACTGCCCATCTGCAGACAGGGCATGAACCAGCCACAGCCACATCACCTGCAGCAGGCCAAGGGAACAGCCCAGCTGCTGGGTGCAGGCAGTCAGGGGGTCTGTCCAGTGACACCCATGACTTCCTCAGTGACCAGGCACGAAGGCTGGCTCCCGATTCACTGGAGTACAGCACCAGCGTTTATTAACATCTTATTTGGTGTCAAAGCTCATCTGGTGGGATAGATTGCCTCTAATCATTGTCATTCACCAGAAATGAGTGCAAAAGGACTGAAACACCATTAGCTCAGAACAGGAGTGGTTTCCACTGCCTTTACATCAGCACACGTGGCTGAGGAGGGGATCAAAGCACAGTGATGCTTTTCCTGCCTAGTCAATGCTCAGGACTTGCTTCCCTCTTCGTTATTAAAAGAAAAAAAGTGCTAAGACTTTTATAGCTTTATGTCTATCTCCCCTTTTAAAGGAAAGGATATCTATAGACCTGTATACACATATCACAAGAATTATTTGCTTGCACAGGAGAAATAAGGCATTGTATTTCTTTATCAAATAATTTTCTGAGAACACAAAATCATATATTACAGCAAATAAAGAAGAACTTCAGACAGTGATTAACTTCAAGCAGTTTTTGAAATACTGAAAAATACATGTTTGCAGTGGGACTTTTATCCTCTCCAACTTCTTCCTCATTTAAAGATTTAATAAATAAAAAAATGTACTCTAGCTTTACCTCCTAATAGGTTGTCATTTCTTATCTTATCAATAGTTTGAGAGACTTTATTAAATCCCCTCATTGAATTTCACCATTTGGTTGTGTGGTGTAACATGTTCTTCTCTTGATTTATCTGAGACAGCTAAGAAGACATTTTCATGGAGGAAAGGTAAAGTGGAGAAGAACATTTATCTTGGCAAAAATAGGGGAGGGAGGGAAGGGTGACAACACAGCCCTAAATCCAGCTGCTTTCACTTGAAACAGAACTATCACTTACATCATGAGGACTGGTTAAGCTTTCTTCAGGACCCGTTCCCAGATACATTAGTGCAGGGGTCATTCCGTGCAGCTTACTGCAGGCTCCTCAAAATCACCCTGTTCAGGAGCATACTTGACCCTAAATCTTACTGAAATGAAAGTTGCTCCTGAGTGTTTCCATGACCAAACCCTCAGTTAGCTCATTGGTGGGGAGGAGGTTTAACCCACCTGTGCTCATTAGGCTTTTAGGCTCCTCTCATTGCAAATAACGAATAAAGCAGATTGCAAGAAAAATATAGGCTGAGCTGAGAGTTCAACACACATCTCACGGCTTCAGTCCAGTTCCTAATCCTTCTCTCCTCTTTTCCATCATCTTCTTCCATTCCTACCGGGCTCAATTTGCCATGCCATCACCACAGTAATGTAAGAGTTGCCCACCACACTTGCAGCAACCTGCCTTCATTTTGAACATCGTGCAACAAAGCATTTTTCTGCCTTTTCCTACTTCCTCTTCAGTCACCTGTGTCTCTTTAGAAATCCTTCCCACCATCCACCCATGTTCCTGTTATATTGCCTTTACTCCTTGGGAGGCATCTGCTTTCCATTTCAATCTGAAAACGCTCTGTTTCCTACATTATTCTTTTTTCATAAATTCCTTATGCTGGCTTGCTTGGCAAAATATGAAGAGTTGTGTCTGCCCAAAGGCACAATGAAAAACTGGATAAAACAAACTGAATGTTCTCATTTTACTATGCACTGTACAATACAGACATACATCAACATAACCTCAGCCAGGATTGTTTGGCAGATTTTGTTCAAAGTGTGAATGAACAGCAACCTTATATTCCCTCTGGCTTTAGTTCTGGATAATCCTAGTAAGTCAAAACTTGCATTACCTGTGCCAGAGGTCAGATAATTTAGACTATGTTTGGTCTTTAATGTTTCCATGACAGCACCCTTTATTAGCTCCAGGTTGAAAGGGGGGAGGGGTCCCAAAAAACCTAGCTACATACATTCTTTAACCTTTCCTCACCAGCTGAAAACTTAAACAATTTCTTTCTGCCTTTAAAAATTTGACTTATTTGGATTTATCCTTCTGTCATTGAATTTAAAGTGCAGCAGCTCATACACAATCATCCTTCAATTAGCTACTACAGTAACTCAAAGGAGGTATAATGTTTCTTGCCTTTCAGAGTAGCCTCGGCTGTATTTACCTCCTCAATGTTTTTTCCCCAGATATTGCACAGAGTGTATTTGTGCTGTCTGTTAGCTTTCAAAAGAGCTGGGGCTAGGGAAAGCCTGGTTCTGATTATTCTTGCAATTCCCGTGTAGAGAATTTTATCTTGGGTAAAGAATGTTCTTTGCGTGCTCCTTTTTGTGGCTGGGTAGGCTCCTTCCTTCAAAGCTGGCATTTCCACCAGTCCTACCAAAATTAAAGTTAAAATTAAGAGGTGTAGGACTAATGATGTAGTCAGGGACAGACTGACAGAGCACTTGGGAAACTTGGGTAGGATCACTTAATCTACTGTTTAGTAATGAAAGCACTTTCAAACGTGTTCTTAGTTACAGATTGACCTGAAGTTGTAATGGTAAATAAATTACAGAAAAAAAATGCCCCCGTATTATTTTAAATTAAAAAAAAATATATTAAAAAAGCAAACAAAAATAAAGAAGCAAATGGATGTGTATGTTAGGTTTTAATTTCAGGCTATGTGCTCTCCTACTTCTGTGTGTTAAAATCATTTATTTCACCAAGCAACTGTTAAAACCCCCACACTGTTCTTGTAGGGACAGCTACCCATCAAGACACACTGATGCACGAGAATGTAACAGTGAAAAATGTCTGGGGTCTATGGACTGGGACAAGGACAAACCAAACTACTTTGCTATTCTGGAGTTCAGTTCCCTAAAAGTGCCAGCAAAGCTTAATTGCAAAGAGCCAAGGCACAAGGGAGCTCATTACAAAGAGTCACATGAGGCCAAACCCACAGTCACTCATCTTTCGTGATGCAGTTGTAGGCTGTCAGGTAGTTGCATACTGAAAACAAACACCAGAAGCAGATAACCAAGCTTTATCTGCTTTGATCAGGACACCTGCACACAGCACGGACTCTGAATACGCACTGAGCAGCATTGTAGGAGACCCTGTGCAGAAACTGTTCACCATAAGCACTCTTAGATTATTTTGTGGAAAAAAGGCCAAAATTTTCTCTCTTCACAACCAACTCATGCGAAGAAGAAAAAAAAAGTGAAGTCTATCATAGAAGCCATTCACTGTGAATTGAATGCTCATCTCTATTAAGAACCACGCTGAAACAAACCGGGGAGATGCATTCACTGACTCATCACCAGCTGCTGGTGTCAGCTCATTTTCTCCGCTACATTTTTCAATACAACTTTGAAAGTAACTTAATAAAGTACATTAACAGCATACACAGCAGGCCCAGCCAAGCAGCCTTGCACACCTTCAGAAGGTTAGAAACAGTGAGATTACGTACTTCAGGAGCCTGCCTGCTACCCACGAAGCATGTGCCCTCCATCTCTCTTAGAACACAGCTGAGGATTGCTCACCAAAAAATTCAGAACGTAGGAGTAAGGAAACCACTGAGCTTCTAATTAGTGCATAGGGATCCTTAAACTGAGCAGAAGAGTTGCAGGGCTCCAACCTTCCTTATTTGGGTATCCTACTGTACTCCTTGCTAGTCCTTGCCAGGTTTATAATTATAAATTAGATTGTTTATTTATTTTATGGTGTTCTGAAGAGCTCTCTCATTTCCTTTGGCTTTTCTTTATGAAGTTCTGCAATCAGTGTTTGTGCAAGACTTTCAGCAATAATGATGGCAGCCCAGGGCATTTCCTGGATTAATGATGGGCTGGAAGAGCTGATGGCCCACGGTTCTGCCTTGATCCATTAACCCCAAGGAGGTTTAAATTCTCCAGGAAGCACTCTGTGCCAGAGCGGTTATTGCAATGGAAATTCAGCAGGATATTTTAGTCAACAACATAACAAACTTCCTTTTATCCCCCACAAATGTAGGAGGAAATACTAATTTGGATGGGTGAATAATGATGTTCGGAATCTTTTAGGGGAATTCAGCAGCCACCAGCAGGAAGTGCATTGGTTAATTTCTATTTTGCCATGCAATATGCATCAGATTTTTAGACATTAAAGATTTGGGATTTTCAAGTTGTAAACGAAGCACCTTGTTTGATATTGCTACTGTGGTTTTACAGGGGAGGCACTGTGTGACTCATTTTGCTCATCTCCAGGCTAAGCGACCTGCTCACCCTGTTGCAGAACTGTGTGTCCCCACTGAGCCTTTGGCCACCACATACTGAAAGAAATGCAATGACACAGAGAGTTTAATTCTCTCTTGTCAAAAAGTAATGCCTCCCAGATCACACACAAAACTCACATTTTTTGTTTCACCTCCATTTTGCTGATTAAAATGAGCAAGTCGTGCTTCTTTCTGCTCATCAAGAAAAAAGATACCACTGTATATTTGCAAGCACTGCTCCTGAAGTCACCTTGAAATAAGGTCACTATTACTGCAAGCTGTGGCAAAGGTGGATGTTTTCACTTAACTCTGTAGGGTTTTGACCAGCACCCAAGGCAACCTACAAGACATATCTGATCTTTATTGAAAGGAGAGCACAAAGCCCTTCAATATGCAGAATAACTTATAAGCATGCCTATTTTACAGTAAGTCCTTAGTTCCATGGCACTGATAAAGCTTGTCCACATGGTGAATGAAGCCCTTTGCTTACTCAAGTCCTGTACAAGGCACGGTGGGAACAAGTATGACAGTGCTTCCTACAGGGAACATTCAACAAGTTAACATCTGTCTCCTTCAAAGCATGAAATAAACATAAGAATGCTGTGAATTGATTAGCATTTCATTAGCTGACAGCTTCTATCTGTCTCTCCAGAAACTACTTCTTCAGCAGACTCAGCATTTTATGGATTCTGTGAGCTGTAGAGATAGCTGCCATGCTTTTCCTTCTCAAGATTTTACATGCACATTGATTTAAACAAGCACAAACACAGCTGGAAAGGCTCTAGCTTGGCCACACAGTCAGTACAGAGCTGAGATCCTGGCCAGCCCAGCAGGGCTGAGTGCTGCAGAAGCACTGGTGCAGGCTCAGCACCCTGCACACAGCACCTGAGATGGCTGCAAGTTAACTATCGGCTGGAACTGCATCTCCTGCAATGGACTCTGGCTACACTTCCTACTTGGAAACTACGGACTGCAGCCAATTTTAAAGGAATTTACATTCCTGAACATACTTTACTTTGGAACCAGAGATGAAGAGAGAGAAAAGGGACTGACTTGTGAAGAGCTCTGTGATTTGAATGTTTTGGAACATTGAGGAAAAGATGGCAAATTCTAATGAAGGGTGGAGGAGTCTTCTCACCTCTCCCACAAAGACTCTATACAGTTACTGTGAGAGACATCCAAAAGAGAGAGAACAAGAGAATATTTAAAAAAAAGGCAGAACTTCATATACTGCTTCAGCTATATATTTCCAAAATACCAGGTTTGTAACTTGTACACACGAAAGTAAAGAGTCAAGTGTTCTTTTTCTTTCCTTTCTGATATTCGAACACGAGCAGGGAAAGCAACATCTATGTATGGACAGCAATAGTTCAGGGTGACAAAACAGAAGGTAGATAAGGGAGGAGATAATGGAGAACAGAAGTAGGTGAAAATCAAAGCAGGGGAGTAGTCTTACTGGTCTGTTCAAAGATCAAATTATAGCTAAATGATAACATTAGGATGGTTCAATTTTGAAAATTATTGTCCACATTTCTTGTTCCAGTCAGCCTACAAATAGGTAGTAATATGTGTAGGGTTTTAGTTCTGTATCAGAGGCTGTTGGCTATACAATCTACACAAAGCAATTCTCAGTGATAGAAACCTCTTGGGGGAGCACTTAAGAAAGGAACTAAGTGTCTATATACTGAAAGCCAGAAAAATCTGGATGTAGCTGCAAATGGAAAATAACTTGCTGAGTCATAACCCAAGAAACTGGGATCTGGGAAGGGGTTGAAACATCAGGCTCTTGGTGGCTGAGAGATTGTGGAGTACTACCAAATCATGCAAGTCCACGTAGACAAGCACAATGCTGAGGAAGATAAGGATCCCTTATAGTATTCTTTGAATTCTGGTTGTTGTTAGCTTAACAACTGTGCTCCCTTAGCTGAATTAGCCAATAGTTCCAAATGGGACATTGCTCATATATAGTCCCATTCTGCAAGATGTTGATGCAGAGTCAAGCTTTGTAATGTTTGCATGTGTTTAAAATAAAAGATTTTCTATCACCT
Source organism: Lagopus muta (assembly GCF_023343835.1). Classification (NCBI taxonomy): domain Eukaryota; kingdom Metazoa; phylum Chordata; class Aves; order Galliformes; family Phasianidae; genus Lagopus; species Lagopus muta. The sequence continues at coordinate 5,770,128 of NC_064443.1, read as the reverse complement.
CTCTAGAGTTCTCAGTGGCCAAATAATTTCTAAGGAAAATGAGTACAATCCTTACATCTTCACTTAGAAGCCCATGTTTTTCTGGATGAAGGAAAAATACACTCACAGCCCAATAAAACACAAGTAATATCTTCATGCAATCCCAGTAATTACTTCATACAAAGCTTCTTGTATGCTCAAGAGCTACAAGCACGATCACAGTAACCACTGACATCATTAAAAGCCAGTTACATAGACTGCCTTCACTCTAAAAGCGGCTCCGCAGTCTGAGCTTGGTCTCAAGTGTGTGGTTACCACCTTACTGTGCTTCAGTCATCCAGCTGCATTACCACCCTTGGAATCAAAAGGATGTATTTATAACCCGCACAGCGACCAAAAAGCACTGGGCAGGTATTTTCTTCAGTGCTTTTAGTTCATCAATACACTTCCTGAGAAACAGGTTGTCTAAGCAAGGTCAGAGCACCAGAAGACGAGTGAAAGATAAACTCACCCCCTCCCATTCTTTTAATAGAACCAGGACAAGGAGAGAAACATCTCAGTGCCGAGTTCTCATATGCTGTCTAGGCACACTGGCTGTACTATTTATACACACTGACATCATTCTGTGTAAGGCACTGTAACGCAGATTTTTAATTCTGTAGCTGACAACCTGATTTATTTTGTTAGTTACGTACATGAAGGTATTCAGCAAAAAATAGCTCTTTTACAAACTACCCCATAGAAGCAGTGCTCTACACATAATAGCAGGATTCTCAGACACTTTTAAATGATGACTTTTCTCTGAGGTCTAATCTGCTTTTCCTTGCATTTGCCAATTACACCTTTATATGCTGTGTCTGCAGTCTCAAATGGATTTGAAATAAAGCTTAAAAGCCAAATACAACACTACAGAGTATCCAAAGGAAATCCATAGCACTTAGGAGGGTACCAGCAGCATCCCCTTATGTTCTCTCTCTGATTTTCCTCTGCAGATGCAACTTCACTCCAACTTCTCATTTTCAGAAAGGCCTATGAGGATCCACACAGCATATCCTGCACATCCCAGAGGGGATCTTGGTGGTGGGAAAGGAGGTGAGGTTCTGTGGCAAGGACCCTCCTCACCTTCAGAAGGCCCCAGCTCACATTAAAACCAAGTAAATCAGTAAGCCCAATACCTGACTAACTTGTGTGAGCAGAAATCCTCTTATAAAGAGCTCAGCAGGGAGCACAGTGGGAGCAATGTGTGACACAGAGCAGGATGGGACAGCACGTTCTTTTCAATGGCTGGGCACCAGCCAGATCCCTCCCTCAGCAAGGAATGTATCTTTCTTCATCAAGGAGAGGTTCAGCTTTGAATCTGCTGCTTCTCCCAGCCAACAAGCACTCTTTGTTAGCTGCCAGTTGTTTTCTAATCACTGGGAGACACTGGCTTGCATGTATTACAAGCACCAAGCAGGCCTGAGAGGTGGTGAATTATTCCCTCCCCAACCATGCAGTTGGAAATACAGGGTCAAATTCAGACTTCTGGTGTGGATTTGCCAATGTGGATAAACCTGCCACAAAGAAGTGTGGAATGAAGATGGGACATATATGCCTACAGCAGAGCATTAGCACACGTCTTTACAGTGCATGGCAAACCAGGAAGAAAATAAATAAATAAAAACCAGAAATCATTATTACATCAGAGATGTGAAGCTTATAAAAAACTGAAGACAAGTGTACCAGTACCTGTTTCCAACAAAGAAGCACTCTGGGAAGTCCCAACCCAACCAACCCAAGCTGCATTCTGTTCCAAAGGATTCTCCAGTCCTTTCCTCAGACGAGACACAAAGCTTTCTGAGGCCTAACACCATCCTTGTGACTGATGTGCAGTCTGCGAGCACAGTTGAAGGGCATTCTGTAAGGGCATGGCAGCCAAAGGCAGGAGCTGCCATGCTGGGGGGAGCCCTGGAGCTCCAGGAGAAGCACCCACACTGAGCCACATACCCTTCAGCAAGGTTAGGACCACCAGCAGAGTTTATTGGCAACAGGGAGGCATTGTTTGTTTTAAAATTCAAGTGAAAAGCATTGCAATCTTTTTCCAATTTCCAAGAATTCCAACCTTCTTGCTTCATCCACATTACACTGGCTATTGCAGTGATGTGCAAACAGCTGTGACCAGGAGCTGAGTGCCACTCCCATGGCACAGTACTGAGCAGATAAGAGCACTGGCAGCCCAGCTGCAGAAGCAGACACAGGTAACTACAGCACCAGTCCCCTACAACACGAAGTGATGCCATCTGAGCCCAGCTGGTTTCCTTTGGCTCTTACCCTGGAAGGTTTCTACCTTTCACTACTGGTTTTCATCTCTAAGTTCCTTAGTCTTCTCCCTTTGCTGACTGCACACGTACTTCCTATTTCCTCTTTTCTTATCTCCCTGAAAATGCTATCACTTTTCCTGTGTCTTTTTGGAAACACTGCAACAACAGAAAATAAAATAAAATCGCTCCCCTTCTGTGTCAGGACCCCAAACAAATAACCATCTAGCAAACCCTCAATTACTGACATTATGTTGATGGGGCACCACGCTGCTTACAGGATCCATCTGCTCCCCTCAGCCCTTAGTCACTCTTAAACCCTTTCGCACATTCACTCCCTGACTCAGCAAAGCTGTCGATTGCAGTCAGGGCTCCCAGTGCTCGGAGTGCTCAAAGTGCTCTCAGCCCTGAGCTCATTCCCAGCAGGCATGGAGGGCCTGGGAAGAGGCGATCCATCACACTGCAGGCAGTACCAGCATGCGCTGTGTCCCTCTGCACCAACCAATGGATGAAATGAAAGTGATATGATACTTACATTGAATCCATACAATTGGAAAAGATTATATTCAGGTGCAGCAGTTCACTGATTTAATATGACTTTTAATCTCCACAGTGCGCACATGAACTGACTGGCACTATATCTGAGTGAATAGCATTTCAAGAAGCTGGAAGAACATGGAAAACTGAGTTAACAGCTTTCATGCATTCATAACGATTTTAAGATTACTTACATTTGCAGCATATGAGGTATAAAGCAAAACCATCTGACTTGGCATGACAATTTGTTGTTTGAGGCTAATTACTTTCCCACACCATCATCTGTTAAACTAATAATTAGTGCAACTCTATGCACTTGATTTGCAGATTATAGTTATCCAGAGGGGAAGCAATCTTAAACACTGAAAGAAGTGAAAAGAAGCCTTCTGAATACAATTTTGCTTTCTACCTTCCCTTCCTCTGTAAAATTTCTCCCATGTTACTGTTGCTGAATTGCCTAGGATTAGGGAAACTTTTGTCTCACAGCTTCCCAAGGCTTTGTGTCAATTTGCATCTAAGACAAAAAGTTGGATGACATCAGCTGTCACTGAGAATCAGTGATTAAAAAAAGATGTACAAACATCTGTACCAGGAGATTGGCACATAAAGCAAGCAAACAAACAAAAACCAAAAACTGCAAACGAGAACAATGCATTGGCATTTAAACCCAAAAGATTACATTAATCCCCAAGAGCCAACATCTGGCTTCAAACAGTCTCAGCCCAAGAGCAGCAAGAGCCCAAATTGCCCAATTCTCTGCCAACAACTTACAGATCCAACTCGAACAGTAACAGTGCCGGCAGGTAAGACTTTCTAAATGTTATTTCCATGGAATAGTTCCAAAACACTTCATGTTTAAGAAGTCAATTAAATTTGATATGTTTTCTTGACATCCAGTGATATTTGCTAAAAAGAAAGACTTGACATTTTTAACTCTTGAGGTAATATTTTCACAATCCAGGCCAACATAAGAAAAGAAGTTATAAGCTGAGTTTGTGAACCATATTGCCAGCACCATCCACTCAACTGTTGCAGGAGTGCAAGTGATCCAAAACCTGACAAGGCTATACCTGCAATCAGCAATTTAAAAAGTGATTCTGGTAATAACTACAGTCATATCCCAGCAAATGTTCCCACTGCAATATGTCCACGTCCTCAGCAACTATTTGTATTTAACTTCTAAGGTCGGCCTGACCTGACACCAACTAGAATGACTTCCAGCTGAAGATGCTTTCCCTTCAATAAAGCCATAAATTTGAATCCTAGCAGTCTAACTCACAATAACCTCTCTTTATCCATAATCTTGAAAATCTTCCCAATGCCTTAAGAATGGCTTTGCCTGCTAAAATGAGGCATTGCTCCCATTAATGAAGTTGTTTGTAGCATGGTTGAGGTAATCTTCATTTTATCTTCATTGCTCACGTGACTCTTTTCTTCCTTTGTTACCTCAGTGAAACAAATACGTCCATCATACATCACCTTTACAGAATGTTCTTGGGTTTTTTTAGATGTAGAGTCCCAGCTAACATGCAGCTTTATTTTTGTTTTGTTTTTACCATCTTAAGAAGGTCTTTTTCTTTTAATAGCGGCAGTCTCCACTTTCCAGAGCTACGGCAATGCAAGTCCCCCTCCTACCCTCCTTCTCTCATAAAGAAAAGATTATCTTTTTTTTTTTTAATGAAAAAAACACATTCATTTTCTTTTTATAACTGGCAGGGTTTAAGGAAACTACATTAGAGGAATCATGATAAAAGATAACGCAGTGAGTGAGGTTAATATCTCCCAGTTCTCCTGGCAACAGCTCCTCTAAAAAGACTCCTCTAACAAGAAGGCTAAACTTTTAAACCAAGCTCCTGCTCCATGTCACTCTCCCAAGCAAAGTCTGCCAGCTCTCATGCCAAAGCTTTCGCTGGTGCCAAGTCACTTTGGCTGCCAAGCCAAAGGAAGAGGAGGTGCAGCACGGCTGCTACCTGCGAGGTGCCAGCAAATTCCCTCAAGTCGGATGAACAGTCAAAACAGCTGGGTGCTGGGATGACCCCACAACACCAAGAGGAGCCCCAGGCACTGCTCATGTGAGGCAGGGCCCCACTGCTGGTGCCCAGTGGCAGAGCCCAGGGCTGCAGCTCTGCCTGGAGCAGCCTACATCACTCCTTCCTCTGGGAAGAAGCCAGCAGATCATCCTATCCAGGCAGAAATTATCCTTTGAGTAATCCCCACCTCTGTGAACACTGAGAAGTTCATGCAAACTGTGTGCATTGTTCACTTGATTTACTATATCTATGCAATGTGCTCCCAACTCCCCCAGGCAGACTTGGCTCGACTAGCTCTGGCTCACAGGTATGAGCATTATAGTAGTAATGATTTACTTACATAGAAGAGAAACAAGTTGCATAGTTGCAAGTTTATTTCAGCTGGCAAAAAAAACCCCAAACAAAACAACAAGACCAGCCATATGTCTCATTAGATCTCGTGTATGGCACTTTCTACAGCTTAATCTGATAGCTTAAAAAAATCATAAGGGCGTAGATCTGCAGTGTCTTATAGAACATGGCACTTGAATAACACTGTCAAGGTTTGTATTTGTGAATAAGCCATGGACTATGGACTAAGTTGAAAATCATCTCTGGAAGACTTCTTTTGAAATATCTACCCTCCCAAAATTCTGCTTGCACAACCAGTATTTAGGACAACTAAGACCATATTTAAGTGAAGCAATAAATGTTGATAGTTTTTAAACGGGTAGACCTACATCTTCTTACACAAATACTTCCCAGTGCAGAAACTGCAAGAGGAAAATGCCTGTGAGATTCCTCCTCCCACAGAGGAATCTCAGAGCTCTGGAGGAAAATGTGTTTGGCTGAGCTGGTTGGGCTGATGGAATGGAGGCCATCCTCTCACCGGTTCTGCAGAACCCACAGGTGCCTGGTGCTGATTTCCTGCTTAGGGAGCTCAGGCACCCCACCCCCAGGTGCTGCCTTTACCTCACTTCTCTTCCTTCCCTCTTTCCTTCCTTCCAGAAAACTTCAGCTGAAATATGAACTGTTGGAGCATTACGTAAGTCTATTAGTTAACTAAAACTATTTTTATTCCCCCCTCACACACACAGAGTGTTGCTCATCCTGTTCCGATCACAGCAATCCTGATCACATAGGATCACAAGGCACAAAAATAATGTAAATTCAGTGGGGAACCACTCACAGTTATTTTCTAGTAATTCTGTTTTCTTAAGGTATCAAATGTACAGTAGAAGAAAATGCCTCTAAAACAAACAAGAAAGTTTCTTCCTCTTCTGTTAGCTAATAGGGATATTTAAAATTAACTCCTTTAAAATCGAAGAAGCTGCCACAGCTGCCTGCTGCCTCGCCTAGAGATAACAAACCCACTACATCTGTAAAAACACAGACATGAAGTGACAGACTGAAGTTTTGGAGCGATACAGAAACCCACTCATCTGCTCATTAAAAGACAATTCAAAAATAAATTTCTCATCTTGTTGAATCAAATTACTAGCAAACAGTCATTAATGCCACTAAATAAATCTTGCAGCCTCAGACTCTTTAATTTCTTGATTGCATATGTAATACATACCAGGAGCTTGAGGTAATACAATAAGCAAGAGGACTGAATCACTTTTTGGCTATATAAAGAGGAGATAATTTAAAAACGTAATTTTAACAGACTGACAGCTGAGGTAACCACCTCAAGTGACAGATTTATCTCAGAACTGTCTGAGGCATGGCCCTGTGCCACAGCTCCTCATTCATGGAGGGAGTGCTGTTATCAGCATGCAACTTTACTACTCGGACTTCTCCTCAGTACAGAAATAAAATCTTAACCCAAACACAACGTATGAAGCTTAATACCTGCCAACAATATGAGGAGTGGAAAAGACAATTAAAACTAAAGGTCTTCTGTAGAGAATCACACAGATATGCAGCCCAGGAGTCATGTTGCCATACAACTAATAACAGCACAACTCTAAGGACCTGTGGGCCAATTCGGAGTACTTAGCTCAAGCAGTGAGGGCTCAACAAACCAAAACAAATTGTGTATTCATGGCACTGCACTGTGTCAGACATCAAATTCCATCAGAGGCTGAGCATGACGAGCTACCAACAGGACTCCTGGCAAACAATCTGGTGGTGTTTCACAATCAAACATTAATCATAGCATTAAACCTCAAGAAGAGCACCCTTCCAGCTAACTCTCACATGTATTCTGCCCTTAAGACACCTGTGCCTCATGCCTTCAGCCCCAGGGGCACATGAGGGTTACACGAGGCTGTGCTGCACAACAGATTCAAGATGTGAAAACGCAAAATTTGAATTTTTAACTCACAACCTTTCTTAAAACTTGATTTAAATTTGAAAGTGCAGCCAGAGCTGCCAGTCACTTGTATGCTGGAAGGAGAATGAAAGTCCTTAGCAAGGCATACGTTCTTACAGCACAATAGCTTTGAGAGGGGAGGATAATGATAAAGAAGCTGACTCAGATTGGGAATAGACATCTTGAGAGCATCTGCAAAGGAGAATGGTCGAGATCTCCGCTGTGATGAGTCACCAGAGAGATGCAGGAAGTAAGGATCACTCAAAACAGGAACAATTATCACAGCAACATAATGTTGCTTAATGGGAAATTAATGTTTTATTCAAGTGATGTTTGCTGGATGTAATTCCTTGTATCCAAGCATGTCTAGAACTCCAGCTCCACCTTTTAAGCTTTGATCTGACTTTCTGCTCCATTATGGTCTCCCAGAGTTGCACAGACAACAGACTGTGCCTCCTGACAAGGAGGAAAGCTGCACAGAATAAATTAAATGTATCATACACAATGTATATGGTTTGGCTGCGGGTTTCTTGTTTCCAGTTTGTTGCTTTTTTGTTTTTTTTTAATACATAAATAAAAGCTTTTTAGAAGCAAACATGTATGTTATAAAAGATAAAAAAAAGAAGTGCTATAAAGCCTTCCATAGAGTTTGAGAAAGACCAACCCACAAAGAACACTCAGCTCCAGCCTTACCCACAAATGTAAACAGTTCAAGGGGGTTGGTTGTTGTCCACAGCCTGCAAGTAATTAAGCACTAATTCTCTACCACCTACTGAGCAAGAAATTGGAGAGGATATATGACACAGTGTTAAGCATGCACTTTTTAGGCCAGGCTCAGCTGATGTATTCTGTGAATCTCCAGCATCTTCACCGGACTGGTACCGATTTGCCCTCCCATCTGAAAATGAACAGATGGAACTAGGAATTTCCAAAAGCAGAGCCACAGACTTTTATCTCAAAGTGAGAGATTTCCAGTGCAAACTGCGGTAAGTTGTCCTGGTAGTTCCACTGCCACCCACAGAGCAGAAGGATAGGAGGAAACACTTCCATTCCCTCCAGCGGGACTCATTTGCAATAGCCAAATCCTTGAAAAGACCTTCATCTCATTTCACCAAAACACATTAGTGTTTCCACTTTACTTGCAGATTCTTTTTCACTGAAAGAAGATGAAAGGCTTAGAGGCCTTATCTGTAATTAGACACACATTTGCCACACATTCCTGGGACAAATACACTGAATTTACCTTAATGGGATGCTTTTATCTATCTGAACTACTTTAAATTTGCTGCTGCTTTGTTGCACGGTAACATCTGCAAAATAAAAATCATTCACAGCAGAGCAGCATTATGGCATTTTTTCTGAGCTTTCCAGACCTCCTGGGGCAAGAAAAAAAGAGGAAAACGTTTGAAGCTTGAAGGATTTTTCCCTTTGCAGTGTCTCCAGGCCCATGTGAACCCATGCTGGAGCTGTTCGGTGACGTCAAGCACAGCCGCGTGCTCTGAATCACCGACTGCAGCAGCGCGAGCTTCGGCGTGACTCCTCAAACCCACTCAGGTTTCATCACTCAGGTCCAAGTTTTGCTTTGGCGGACAGACTATAAGCTTAGTCCAGACCTCTATTTTCAATTTAGACGAGTAACCATGGCAACTATGATACTATTTTAAACCATTCCTATTTAGCCGCCTCCGGGTTGAAAGTAAAATAGAAAAACGACCAAGCCCACCCTGTCACCCACCCCCCTCTGACAGCTCATAGTGTGTGACAACATAGGACACACCTGCCTGCTGATTTACTTACTTAAAATTTCGACAGCACTCTGTTTACCCTTTTGTGGGTCTGAGCAAAAGAAATGCCTTAATTTGGCTTTCATGCTCATTTACCTGGCTCCTCTGCAGGTGTTCTTTGTCCCAGCGACCTTCCTATGAACGTGCTCCTAGGCTTGAGGGTAACCAGGTGCACAACTGAGGTCCCTCACAAAGGCAGTTTCCCTCTACTCCCAGCCACCACACCATGCCTGGGACACCCCAGGTGTGCAGCTCTATGCTGGAGCAGAGGATGGTGTTAATTTGTCTCCTCTACATGTGGGGCACAATGCTTGATAAGCAACTTAGTCACATGCTAGAGTTTCACTTTGTCCTTGTTCTATGCAATACTTGTGATGAAAGGCAGAAGTTTGTTAAATCCATCAGTTTGCATAACTGGCAGTTATGGGAGAAAAATCCAGGCAAGAACAAGCTGTGAGCAATGGTGCCCTGAAACACAGTGCCAGGTGAAGCCTGTTTACATAGTCACTGCTGTTAGCAAGCTGCAGTTAGAAACGCAGAGCCCCACACATGTTGGTTTTGCAAACCAGGACCTACTTTGCATTGCTGTGAGGATTTACTGAATCTCTGGGCTCAAAAGTTACAGAACAAACAGCTTCCTGCATCCCTAGGGGTGCCTCGTGCTGTGGCCCGACCTCCAGTTGCCAAACCTATGGGGACCTCAGCAACACTACACTTTTTCGGAACAAGACTGGATTTTCCATGTGTTTATATCTTAAGTCTTTTCATTCAGCTAGCAAGCATTCCTGCGGCACTGTGCAAACCCATGGGTAATGCTGCCAGTTAAACACTGCTGCTTACAAAACGCCAACTCTCAGTTACATAAATGGTGGCAGTGGCCACCACCACCACAGAGCTAACCTCTCCATTTGGGACAGCCTGACACAGGCAACATGCTTGGAAGTGCTTCAGTGTCAGGAAGAGAAGGATTTGGTTTTGGTTTGTTTTTTGTTTCCTAAAGCATGTACAAGGGACTAAAAGTTGCTCAGCAGTTTGAAAGTCAGTAACTAAGACTTTCTACCTGGGAATCAGAAAAGAAGGCAAGCAAAACAAGGGCATTTTCCAGCCTTATCTAAAGCTCCCCAACACACAGCTGGAAGTCACAGCACCTTTTAAAAAGCATTTGACACCCAACAGAGTCATGTGCCATCCATACACCAGCACTGGCTGCATTTGCACATTCATCCCGCATGTTGTGTAACTTCTGGAATGAACACCAGTTTGAAATTCTAGGCTCCAGCTCAGCCTGCATCCCTCTGCATGCAGGTACAGCTTTGTCTACTCTTCTTACTGGCTGCACACACAGTGCCAGCCCAAAGCTGCTCTGCAGGAGCCTGCGTGCTGCATCTTCTCCTAATTAGATCAAGATACAGCACAGATAAAACCTCAACTTCACCCCTTCAGTCCCATGTGAGACAATGCTGATAAACCTGCTTTGTATCACTAGCTCTGCCAGAAGGAAGGGCATGAAAGCAGATAATCTGTTTTCCACTCTTGGGAGAATGGCAACACGTACCCACAGCACTGAGCATACCACAGGCTACAGTGCCAGAGATATCAGTGCTCTTTACTCCATGGCTGACTGGCATTTTCCTCGCACTGCAGCTACACTCTCTCCCTTGTATTCATCATCAGCTTTGGCAGTTTCCAGGTTCTGATGACTCTGGAGCGGATTCAAGCAGCCAAAGAAAACCTCAGCAAGGTGGCAGCAAACAGCCAGCCAAAACAAACAAGGCAGGGCTAGAAAGCCTCTCCACTTCATCTCTGAGAATAGATTCAAGCACCACTTCAGCACAGTGGCCCTCTGGCCTTCCAGAATATGGGCTAATTCCTTTACTTTGCAGCATATATATTTTTTTCTTTCTTGGCATTAAACGATATAAAATATGAAAGTGCTGTGAAGGTTTCTGCACTAGTACAAATGCCTACTTGTGTTGCAATTGCACCAAAGTAGGGCAAGATTTGCTCCAGGAACTACAGTATTCCGACCTAGTATGAAGGCAGTACACAAGGACGATCCTCACGCTAATATATTATGAGATAACACAAATACTCTAGGCTTATCAAATATAACAATGAATTGGTCTCTCTCTCAATGGAAAAATAGAGCTACAGTCATCTGAAAAACTGACTTTAATCCATGTGCTTGTGGTCAGGCACATGATTAACTCCGTGGGGGAGCATGGGCTTTTCCACACCAGACATAAAACAAAGCAGTGTGAACATCAGTTCTGTTGCACTAGCATGGATGGGAGAAGTCTGTTCATCCATCAACACCAGCACTTTTTTTCCTAAAGGAAAGGGTTTGCAGTGCCAGATGAGATGCACTGAGCCCCCCCTGCCTGCCATACATAAGGTGGCTCGCTCGTGACCTCGGTGCCACGTTGTGCTGTGTGCTCTCAATGCTATTGACTGCATCTCCATAAACATCCATTACCCAGACATTCAATTTGGGGAATTTACAAACAAAAAGACAAATGGCTCTAATAACGTATTTGTATAATGATTAGACATTTCACGAGGTATTTGCTTGCTATAAATTAACTGTAAGATCTGGGAGAGGAATTTGAGCCTGACAGGAAATATAACAGACAGAAACAAATACGGGTTTTTTGCTGCAAAGAAAGCCTTGTGGAGTGAGAGCAGCTCACTTCACCAATGCACACGTGAAACGTAAGGAGGTCTTCTTTAAAGAGGGTACTTTGTTTCCAGGATTTCTAATGGTTAACAGTTGCCCTGTACTATTTCACAGTAATATAGGAAGAAGTAATAAAACTGAAATGAGTATATACCTTACTGGAAGTAATGGGGTTAATATGGCACTGACAGAACAGGATTTGACCTTCAAAGTCTTATTTCAAGAAATGTTACTGACTCCATTTAGAAGCTGAATGGATAAACTCCCTGAAATCTCAGGGTCAGATTTCAAAACTGCATAAAGCCGCTTCACCACACTACAAAGGGACTTCAGTGTTACCTAATAAAGGTAACAGATAAAGGTCAGATCTCATAGCCTGTAGTGGTGCAGACAAGCAGCAGTGCAGGTGAAGCATCCCACCATCCTGCTGCAGATGAGCAGTGTGCCCCGCCAGGCTGTGCTGGCATGCTGGGAGGTCGGCACTCACCCAAGTGAGAACAGTAACACAGTGCTGAAGGTTAAAGGTGGATCAGTTTCTGCACCAAAGAGTTTAATTAATTTAACCTTTGCACTTGAGTGTGAGAATAAATAGTAAACTTAACTGGCATCTGCTGCACCATACCAGAATTTTTCAGGACACCAATCTATTCACACTGAAAGGCAAACATTGGTTGACTCTAAAGGCTTCCACTGACTTGAACTGGTCAGTTATATCCATCAGAAACAACAAAGAAACAAGTTGTATAACTCTTTTTCATCTAGATTGGTCAACTTTCACCTAATGCCAAAGTGGTGGGAGCTTCTGCCTGTCCCACAGTGGATTCCAGGCATGCTGCAGCACAAGCTGTCTCCTGTTGTGCCTGGGGCCAAGCACAAAGGAGAAGGGGTGCATGCAGTCCTGAGAGCGTTGCTGCCCACTGCCATACCTGGGCAAGACACAACTCTGTATTTCA